>NC_046666.1:16321788-16353447 GCF_010883055.1 Belonocnema kinseyi | reverse complement strand
ATATCTAGTCGGGAGTGGTGCTGACTGAAAACAGATTATTTGGAGCGATTCGCGCGCCATCTGTTGGTCATTCTAAGGACTTATTGAACTACCCTCGTACTACAAATAATGATTGGTTGTTTAAACATTAACGTTTGTTAGAATAAATTAAGTTTTGCTTCACTTTATTTGAAAATTGAGCAAACGGTGAAAAAGTGTTAAAAGAGTAGCGATTTTTTAAATTCTAATCTAGTAAGAGGAAATTGCAATAAACAGTAATAAATTTTTTAAATAATTTATCTTAACATTTAAATATCAGTATATAGTAGTGAGGTAGCCTATCAAAAAATCCTCCGGAAAAGAGGCCGGAAACTAGATCGGAATTTGTGGCGAGATGCGACGTCGTTTTCGGCGTCGTTCACGACTTCGGCTCCGGTATGAAAATTTTTTTTCAATATATAATTATAACTATGATACACTGAAAAAAGGTTAGTTGTACGAAATCAATTATACTTGGTTGAAGTAAGCGAAAATCTCGTTTGTTTTCAAAGAAATATTTATTTGAGGAAATAAATATAAGCACTTTGATTGAAAAATTTATTTATGTCAGTACAAGAAATTTTAATCGGATTAAGTTAACATTTGAAACAAAAAATACAAAAAAAAACAAATACTGAAATGAACAACTGGATTCTTTTACGTCAAATCAAAATTCACATCCTTATTATATTAAGCATGTTTAGTTTCAACAAATCAAACATTTTCAATATTTCTTTAAATCAAAATTATGGATATTTAATTTAACAACATATTTCTTAAATATAAGGAAACATTCAATTTACAAAAATTACGCCAAATTATAAATGTTTGATTCAAAAAACTAATTTCTTCGTTGGAATAAATGTTTATTCGTTATGAATAATTTAATTCTAGTAATAAAATAAAATATAAATAAATAGATATTTATCTAAACCTAATATCTTTTTGATCTAAATTAATGCTTCATTGCAACTCACTTTTATCATTATAATTGTGATAAATTACAAAAATGATACATTAAATTAAATAATAATATTATTTCATCACTAAAAAAGAATTTTTTGCACGTGGATTTTTCATTTAATTTTTCTGTTTCAGGTTCATCAAGATTTTAAATTATTGGATTTGTTTAAATGAAACGTGTATAATAATAAGAATTTTAATTACAATATGAGGTTAAAGAATCCCGCTGTTCATTTAAGTATTTGTATTTTTTTTTAACGTTAACTTAATTCTATTAACATTTCCTTGACTGAAATCAATAAATTTTTCAATCAAAGTGCTCATATTTATTTCCTCAAATAAATATTTCTTTGAAAATAAACGAGATTTTCACTTCAGCCATCTAAAATTTATTTGCTACAAGTAACCTTTTCTCAGTATATCATAGTTATAAGTACATATTGAAAAAAAAATCCTAGGTCGGATTTTTTTATATTGATCTGACTTATTTTATTGCAAAAAATTGTCCAACTTATTTTCTTGAAAAATATTGTTTAATCAGAAAAAAAATCGTACAAAATTTCAGTTAACAAACAGAGCTTGCTAGAATTTAGAATTTTCTGGATTATTTCACGTCTGATAAGCTATTTCTATCCTGCCGTACCAACAAAAAAGATACGAAAGTGACGTTGCCACTTAGAGTTATTCTATTAAACTTGACAATGAAAAAGTCGTCCTAATTCACCTTTCTGGGTTGAAAATTCAACTATTTTGGTAGAAAATTTACTTTTTTCTTAACATTCATATTTTAATACTAAAAATTCACGTGAAATCTGTTTTGGGAGCAATTTCAATTATTTTTGGAAAATTCGTTTTTTTAGTTAAAAAATTTATTTGTTTTGGCACAAAGTTTATACTTGTTGGATCAAAACGCAAATGATTTATTAAAAAATAATATTCTTTAAAAATTTTAGTTGAAACACTGTTTCGTGAAAGTATCCTCGTTTTAGTTAAAAATTCAAGTAGTCGGTTTTAATTTTTAGTATTTATTTGAAATTGATACATTTGAATTGAAAATTTATCTACGTAGATAATAATAGAAGTAATTCTTCGAAAATTGATTTTTTTTTTGAATGAAGATAAATTAAATACAAATTCATTCTCAAGTATCAAATAAATAGTTTATATTTAACCAAGAATAATTGTAACTTAAATAGAAAATAGTTCAATTGCACCAATAACAACAAACTTTTAAACAAAATACCTCATGTTTTAATTCAAAATTTTGTACTTAATTTTTTACCAATAAAAATTAATTTAGAAGGAAAAGAAACGATTTTTTAACAAAACAGTTTAGGTTTAAAAATAGAAATAATGTTTTCACAAAGAATAAATTTTTAACCAAGAAGATTAATTTTCTGACCAAAAATACCAATAATACCTAAAAAAAAGTTTTAACTCAATATTAGAATTTTTTATAAGCTGAATTCCGTAGCAGAAACATGATACTGAAATTTTCAATTAAAAAGAAGGAACTTTTGACCACAACTATTTAGATTTTTCGATTGCGTTCTTTTCATTCGGTTCATATTTAGGCAAAAATAAAGCAAAAAAAAAGAAGGTAAAGGCGAAGTTTCTGTAAAAAGGGGAAAATATAAATTCTTTAAAGGAGAGAAAAATTTGAAAATGATACTATGTTGAAAACAATACAAGATTAAAATGCTCGAATTTAAATTTAAATAATTCTGTGAATTGAGAAAATGATCAAAAACAATTAAGGGAATTTAAAAATTATTTTTTCATCCTACAAAACGTGTATTATCTTAAATACAAAACATTTGCATTAGTTTCTAGTCTTATATCGTATTGTTGCTGAAAATGATAAATTAAGTACATAAATATTAGACCAATCGAATTTTTTCGGCGAAAAGAGATATATATATATTGCATTTTTCATTCAAATTTATTTATAACAAATACAAACTGTAATTATTGACAATATTCTGCAGTTAGGTGAAACTAGTAAGCAATTTCAATAGTACAGTATTTTTTATGCAAAATTTATTAAAATCACCCATGTTTTTAAAATTTGTTTATGATAATAAAATTGTATAAGCAATACATTCTTTGACTAATTTGTATTATAAAATTTTAACTCGAGTTGATTTCAAATTCATTCTTCAAAAGTAGTAATTTTTATTGAAATCAGACACATATATCTTGTTGATCTAAAGAAATGAATTCTTTGTCTATGTTTTCTTTATTCAAGTAAATGCTTCTAACATTTTAGGAAAATTACTTCGTGTATTCAGAAGGTATAGATTCGTTGAAATCTGATTAGTCGTTCGAAGAAATATTTGATTCTAAAAATTGGATTCGTTGAAATGATTCAGACGCATTTGAATAAATAAATTTTTCATGCTTGAACGAAGTTATGGGGATTAATTTAAATCAAAGAAGTAATGATTTAATTCAAAATAATAATATTTAAATTTACAATTTATTTATTTGTTACAAAGATTTCATTCATGTACACCAATGAAGCATTTATTTAGATCAGCAAGATATTGTGTTTAGTTAAATATCTATATCTTCAGTTGAAATAAATATTTTATTTTATCACTAGAATTAAATCATTTTTAACGAATATACATCCATTCCAACGAAGTAAGTATTTTTTTAAATCAAACATTCATTAATTAGGCGTATTTTTTTTAATTGAGTATTTTGTTAGATTGAAGAAATATGTTCTTAAATTAAATATCCACGTTTTAGATTTTAAGAAATATTTCTTTGTCATTTATGGTGAGCGTTAAATATGGCTTTCCGTCTTAAAATTTTCATGTTGCGATAGGTTCCTGGTCATCGCTGTAGACTTTACCCTCGAAGGACACGAGTTCGATTCCTGCTGGAGGTGTACTTTTTTATCTAATTTTTCTGTTTCAGGCTCATCAAGATTTTGAATTATCTGAATTATTTGAATTGAATATATATAATAATAACAATGTTAATTATAATTTTAGCTGAAAAAATCTAGTTGAAAATTTAATTAAATATGTACTACATCCGATTCATTTGGTAAAAGTAATCTTTTTTTTAGTGTATCATAGTTATAAGTACACATTGAAAAAAATTTCACACCGGAACCGCAGTCGTAAACGACGCCGGAAATGACGTCGTATCCGGTGCCAAATTTCGATCTTGTTTCCGGCGTCGTATCCGGTGTCCTTTCCGACCTCGTTTCCTGCGTAATTTTCGCTGTCGTTAGCGATGTCGTATACTACGTCGGATTTTTTGATAGAGTATGTATTAGAAATAATTTGTTTAACTAAAAACACAACACAGAATTAGAGCCGAAGATTTAGACCAGCCTAATGTCTGTCTCATTATATTATTTCGAGGAAGTGGCTGACCAAAGAAGGTCACTACCACTTGAGAAGGCGCTGATCACGAGATAGTGCTAATGTATTCTTTATGTATTTTGTTTGCCCTGTAATTACAAATTATTATAAACATTTTTTCTGCATACAATAAAAGCGCGATGTCACGTTAATTTTTTATTTCTTCGAACAAGAGAATGAGTTGATACCGAGATTTTGTTTGCTTTAGACTTGTGTATGATACTGGGAAGTTTCCGAAATTTAAAAAAACAATAAATGATAAAGATTTTCATTTTTCATTGGCAACGGAATTTATTTCTTTACTGACATCGAGATTTTTTGAAAATTCGTTCTCCAAACCTAATATTTTCCAACCAGATGATATCTTTCTCTAAAAAATAGACGTGTCATGAAAATTTCGAAAGCTTTTTTTTCTTTGCCATTATTCCGGTGGCCTAATTTAAAAAATTCGAATAAAGGAATGTTCCAAAATTTAAACACATAATTAAAAATTGAGTTTTAGCTGAAGCACCGTGACAAAGCATTTCATAATTGGGAGCATAATTGAACTGACAAAAATTAAAGGTTTATTGATGAAAAATTTTATAATTAAATTTTTCAATAAAATAGTAAATTTTCAACCAAACCAAGGAATCTTTAAGAAAAAATCAATAAAAAATGTCAATTCAAACCAAAAATAACAATTGAAATATTTTTAACCAAACTAATGAATCTTTAAGAAAAAAAGTTCACATTTAAACCAAGAAGGAGTTTTGTATGAATAGTAAAGAATAACATCCAAAAAGTTTAAGTTTTCAAATCATAAAGAAGAATTTTTTAATATAAGTTGAATTAATAACCCACAAATATATTATAGAAAAAATGGAATAGCTACTTTTTCGTAAGAAAATGAGCTTTTGATTCAATCAAATAAATTTTCAACGAAATAGCACAAATAAATTAATTTTTAACAAAAAGATATACTTTATACCAAAAAGAATTATTTTGATCAAAATGCATGAATTTTCAACAAAGTATGTTAACTTTTAATAGAATTTTCAAACAGATTATTTTTAACAAAATGACTTTTTGAGCATAAAGGTGAATTAGCCACTAAGGAGAATAATTTTCGATCACCAAAAATTACAGGATATGGGTTTAAAAATCAAATGTTCTGTAATTATGATGATTGAAATTTAAAACATCTTTGATTTGAAAAATTACAGTAAAAATCCCTTGACTGTTGATTAGCAGAATTTTCAAAAATAAGAATGTAATCATTTAATTATTATTAAAAATTAATAATTTTTGTTAAAAAATCAAATTATTTGATTGAAAATTATTTTAACCTATTGAAATTTTACATTGTTGATTGAAAAGTTAATATTCTTTTTTGAGAATGTACCAATTTGTTTTAAAATGTATTCAATTTGTTGACAAGCTCCTATATACTACTTTAATATAACTAAACGCTTGTTCAACGTAACCAATATTTTATTGATTCAGTGAAATTTTAACGTATATCCAAGAAAACAGTTTCTTGGTGAAAGAAAATAAATAAGTATTTGTTAGAAACTTCAAATGATCAGTAAACATTTGCTTCTTTAATTCATTTGAAAAAATAAAAGTTTAATTATTCCATTTTTGGCTCAAAATTGATCGATGAATAAAAAAAAGATACTGTTTGATTGAAAATTAACTAAATTTGTTAAAGTTTAATTTTTTGGTAGAAAATTAATCTTCTGGGCTAAAAATTCACCAATCTGGTGAGAAATTGATTTATATTGTTGAGAGCTCCTGAATAATAATCTTGTTGATTTTATCATAGAATGTGCTCATTATATTCATAAATCAACACTTGTTGTACTCAAATACTTTTTATATTGTTTAACCAAATAATTTTGTTAAATGAGTATTCCGTTCATTCAACTAAATTGGTTTGGTCCATTCGTATATTTTTCTCAACCAACCGAAATTTCTTGGATTAAATAAAATTTTCTTTTATTGGAAACATAATTTCTACTTATTTAAAAATCAGATTTTCTTGAAAGCAAATATCGTAGAATCTAATAAATTTATGTTTACATTTTTTCTATTTTTAACTTCTTACGAAGATTTGAAAAGAACAGTTTATGGCAAATAACCTTAACACTTTCTATATAGACCGTAAGACCTTGTTTTGGTTTCAACCTTATGTCAGGGCGTCTATCAAAGTAACCTTAATTTTGACTCATTTTGAAGATTTTCTTGGCAGGGCTGAGTAATCGTCAGTATATATGCTAGTGATTTCATTAATAATTTATCAGTCATCTGTAAGAAATTCTTCGATATTCAAGATGAAGATTGCCGCTGAAAATTTTTTGATCATCGCATTTTTCCTGCTTGATTTCGTTGGTATGAGAAATAATATAATATAATATTTAGAATTTGAAAGTGAAACTATATTGTTAAAAGTCATATTTTCATCTAAAATTCAACTAATTTGTTAAACATTTATTTTGCTCAGTTAAAGGTTCATCTCTTAGGCGGAAAATTGAACAATTTAGACGAAAATTTCTTTTATATTTAACGTAAATAATTTTTGAAAATTGACTATTAAAATAATCCATTTTCGATCAAAATTTCATCTTTTCTAGCTTAAAATTTAACTATTTGGTAAAAATGTATACTTTTAAGTAAATACTTAAAGTTTTGTTCAAAATGTAGGTACTTTATGACAGATTCGTCTTTCTTAGTGAGAATTTTTTTTATAGAAAATTTATCTTTTTTTACCTAAAAATTGAAATTTTACTCAACAATGCAACCTTCTTGTCTTTTAGTTTTTTAGAATTTTTTATTTTATTAAAAAATTTTTTTATCTGAATGTTTAACTATTCCATGTTTGTTTAAAACTTCATCCAATATATTATTTAAGTGAAAAATTAAATTTTTTGGAAAAAATGCATGTATCTTTTTGAAAGGTCATCTTTTGGGGTAGGAAATAAATCATGCTTGTTGAAAATTCAACAATTTGGTAGAAAATTTATATATTTTGTGAGCAAATAACCTTCTTGGTATAAAATTATTTATTTCTGTCGAATGTTCGACTTTATGGTTCAAAAGTCAACTATTTTGTTAAAAATTAATCTTTCTTGATTAAAAATGATCTTTTTTCTATGAAAATTTATTTCTTTCGATTTAAAACTTCACTGTCTGCTAACCCATTTTACCTTGCAGTTTAAAAAACTTTACTTTTTTATTAAAAATTCATTTCATGTGCTCTAAAAATCATATTTCTTGTTGAAAATGAAATTATTTGAATAAAAACTGTTTTATGTTTGGCTCTAAATAATTCTTAAAAAATAAAGACTAAACTGGTGGAATTTTCGTGAAGTTAGCACATTAACTATTTAGCTTTTATGCTGAAAATTTGTCTTAAGAAATTGTATTTTTTCACTGAAAATTTAATCATTCCATTTTTGCTGGAATATTAAGATCTCAAATAAAAAATTAATGTGCATAATTCCTAAAAATAAAACCAAGAATCTAAGTATTCAATTTGAAATATGAACACAAAATGTTTCTATTGCAATTTAAAAAAAGATAACAATTGTCCTAAAGAAGAAAAGAAAAATGTTATTATTATTATTTTTTTTTTTTGACAAAAATAAAAAAAGAGGAAAGAAACATGAGAAGGCAGCCAACCAAATCTCCGCCCGTCTCTCTTTTATTTTTATTATTATCAAATCACAATAAGAAACCAGTTGTGAAAAAATATATAGATAATGATAATAATAATAACTCTAGATTTTTGGGTGTTATAGAGAGAGCATCTTGATTTCGCTGTTGTTCCTCTGCTCGAACTTTTTTTTGCCTTGATAATAAAGCTGTACGAGTTCCGAAACGTTGGTAATTATTTTCTACAACTTTTTCTTCATTGTGATTTGTGATAACAAAAATAAGAAAAGCAAGATAAATAAAATAGAAGCAAGGGGATTTGGATGGTTGCCTTTTTATTTTTCTTGCCTCTTTTTTGTTTTTGTACAAAAAAAGTTTTTTTTCTTTTTTTTTCGGCAATTTTTTATCTTTTCAAGAGTTATTTTCTTATAAAAGTCAAATCCCTACCCCTTTAAAAGTATCGTGCAGGTGGGGATGTACTCATTTTACCGATCACAAAAATAATGTTGGTCAAACCCCTTCCCCTTTTCAGTCAAACCCCTTCCCCTTTTAAAATTGTCGTCGGGAAGAGAAGACACCCCTTTGACCAGTCACAGAAATAATTTTGGTTAAATCACTTCCCCTTTCCAAAGGTCTCGTGGTGGCGGAAATGCACCCCTTTTGACCAGTCACAAAAGAATGATGGTCCAATTCCTTTCCCTTTCTAAGGTGTCATGGGAAATATTTTGATAAAATTCAGAAACTCACTTTTGTCGTTTGGACATCGGACTTGTGAGGATTATAGAATAAAAAAAGTCATTAGAATTATCTAGCGAGCGGCGCCTTTTGAAGTGGTAGTGACATTCTTTGGTCAGCCATCACCTTGAATATAGCATGATGACTCAGGCATGAGGGTTGTTGAATATTTTTTTCTTAAATTCTCATTAATATCGCCCGCAAATTTGTTAGTAATTGTTTATTATTCATTAAAAAAAAATTCAAATTTTTTAATTTTTCTGAGGCATCCCATCTATCTGGCATTAATGTAGATAGAAATTTACGATAGTTGTGAACATTTAAAAATGGTTAAAATAACTATTTTTTTACTTGCAATAATTATTACCTTACTGAGTAAAATTAGACAAACATTAACAATTTAAAAAACCTCAACTTTCTACTATCAAGCAAAGAGAATATTAATAATAATGATGAAAAATCGTGTAAATAATTATTTATGTTGAATTTGATTAATTATTACTTCAACCAAATTGAAAGTAGACAAGAAGTTATACATTTTAGAAAAATGTATCTCTCTAGTATTAATATAGAAGAAGATAGATCTGAACAATAATGATCTGTTTAAAATATTATTTTTGAAAAATTGAATACATTATCAACTTACTCCAAACGTGCAGTGGATAAGATTTGTAAATTAAAAAAAAAACGATGTTTAGCTTTATTGAAAGAGAATATTATTGAAAATGATAACAAATTGTTTAGAAAATTATTTATGTCAACAATAATAAACTATCACAATCATCTAATTGCAAACTAAAAACGTCTAAATTTATTTTTAGAAAACCACAACTATCAATCTCCACTCTAAGAGAAAATGTTTGACAATTTGGAGATAAATGTTGACTTTCATTTTGATTTAGTCCATACTGTGAATTGTGAACAAAATTTACAACAAAAAAATGCATTTATTTTCTTGTGGATTCGAAAAAATCTATGGGCAACATGCATTAAAATGTGAAAAGATTCCCATGCATTTTTTCATGCAATTTTTTCGAAAAATAAAATTCTTAGAAGATATGTATGATTTACAGTTCTAATTTTCTGCAGTAAAAAGTGATTTGATATGCAAATGATAAAACATCATACATCTCTGAGCACGCACTTTGCGATAATTGCCTTTCCTCTTCGCACTGCAAAAACTTTGATTCCAAAAATTTACAAAACCTTTAAAAATTTTCTTTTCAGAATTTATGAAAAATTCTAAAATTAAAAAGAATTATGAAAACATTTGAAATTTTTAAAAATTGACAAATTTGAATGAATTTAGAAATGCAGAATATTTGAGAAAATTCAGAAATATTGACGTTTATATATTTAAAAAAAAATGCTGATTGTTTTTAGAAATTTTAAACAGATTATGAATATCAATAATTTTTAGAATTTTTGAAAATTCAGTTATTTTGGACATAGGTATTTACATCTTAGAAAATTCATAAATTACGATAATTTTATTAATTTAAAATCCTTTTATAATTGTCTAAATTTTAAAAATTTACTCAATATGAAACCTTTTTTAGAAATTTCAATAATTTTTGAAATTTTAATAATTTTATCAATTTAAATTTTTGGACATTTTAAACATTTCAGAAATTTTTGAAATTTTCATAATTAAACTTGTTTTGAACATTAAAGAAACAATGATAATTTCCGATATTTCGAATACTTAATAAGATTTCTAAATATTAGAAATTTGTATACGTTAAAAAATTTTAAATACATCAGAGATTTTAGAAATTTTGAACATCTCAGAAATTTTTGAAACGTTCAAAAATTTAGATATTCGAAAAAATGTCATTTTTTCTAAATATTTGGTGCCACAGTTTCCGTAGTGAGGGGATTTATTAATTTAAAATTCTATCTCACATTTGTATAACAGTTTTTTATTTGCTCATCAAGTCACTTTTCACTCATGATAAGAATAACTTCAGACCCACTCTAAAGAAATTAAATTGATATTTTTAACTAATTAATTATTGAAACTTCCAAAAAGATTCGCAGTTAATAAAAATCATCTTTCATCAAAGCAAGGGTACTCCTTGAATACAAATAGTTGAATTATTTTATGTTTTAATTATTAAAAACAAATTAACTTAACAAATAACTAAATATTGTAATTTTTTTGAAAATTATTTTTTTAAATAAAAAACTTAAATTATTGTGAGAATAATTATTAGTCGCAATTCCTTTAAAAGTTAAACTATCATAATTGTAACACATAACAATCAATATTGTTATACAGTTCCGAATTTCCCTTTATCATCTTTATCAATTACAGTGTTTTCGAACCACGAGTTTGCTCATCATAGGTGATAATTCTCTACTAAATAGGAAATAATTCACGTTTTTTAACAACGAAAGATTGTAATTTTTTATAAAAAAGTCGTGTTTAACCAAAAAGAATGACTTTTTAATGACGCAGATTGATTTTTTACAAAAAAGATGAATCTCCAACAAAAAATCTGAATTTTTCACCGAGAAAGATCAATTTTTAATTGAAAATCTCAATCTTCATCAAAATGATTAATTTTGAATAAAAAAACGTATTCTTCTATCCGAATAAATAACATGAATTTCATACCCAGTATTTGAATTATCAATCAACAACAAAATAACTTTCTACAAAAATGAAATAATCACATTTTAAGCTAAAAAATGAATTAATGAATAAAAAGGTGAGCAAGTAGTTCAGAAAGAAATTTCCAATGCAATAGTTAAATTTTCAAATAAATAGTTTGATTTTTTTACCAGTGAGCTGATTTTTCAAATAATAAGATAAATCCTTAGGAAATGATTTTTAAAAAAAGAGTTCAAAATTTCATCAAATAATTCAATTGTCAACGTACATTTTTAACTGAAAACATAAATTTTTTGCAAGAATTGGAGAAGGGAAATATAATGTTGAAAAAATGAATTTTTTTGAAAAATGAATAAAATCTCCAACAATATAGTTAAAATTTCAACCAAAGAGATGAATTTTTACTAAAAAATAATGTTCCAAATGATAACTCAAATTGCCAGTATACATTTCAATTTAGCAAAAATAATTATTTAAAAAAGTAAATATTGTTTATAACTATTTTAAATTTTATTATAGCCAGATAGTTTCGGTTTTTTCAGAAATTTTTAACCTTTTACGCACTTTTTACTTAGTAAGAAAATAATTAATGTTGCTTTCAGCAAAATGAATACACGAAAAGGAAAGACATTATTTAAAATATATTTCTCTCTGATATTGATTTATAAATTGTTCTTGACTAAGAAGGCATATTATTAAAAATTATTTACAAAAACATTTTTATTTCCTTGTGTCCATTATTATCTCACTAAGTGGGTAGTCGAAAAAAGTTAAAATTTTCAAAATCAAAAAACTGAAACTGAGATTAATATAAACAGAGGTAGTTATTAACAAAGACAATTTGTTCAAACGATAACTTTTTCTCAACCTGAATATACATTAATTTACTTCAAATAAAGGACAGAACAGTAGATACAATGTGCAGACAAAACCGCGACTTTCTATTATTGAGAAAAAGGAATATTATTAATTTTAATCATAAATTGTTTAAACAATTATTTTTTAATCTGAATTAACTACTACTTCACTTGAATTAAAAAAGGACAAAAATGGAAAAAGCCTCATGAAAAAAACAAGCAATTAGCTAATATTAATATGAAAGAAGATGGTTATAAACAATAATCTTTTGTTCAAATAATTATTTTTTCTATCCTAAATTAAATGTTAACTCATTTCAAGTTAAAAATAGACAAAAAGGTAGAAATTTCTGAAAATCCTCAAATTCTAGCATTATCTGAACATAATATTGTTTGTAACAATGAATTGTTTAAACAATTTTCTTTGTTAACATACATGAACTTTCACCTCACTCTAATTGAATATTAGAAAAAAGAGAATAATTTTTGTAAAAGAAATCCGCGACTATCTCTGTTTTTCCAGAGAAAATTACTAAAAAATACAACATTTTTTTAAACAATTTATATAAATAAGTCATTAAGGGGTTTTCTTGGAACGAAAAATCCTGTGTGTGTAACAGCGAAAATAAGCAATAGCATTTTTCAGTCAATCTTTTAGGAGTTCTGTTCATCTATGAGCTATATCAAAAGTGATTTTTTATTTATTAACAAAAAAATGCAAACGTTGACTATTGATGATGATTTCAAAAGGAGATATTTTCCTAATGTGTCTGCTATAACGCCATTAAATTGATTTTTTTCACAGAATCAAGACCAAGCAGTAAGGAGAAAAATTATGGTAATAATAAGGGCCAAAGCAGTGGTAATCCGTATCAAAATTATCAAAATAACGGTAAGTCAAATTTATTTTTTTTTGTATAAGAAATTATGATAATTTTTGAAATTTGAAAAATTTTGAAAAAATACGAAGTTTTAGATTTGGCAAAACTTTCCCAAATATTTATGAATTTTCGGTGTCACAGTTTTCGAGGTGAAGGGGTTGATAATAATCTTTTTATTATTTTCGTATGAAGTCACTTTTCACTCAAAATAAGTAGAACTTTAGCCCCGCTTCATAACATTATTTAAAAAAATAAATAGTTAAAATTTCAGATAAAAAGTCTGATACAAAAAAAAAACTTTGAAGTAAAAAAAACGAATTTTAGTTGAAAAAGAAAAACTTCCTATCAAAAAGGTTAAAGTTCTATAAAAAAAAACTTTTTCCAAGTTATCCTATATACAGGATTAAGTTTCACCCGTAATTAGAATAGTTAAACTTTTCGATAAAAGAAATTTAAAAAAAATCAATTTACAACCAATAAGATGATTTTTCTACCCAGATGATTGTTTTACAAAAAAATTAGGATTTAACTAAATGCATTGATTTTTAACAAAATAATTTAATTTTAAATCCAAATAGACAAATTTTCTACGAGAAAGTTCATTTCCAACACAGAAATATTATTTTACTACCTAAAAGTTTAATTTTCAACCAAATATTTAAATTTCCTTCAACGATATTTTTTCTAGGAAAATCGTTCAATGTTTATCGAAATATATAAATTTTCATTATATATAAAGAATCTTTAAAAAATGTGGTTTGAAGAAACGTGTTCGCAATTGAAGAATATATTTGATTTTCTAACCAAATGAAAAATGTAATTAAGATTTTTTAATCAAACTTTTACAAGTTTAAATCATAACTTTGTTATTCGAAAAGTGCATTTGAATTTTATTATTTAAAATTGAAATTTGTATTTGTTTGGGACGCTCTTTTCTAATGTAAAACCGTGAAACTCCTACATTTTTATTTTTTCTACAGATTCCGGAAAGGGAAGTTCTTCAAAGCTTCAGAATTTTCGCAATTTTTTCAGCCTTCCCAAGTCTCGTGATGCCGGTAAGATAATTTAAATTTATTTTAAATTTTAGAAATTATGATAATTTGAACAAATTCGAACATTTGATAAAATTTCGAAATATCATAAATTTAGATAATTTAATAAATTTCGAAAGTTCTAGAAATTTTAGAAAGTTTTAGAAATTGTGAAAAATGTTGAAATTTTTCGAGAAGTTTACCGCCACTTCCTTGGCAAGCCGAAAATTTTGCTGTTGACGAAAAACGGATTTTACGTTTTTTAATTCTGAGAAATAAAATTAATTTGGATTTAATATTAAATTCACTACTAGGCATTCTGAGATATTAAGATTTTAAGGCAAAATATATGGGATTTGTAACAAAATAGTTGAATTTTCTAAAAAGAAAAGACAAATTCAGACAAAATTGAACCAAGAAGGATGATCTTTCTACCAAAAAAGTTGAATTTTCAATCCAAAAAGATAAATTTATAAAATATAATTTGAAAATTCTACCTAATATTTGAGTTTTCAAGACAAAAAGCAAAATTCTTTTTTGAAAATAGTTGAATTTTCATCAACAATAGTTTATTTTTAACCAAGAAAAGTTACTCTTTTACTATTAAATATGAGCTTTTGCGAAATAGTCCATTTTTTTAAACTAAAAGGTTGAATATTTTAGAAAACAGTGGACTTTCAAGTCAGAAAACGCACTTTTTTAACAAGGAAATCATTTTTAATCAAGTTATTTGAATTTTTAACGAAATCTTTTGCATATTTACCAAGAAATTGATCTTTAAACAAACAAGAATCATTTTCTACCCATAACACGTTGACATTTCAATCAAGCAATTTCATTTCTAACCAAAAAGGAACAATTTTCAACCAAGAAAATTTAATTTTTCACCAAGAAAGATGAATTTTTAGTATAATAAATGAAATTTCCACTGAAAGGTTGAACTTCAATATTAAAAGATAAATTTTTAACTAAGATAGAAATACTATGAACGAAAAAGGAAATAGTTTAATTGTCAGTTTAAAAAATGTTTGTTTAATTAAACATGAAAAGAATTTCTGTTAGAATAGTGAAATTTTCTGCCAAAAAGATGAATCTTCAATTCAAAGAGAGAATTTCAAACAAAGTAGTTGAATTTTTCGATAAATCATGACTATTTAAAAATATAGTTGTAGTTTCTGATTACTAAACAGAAATATAATTGTAGCGTTTTTAAAGAAAGCGGAACGGGTTTTCGAAAAAACCCATTATTTAATTTACCTTTTTTAATCTATAACTTAAAAAAAATGCAATTTGAAGGTTGAAATTCTTCGTAATATTTTTATACCTCAGGATGAACATTTGATAAATTTTTACAGGGCTAGTAGAACATAGAAGTAATCCGGCGTACCAGAATGCTCTACGCTATAAAGGTTATGACGAAAGTATGGCAGAATATCAGACACCTGGCCGTAAGATAATTTAAATTTTTTAGAAATTTTAGGGACTTATGATATATTAAGAAATTTTAAATATTTGATAAGATTATGGAACATTAAAAATTGCTGCCAAATGCGATATTTTTAAGGGACAAATAGTGAAATAATTAATGAAAATAAATTTTAAAGCAAGCGCGAATCCATAAAAGCGGTTATAATTCTTCCTGAAACATATTCATTCTTTTTTAAGTTAAATGAATACTTTAAATAAGATTTTATTCAGGAATGCCTACCTTTTCTTTGTTCTATTTGAATAAATTTTAGAAATTTTTTAACATTCTTGATTAAGAGCAGTTATGAAATTCGGTATGATATAATATTTACTGGTACAGTAATTAATTGTTCTTCATTCATTTTTGCTAATTTCAGGGATTTTATTTTAAGTTATATTCTCGGGAATAAACAGAAATTTAATTTTTAAACTCAACAAATTTGAGGAAAAAGAAAATTCTATTTGGCCATTTCTGAATCATTATTTATTATAAATATTAACTCTAAATATTTATATAATTAAAAATCAGCGCCAAATTTTGATTCCCAACCATATTCTTAAAACATTATTAATGTAATTCAAGGATCATAGACAACATCAATAATGATAAATAATTTATTTCTGTATTCTGGCTATTTTTACGGATACTTTAGTTTTTTGAAAATATATTCTTTCAAGTTTCTTTAGTTTTGGCTTTGTTATAAACAAAAATTTTGCCTTCATGAAACTATTGTCATTCGAGAAGAAAGAAATTAGGTTTTGAAATATAATAATTCAGGGTAATCGCTAGAACGGGAAACTAGTAACTGATAATGTTTGAAAGATGACCCACTCAAAACTAAATTTTTTTAACCGGAAAGTCTTGAATCGTTAAAGTTTTAGAGAGACAAACTCAAACTTGGAACGCCACAATTCTAATTTTTATTGTCCTATTCAAAAATTTTATATGTGTAAGTGAAAATTTTGAATTTTGATGTTTAAATAACAAATGAAAATACGGTATATCAAGCTAGCACCTCGACAAAACGAACTTCCCAAATTTCTTTTTGTCAGAATTTTGGGCTTTTATGGGGCTGTATTGCCGATTTTTGGGCTCCGTTAATTTTTGTGAAAATTCAGATTCTGAGTGGATGTGCTGATTTGAATCAAGCCAGCACCTCCACTATATAAACATGAAAAAAAATCAAACGCTTCCGAATTTTTGGCTTTTTTTGGACTCATGAACGCACCAACAACCGATTTTCAAAAACCAACTCTACTAAAAATAAAACTGTCCCCTATGTAACTACTTAAATTCGGGAAAAACAAAGAACATCAGGATTTTGGGCTTATTTTGGGCTCCCGAATACACGGAAAAAAATAAAAAAACTATCCCCACTTTCGAAAAACTCCCGCTTGCGAAAAATAAAATTTGCAAAACCCAAAATGCACCAAATTTCAGGCTTCTTCTAGGTTTTCGAATGTAACAAACCAAAATTCAGAAAAACTACCCCTATGTACAAAAACACCCACCCAACAATAAAAACTTAAAACTTGATGTTGGATTTTTGAAAGGCCCAAAAATCAGAGACTCCACTTGAACCGTAAAATTCGAAAAATATCAGGGGCTCTAGTAACAGTGTAATATTTCGAAAAAGATTGATTTAGACAAAATTATGTTTGATTGTTAACAAGGGGCTGGTTTATAACGTTAAATGTCGGGGACCAAAAATCGGAGTGGGTATTTCTAAGAAGCGCAAAAATCATAGAATCTACTGATACTGGAAAATTCTCACAAAGATTATTTTTTGACAAAGTCATATATACGTGGTATAGAAGGGCTGATTTTATCCGTTAAGGTATTTTCGATTAACCCAAAAATCGGAGACTACATTGACACCAGAAAACTCTCAAAAATATAATTTTACAAAGTCATATATACGAGATAGAGAAGGGTTGATTTTATTCGTTAAGTGTTGAAGCCTAACAATGGGAGAGGGTATTATCGAGGTGCCCAAAAATCAGAGACTCTACTGACACTAGAAAATACTAAAAAATATAATTTTTCACAATGTCACATGTACGTGGTAGAGAAGGGTTTGCGCTCCAACCCTTGGCGGCTAAAATCAACACTTCTCTACCACGTAATATAAATTTGTCAACAAATAATATTTTTTGGAATTTTTTAGTGTCAGTAAAATATCTGATTTTTGGGCTCCTCGAAAATACTCACTCCGTTTTGTGGGTTTCAACCCTTAAAGTATAAAATCAACCCTTCTATACTTCGTATATATGACTTTGTGAAAAAAATTATATTTTTGAGAGTTTTCTAGTGTCAATGTAGTCTCTGATTTTTGCGATCCTCGAAAATACCCACTCTGATTTATGGGCTTCAACACTTGACGTTTAAAACCAACCCTTCTTTATCTCGTATATATGACTTTGTGAAAAAATAATATTTATGACAAATTTATAGTGTCAATGTAATCTCTGATATTTTGGCTCCTCGAAAATACCTTAACGGATAAAATCAGCCGTTCTATGCCACGTATATATGAGTTTGTCAAAAAATAATCTTTGTGAGAATTTTCCAGTGTCAGTAGATTCAATGATTTTTGCGCTTCTTAGAAATACCCTCTCCGTTTTTGTACATAGGGCTGATTTATTTGAATTTTTGTTCAGTGTATTCTAGACACTAAGATAAGCCTAAAATTTAGTGCATTTTAGGTTTTGCAAATTTTATTTGTCGCAAGGGGGTGGTTTTTTGAAAATGGGGGTAGTTAAAAAAATTTTTTTTTGTGCATTTGGGAGCCCAAAATAAGTCCAAAATTCTGGTGTTGTTTGTTTCTCCCGAATCTGAGTTGTTACATGGGTAGTAGTTTTATTTTTAGTAGGGGTGGTTTTTGAAAATTGGATGTTGGTGCGTTCAAGTGCCCAAAAAATTCCAAAATCTGACGTGTTTGATTTTTTTCTAATAATTTTCAAATAGTGGAGGTTTTGGCTTGATTCAAATCAGCACCTCCACCCAAAATTTCAAGTTTCACAAAAAGTAGCGGAGCCCAAAAATCGGCAATACATCCCAAAAAAAGCCCAAAGTTCTGACACAAAGAAATTTGGAAATTTCGTTTGTGGAGGTGCTAGCTGAATAGACCTATAAAAATGTATTCATTTAGAAAAAAGTTGTATTAGTAGAGGAAATACTTGGAACTTTTTAAATTAAATTTTCAATCTTTCAAGGACATTGGAAGGTTGTAAGATAGTTGAATAAATTGTTTTAACATTCCTGAGAAGACTTTTAAAGACTTTTTGATTTTGCAAAATTGATTTTAAAGAATATTTAAGAATATTTCAAAACAAAACCAAATCCTAATGAGTAAATAACAATTGAACAATTATTAATATGAAAACATTGGAATATGCTAAAGAGCTATTTAGAGGTTTTGATCTAGTTCAAAAATATTTAGAAACTTGAAAAGTTGTCAAAGACTGTTTAAAAAATTTAGAGATTTCAGGAAAATTTAAACAAAAAATTTGAAATCTGTTCAAGAATTTTGAAAGATACCAAAATAATGAAAAAAATTGTCAAGATTTCTTGCAAAATTGAAAATGCATTTTATTTTGAAAACTTAATTTCAAGAGAATATTTTAAAAGATTTTAGGATATTTCCAAACTGTAAAAATAATTGTCTTGAAGATTTTGAGGAAATTTTTTTTCAATTTTGCATGATTTATAAAAAGTTTTGTAGAAAAATTAGCATAATTTCAAAAGATATTAAGAAGTTTTAAGAAAACTGTAAAGTTGTGAAATTTCCAAAAAATGTAAAATAAAATGTAGATTTTCGAAGGTTTTTAAATCAAACTTTGCAGATGAAAAATTTAAAATATTTTAAAACAAACTATGAATAATAAATAACAATCGAACATTTTTTCATTTTTGAAGACTCAAAATGAAAATAACATAACTTCTTAAAATTGATTGAAATTATATGATTTGAAAATTCAGAAACTTGATGATTAATTCTTAAATTTAGGGCAATGAGAATGATAGTATTCATTTATAAATAAAAACCCTTAGCCCAGCTTTTATTTATATATTTTCAAAGAGAAAAATTAACTTTAAAATGATTATTATACTCCCCCTTCAGAGTGGAGGGGGAATTGTGATTATTAGCCCCCCCCCCCCTGAAGCCATTCTTTGGATCCATGCCTGGATTTTGGTCAATGTTGCATTGTAGAATTAGATTGTTTTCTCTATTCCTTAATACGCGTAATTAATGTGACATTATATGTGTTTTTCCATCTAATAAATGGAAATTTTAAATAAAAATAAAGTTATTTAATACATTTATCTAAAAATAAAATTTGAAAATATTGAGAAGTATTATAGTTAAGTATAAAAAAAATGTATTGGCCGCAACCACACTAAATCCGATGGTGCTGTTTTTGTTGCAATGGTATTTCAGTGATACGACAATATTTATAAATTTGCATAATAAAAATAATTAATTTCTTTTAAGCGCACTGTAAAAAAGTTTCACTTTTCAACTTTTTCAAGCTTTAGATTGTTTTTTACGATTTTCCATAAGTTTCAGTTTTTGTACGTTATATTTCAAGAAATTAGAATAAAAACAATGTCATGGTGAAGAAATTCCTTCTTGAGATTATTGTTGTAAAGATTGTAAATAAGTTTAATAAATAAATGCATTAATTAGGCATTTTTCTATAGAAAAATTAGTTTTTTTCTATGTATTTCTTTTCAATTAGAAACATTGTGATAATTTCAGAAAATGTAATGATTTCTTGATTGATCTTGTGATTTTTGTAAACAAATATAATAAACAAATCCATTATTTGCGCATTTTTCAGCAAAAAAGTTCGTTTATTTTAATGCCGGTCCTTTCAATTTAAAACTTTAGGGCAATTTCAGCAACATTCATAACTAGCTAACGAATTTAACAAAAAAAAAATAATAAACAAATGCATAGATAAGGCTTTTTTCGAAAGAAAAATTCTTTTTTTTCTATTGAACAAATGTAATATTCGGTCTGAAAACGAAAAAAAAAACAATTATTCCGTTGACAGTTGCCGAATAATGCATTTTTTTGTTAAATTCGTTTTGAAGAAAGTAAATTTCGACAAATGCCTTATCTATGAATTTGTTTATTAAATTTTTTCTCAAATTACAAAATCATAAGATTAATGAAAGAATTATAAAAATTTCTAAAATTGGCATGAAGTTCCGAATTTAAGAAAATGACATCGAAATAAATGAATTTTCATGTAGAAGAATTCCTGATTCATGCATTTATTTATTAAATGTTTTAATATTATTAACAATAATAATATCAAGAAAAAATTTCTTGATTATTATATAGGTGGCAATTGATTTTATTTAGTGGAAAATTAATTTTTTACTGCAAATGTAATCATTTTATTCTGGCTGAAAAATTGATAATTTCAATTAAAAATTGATATTTTTTGTTGAAAATTCAGCTATTGTGTTAAAAGTTCATTCTCTTTTGATCAAAAATTACCTACTTTCTTGAAAATTCATCAAACCCACAATATAAATTCTCTAATAAAAAAGTAAATTTTAAACCAAAGAGTAGAATTTGTAATTTAAAACAGAAAAAACGATTTTCTCACAGAAAAATTCAGCTTTAAACTAAATAGTTGATCTTTCAAAAAAAGTAAATTCTTCACCAAAGAGATTATAACATATTTTTGTTAGTAATCTTAAATTTTAATTTTAATCCATAAAAAGTTACAATCAACTAAAAAGGATAAATTTCCAACAAAGAAGATTAATTTTCTACCTGAAAAGATAAGTCTCTAAAAAAAATATGTAAATTTTTCACCTGAAAAGAACGATCTTTAGTTTTCAATTTCAATTTTCAAACAAGAATGAAATAGTTACATTTTTTGAAAAAAATTTGTAGAAGAAAATTCGTTTTTCCTTCCCAGAAGAAACAAAAATTGTTTACAAAATAGCTGCATCTTTAGTCAAAGTGATGATTTTTCAACAGAAAAGGTTAATTTTTTGCACAAATAGTTAAAATTAATTTTGTATCAAATGGTTGAGTTATCAACAAAGAAAAATCTTACTGACAAAAATTGTAATAGCCAGATTTTTAGATAAAAAAAATTTCAAATTAAATCTTTAACTTGAATAATAATAATATAGTCATCTATTTTCCCAATATTTCGTCGAAAGTCTCCTAAACTTTAATTTTTTTACAGATGCAGGAGCGCATGAATTTGCTCAACATTCGGCATATACACAACCTGGACAACATTTTTCTGATCAAAGTCATTCTACATTCATGGATGTAGATCCGAGGAATGGCCTTAAAAGACCATATGAATCACACGAGATGCAAGGAGGAGAGCCCAAGAGATATCATTCTTAATTTTTTCCCCGATCCGAATCTTTTACAATCTTTTGAGATGTGTCTGAAATATTTTTTTTATTTTTTTGACCCTTTTAAAGTCCTTAAAATATTTATAAGCTCTTCGAAAACTTTTTCAAATATTTGGAAAGCTTTCAACAGTTTGCAAAATCTTGTAAAATTTTTTTAAATCTTTTGAAAGCTTTTTAAACATTTAAAATATTTCTGTAATCTTTCAGAAGTTCTTTCTTTTAAAATCATTCAGAATCCGTTTAGGATTTTAAACGGGTTGAAATTGTGGAGTGAAATACTGGGATCTGGAAAACTTTAAAAACTTGGATTTCCCCAGGATGCTTTTTTTTAATCTTAGAAACCTGAAAGTTTTCTTAAATTTTTTATGAAAAAATTAATTTTTTGCTTATAACACATTTATTTTATTTAAATTGGAGGAAATTTTTTTTAGTAGTTTCATGTTTAAAATATTGGCTACACAAAATTGAACAAGCCCGTGACTCAAAAAATCAGATTTTCATTACGAAAATGCTTGAAGTTTTTAATTTATCTTCAAATTTAAATAAAATAACTGTTCAATTGGGGATGCTTGAACTGCGATACGCCACCTGGCAACAAAAATGCGAACTCGAAAAAATAGTAACGATTTTAAAAATGCAATTTTAATTTGAACATAAAAGTGCTTTAACGGTTTTTATGGCATTTGAAGTGTTCACTGGATAATAAAAACAAATGTTTCTCTAAAACAAAAGGGGTTTAGATGGAATTCGCATTTTATAAGGGAAAACACACATTTTTTTAAAGCAATATTTTTCTAAAAAAAGACAACATTATTATGCTATTCATTGTGATTTTGAGCAGAGTATAAACTTAAATGGATTTATTTTAAAGCAAAAATAAAACAGTGAAACAATTATTTTCTTTTTCAAGCATTAAAAAGAATGTTATTTTTTCATTGTATAAAGTGGAAATTCTTTCTAAAACGATATAATTTTTATAAAGATTTGGTTTTAGTCTTCAATCATTGTTTTAAACTTCAAAACAAAATAGTAAAAACATCCAATGCAAAAATTAAAATACATTTTTAAAATTTTACCTGCACTTTTACGTTCCAGTTTTCGGCACCAGGTGGCGAAATGGTCAAGCAGTATTCCCAATAAGCAAAAAAATTTAATGTTCTCATGAAAAATTAAAAAAAACTTCCAGGTTTTCAGATTAAAGAGGAATTCACAAGAATTTCAGGTTTTCAAAGTTTTCTAGGCCACGAGATACACTGGTTAAGCACGAAAAAGTGTGGTCAACTCTCGGATGAGTGACCGTGCGTGATTCGCACTTAGTCGTGTTTTCATTGCCTTCACCTACTTTTGAGCAGGAGGTTTCACTCCGGGAATGAATTTGGGCATTCAACGCTATCGAGTGTCTACATTTAATCGCATCTGTCGTTAATCGAGTAAACTCCAGAGTTTTGTTTTTCTGCAGTTTTCCACTTCTCTGACCAAACGTTTAGGCGATTGTGTACGCTTATGATAAAAATCCGGCTGCAGACGGAAGATAATTTCTGAAGTTAAATTTCAAAATTCTGAAATAAAATAATATGTGTTCTATCCTAATTTATTTATTGTTTCCATTAAATTATGGTTGGAACTTAAAAGCTTTCCCTTATCTGAAATTATAAAAACTGTACTGCAAATTGCAACACTTGAAGTAGTTGAAGTGCATCTCTCTCGAATGTTGAACTTTTCAAAAACACGTTTTGAATTAGAAGTAAAATTATTTCAATTTTAGGTCCTTGCGAATAAATAATTATTCCATTGTAATCCATGCATCAAAAATTGTTTTTAATTTTATTTCAAATATTCTCTTAGATCTAATAATTAAATGAAAAACTTGTTTAAAAATTTTCCAAGAATCTTAAGAATTAAAAATTTTATCGTCTTGTAACCTCTCAAAAACATTAAACAGCTTAAAAACTTTATTTTAATATGTTAAAAAATTATAAAATTGAACGAACTTACTTAGTGAAGTTCGATTACAATTGTCAAAGCGCCTCCTCGAAATAGACCAACAAGTAATCCACCAACTTTATGCTGGTTTGTCACATTTTTAACTTCTGCACTCAAAAGCAAAAATACGTTGACACACCCAAGTTCATCTGGACTGTCATTATTTTAAAATATTATTGTTGTGATAATTTTGGAAGAACTAAAAACTTACTTATTAGATTTTTATTTAGATTTTACACATATATGTGCCAATATAATCTAATTTAATAAATCGAATTGGGATAACCAATCTTCTGAAACATAACCAGTTAAAATGGTTACGGAAAATTATTGGTTATCGTGAACAATTGGTCTGTCGTAGAATTTTGTTAATGTTGCTAAACTGTGTGAAAATGCTTGCAAAAAGAAATTAATAGTTCCTCTACAAAGTTGCACAATCCTTCTATTTTTTGTACATACCATTGAACAACAGAATCTACGAAAAATTTTAATTTTGGAGAAAAAAGGTAGTATTAAGAGGGGTTGTGCTTTGTTTTTGCCTGCGTTTGGTTTTGGTAAGAGATTTAGACAAAAAGTTATCTAAATTTATCTTTGGATCCCATGTGGAATGATATCTGGGTTTAGAGTGTCAGAGATTGGACACCCCTTTGGAAAAGGGTTTTCCTATTTCATCGCGCGCAATATCTGTTTTTAAGATAAACGAAACTGTTGATCTCGTGCAATTGATACTGCTTTGAGACAACCCTTTTTTAAACTCAGCTGTAAGAACACTCAAGAATTTAAATACTGGTGGATTGAAGATATCAACAGACTTCTATTTCCAAGAATTCCACCATTTCTTAAAGGCTTTATCATAGGTTTTATACGAAGAAACACTTAAAGAACCATTCTTTAAGGTAATAGAAGATTTTGGAATTCCTCTCCTCAGGAATTCCTGAGGAATTCCCTGAAGAGGAATTCCCTGAAGTAAATCTGGAAAACCAGATTTACTTCAGGGATAAATTTAATTGAAATACGAATCAATAGGGATTGAAACAGGGGGTACCAAGGCTGAGCAGGTCAATCAGGCACTATCAGGATACCTTCCTTCTGATCCCTGTTAATTTTTCGTTGAGTGTTTAGAATAATGCTAAGCGGTGGCAGAGCATAGAAAAAAATATTTTCCAATTAGGAGTAAATGCGTCAACTGCCTCAGACCGAGAATCTGCTTTTCTGCATACATAGTGAATGCACTTCGTATGTGCACGACTTGCAAATCATTTAATGTCCGGGTTTCGACATTTTTGGACAATATAATTACAGGTAAAAGAGGCTAATGTAAATTTCGTTCCCTTTTCCGACTTCCTTGATTCAAAACCCGCCTCAAGATTATCCCTTAAACTTATATATGAAGCAAAAATCTAGATGTTACGACTTTAACACCAATTCCAAATTTCTTTTGTGATTTTATTCAAATCATCAAACTTCACACCCTCCATTCTGTTAATGTATAACACTGCTGCCGTATTACCAATTTTTAAGAGGATTTTGCCATCATTGAAGTCTTTAACTAAGCTATAAAGGATGAAAATGCTGCCTTTAATTCTAACAAACTAATTGGGAATTCTCGTTCCTTTTCTGAACAAAAACAATTAGCCGTAGTTCTAAGAAATACAGGTCCCAAACCTGACAGCAAAGCACCTGAGAAAATCTCTAAGCGAAAGACAAGGACTTCAATAAAGTTACTGCTAGATAAGTCATTAGTGCATGATAATTTTCTCCGCCATATTTCAAGGCTGAGAATCTCTGTCTTTGAATAATATTCAATAGCAGGACAATAATCTACAGTGAAAAAGAGAATTTGTGCAAAAATTTGAATAGTGCATTGGTGTGTGGCTCGAAACAACTTAATTTGTTTTTTAATAATAATTCGTTTTCCCCGTAGATCATTAAGTATCATCTCTTTGGAATTGTAAACAAATTCTAAGAATTGACATTCTTGTTCAGGATTTAGGCTTCTCTTTTTCAAATTGATCATAAAACCGAGACTTTCTAAAACTTTTCATGTAACTTTAATTTTATCAATGTACTCTTTCGGAGACACTCTCAATAAAAGAAAATCACTCAGGGCAACAACGGAACAATAACCGAAAACTCTCAAATGAGAAAGCACAGGAGTTATGATTCTAGTGAAAACGCAAGAGGCTGTACATAAGCCAAAAGACAAACATGTAAACTGATAAAAAGTTCCATGAAATTGAAACTATAAAAATTTTCTATGCAATTCAGCTATTTTTACTAAATAATACACACCTTGCAAATATATTATTACCATAAAGCAATTAAAATCTATAAGCTTAATGACAGTTCTATAATCTTCAATCTTAAAATTTTCGGGTTCAATGAACCTATTCAGATTTTTAAAATTGAAAATAAATCTAAACGTAATATCTGGTTTTGAAACAAGAAAAAATGGAAAGATAAAGAGATAAACTAAAGAACTAAAAGTTTCAATGGCTCCTTTTGACGTTATTTGAAATATTAATATATTAATGTTGTTTTTGTCGACAATCGACCTTACGTATATGTGCAAACTGACAAGCAAATGAAAAAAAGGTATCTTATAACCTTGAATCCATTATAAAATCCAAGAGTCTGAGGTTAGCGTCCCCCATTATGAAATCGTCCAGAATTTTTTCGTACAGAATCATTCAATATCTCTTCGTTAAGTTCCTCGTAGGTTCTTTAATCGTTTTCCTAGAAAAGTCCTTCCGGAATTAGGTTTTGAATTAAGGATCCTGTTTCTGGTAATTCCTGGGAGAATTCTCAGACGCTTTCTTTGCCTACCTAGCATCGATGTGTAAGATTTTATATGTCGACGATCAGCGACTAAAGAGCAATAGCTGTTAAGAGCTACTTTTATTAAACAATTTTTACTTTTTTGCTTGTGAAGTGAAAACTACAACATCAAATAGAGCAATCTTTTTTGTAATTGCTCGGCTTTATGATCCTCTCGGTTTGCTAGGCCCAGTAATCATCATTGCAAAAATGATAATGCAATATACTTAGAAATTACAGTTAAATCGGGAAAACTCAGTTCCTGATAGATTAAAGTCAAGATGGTCGGATTATTAAGCAGACTTAGGCAATTCTAATCAAATTAGAATTTGAAGAAGAGTCTTTTGCAAAAACGTAGTTCAAGTTAACCTTCACGGATTTTGCGACGCGTCTACAAAGGCGTATGGCGCCTGTGTTTACATTCAGAGTTTTGAAAACCTCGGACATTCATTGACTACATTACCGTTTACAAAATCTAAGGTTACATCAATCAAGAGATTCTCACAGCCTCGACTCGACTTTTGCGGAGAAAAAATATTGGCAAGATTAATGAAACACGTTGAAAGAGCTTTGGGGCTGCAGTTTGATAACAAATATGCTTGGACCGATTTCATGATTTCTTTGGCATGGATGCGAGAAAACGCATCTAGATTGAAGCCTTTTGTGTCAAATCGAGTTCTGGAGATCCAAAAGCTAGTCCAAGCACAATATTGGTATGACGTTAAAGGAAAGGAAAATCCAGCCGATTGGGTATCTCGACGTTTGCCTGTTTCCAATTTACTGGACAACAAATTGTGATGGAACGGATCCGATTATATGAAAGAGGAAGTTTCTCAGACAACATTAAAAATTAAATTCGAGGATGACATAGGTTTTTAAACTGAAATTCACCAAAAAGAAATAGGATCTACCAAGGTACATGTTATTTCTGAGCCTAGCTTATTGCCTTAGGTTCATCAATAACTGCAAGATTAAGGTCTCAGAACGAAACAATTCTGCGTTAACAACTACATAATAACAAAATTCCTTGAAGTTATTAATGAAAAGTACACACAGAATTTTTTAATGATGATATCAAGCATCTAAAATGTAAGAAGGAACTCAAGTCATGCAGCAGACTTTCAAAATTGTCACCATTTTTGGACGCAACTGGTCTTCTCAGAGTGGGCGGTAGATTATTGAGGACAGATTGGTCTTTTTCTATAAAACACCCAATTCTTCTTCCAGCAAAATGCAAATTAACATTATTGATATTCGAACAAGAGTATCTTAGATATTTACACGCTTGGCCACACGCTTTGCTGTCAGCAGTTCGCTTACGTTTCTGGAAATCGAATAGAAGAAGTCTATCTTAACAAACAGTGTATAAGTCTCTACGTTGCTTCCGCAACAACCCACCTAATATGAACCAATTAATGGGACAACTACCACAAGAACGAGTTCAACCAAGTTGACCATTTTATGTAAATGGTGTTGATTACGGTGGACCAATTATCATTTTGGTAAACAAGGGTCGTGGAAAAAAGACAGAAAATGATAATGCAACGAACTTTTACGAATTTTTACGAAAGGAAAAGGACTTCATTAACGACGTTTTGATTGCATAAGGAATTCAGTGGAATTTTATATCTCCAGGATCGCCACATATTGGTGAATTATGGGAAGCAGGAATAAAGTATTGTAAAAGCATTTGAAACGTGTTATGGGTCCTTTTCTACAAAGTTTCGAAGAATTCATCTCTTTATTGACACAAATAGAAAGTTGCGTAAGCTCAAGGCCAATTTGTGAAATTTCATCAAATCCTAAAAGCCTGGAGGCCTTAACTCCAAGACGGTTTCTAATTCCAGAATGGCTCAAAAGTGTACCAGATGTAAACTTAATCGATTTTAAAACAAATAGGTTAAATAGATAGGTCTTCTTTTGGGCTGTATTGCCGATTTTTGGGCTCCGCTACTTTTTGTGAAAATTCAAATTTTGAGTGGAGATGCTGACTTGAATCAAGCCAGCACCTCCACTGTATAAAAATTGAAAGAAAACAAAAATCGAACACGTCGGAATTTTGAACTTTTCTTGGGCTCTTAAACGCACCAACAACCAATTTCCAAAAACAACCCCTACAAAATATAAAACCACCCACTATGTAAAAAAAAAATTCGGAAAAAACAGAAAACAACAGAATTTGGGGCTTATTTTGGGCTCTAAAATGCATAAAAAAAATCAAAAAATACCCCTATTTTCGAAAAACCACACCCTTGCAAAAAATAAAATTTGCAAAATCTAAAGTGCACTAGATTTTTGGCTCATTTTAGAGTCTCAATTGCACTTAACATTATATTACAAAAACCACCCCTGTATAAAAAAACGTCAAACAAATAATAAAAACTTAAACCTTGATGTTGGCATTTTTGAACAGCCCAAAAATCAGAGACTCCATTTGAACCGTAAAATTCGAAAATTATCAGAGACTATAGTAAAACTGTAATATTCCGAACAAGATTGGTTTACAAAATTATGTTTGATTGTTAAAAAGGGACAGTTTTTTAACGTCAAGTGTTCGGGATCAAAAATCGGAGTAGGTATTTTTAAGAAGCCCAATAATCATAAACTCTACTGACACTAGAAAATTCTCAAAAATATTAATTTTTGACAAAGTCATATATACCTGGTAAACAAGGGTTGAGTTTATAAGTTAAGGGTTGAAGCCCGAAAATCGGAGTGGATATTTTGGAGGAGCTCAAAAATCAAAGACTACATTGACACTAGAAAATTCTCAAAAATATTATTTCTTGACAAAGTCGTATATACGTGGTAGAGAAGGGTTGATTTTATAAGTACGGGTTGAAACCCAAAAATCGGAGACTACATTAACACTAGAAAATTCTCAAAAATATTATTTTTCGACAAAGTCATATATACGTGGTAGAGAAGGGTTGATTTTATACGTTAAGGGTTGAAGCCCAAAAATCAGAGTGGGTATTTTCAAGGAACCCAGAAATCAAAGTCTAGATTGTCACTAGAAAATTCTCAAAACTATTATTACTTGACAAAGTCATATATACAGGGTTATATGTACATTAATATTTATAAGAATTTTTTAGGGTTAATGCAGTCTATGATTTTTGGGCTCCTCGAAAATATCCACTCCGATTTTTGGGTTTCAACCCTTAATTTATAAAATCAACCCTTCTCTACCATGTATATATGACTTTGTCAAAAAATAATATTTTGGAGAATTTTCTAGTGTAAATGTAGTCTCTGATTTTTGGGCTCCTCGAAAATATCCACTCCGATTTTTGCGCTTCAACCCTTAACTTATAAAATCAACCCTTCTCTACCAAGTTTATACGACTTTGTCAAAAAAAAAAAATTTTGAGAATTTTCTTGTGTTAATGTAGTCTCTCTTTTTGGGGCTCCTCGACAATATCCACTCCGATTTTCCGGCGTCAGCCCTTAACTTAAAAAATCAACCCTTCTCTACCAAGTTTATACAACTTTGTCAAAAAATAATATTCTTGAGAATTTTCTAGTTTCAGTAGAAACTCTGATTTTTGGGCTCCTCGAAAATATCCAATTTGATTTTTGGGTTTCAACCCTTAACGCATAAATTCAACCCTTCTCTACCACGTATATATGACTTTGTCGAAAAATAATATTTTTGAGAATTTTCTAGTGTTAATGTAGTCTCTGATTTTTAGGCTCCTCGAAATCATTAACACCGATTTTTGGGCTTCAATCCTTAAGTATAAAATTAACACTTCTCTACAACATGCATATGACTTTGTCAAAAATTAATATTTTTGAGAATTTTCCAGTGACAGTAGAGTCTCTGATTTTTGGTTCCTCGAAAATACCCACTCTGATTTTTAAGCTTCAACCCTTAACGTATAAAATCAACCCTTCTCTACCATGTACATACGACTTTGTCAAAAAATAATATTTTTGAGAATTTTCTAGTGTTAATGTAATCTTTGATTTTTGGGCTCCTCGAAAATACCTACTCTGATTTTTGGGCTTTAACCCTTAACGTAAAAAATCAACCCTTCTCTACCACTTATGGTATATAACTTTGTCAAGAAATAATATTTTTGAGAATTTTCTAGTGACAATGTAGTCTTTCATTTCTGGGCTCCTCGAAAATACCCACTCTGATTTTTGGGCTCCTCGAAAATATCCACTCCGATTTTTGTGCTTTAACGCTTAACGTATAAAATCAACCCTTCTCTACGACATACATATGACTTTGTCAAAAATTAATATTTTTAAGAATTTTCCAGTTTCAGTAGAGTCTCTGATTTTTGGGCTCCTCGAAAATATCCACTCCGATTTTTGGGCTTCAACCCTTAACTTATAAAATCAACCCTTCTCTACCATGTATATATGACTTTGTCAAGAAATAATATTTTTTGGAATTTTCTAGTGTCAATGTATTCTTTGATGTTTGGGCTCCTCGTAAATACCCACTCTGATAATTGAGTTTTAACCCTTAACCTATAAAATCAACCCTTCTCTACCACGTGTATATGACTTTGTCAAAAATTAATATTTTGGAGAATTTTCCAGTGTCAGTAGAGTTTATGATTATTAGGCTTCTTAAAAATACCTACTCCGATTTTTGAACTCGAACAGTTGACGTTAAAAAACAGTCCCTTTTTAACAATCAAACATAATTTTGTGTAAACCAATCTTTTTCGGAATATTGCAGTGTTACTATAGTCTCTGATATTTTTCGAATTTTACGGTTCAAATCGAGTCTCTGATTTTTGGTCTGTTCAAAAATGCCAACATCAAGGTTTAAGTTTTTATTATTAGGTTGACGTTTTTTTTACACAGGGGTGGTTTTTGTAATATAATGTTAAGTGCATTTGAGACTCTAA
>NC_046666.1:16305947-16321688 GCF_010883055.1 Belonocnema kinseyi | reverse complement strand
TTTTTGGAAATTGGTTGTTGGTGCGTTCAAGAGCCCAAAAAAAGCCCAAAATTCTGACGTGTTTGATTTTTTTTCTTTCAATTTTTATATAGTGGAGGTGCTAGCTTGATTCAAGTCAGCACCTCCACTCAAAATTTGAATTTCCACAAAAAGTAGCGGAGCCCAAAAATTGGCAATACAGCCCAAAAAAAGTTCAAAATTCTGACATTAAGAAATTTGGGAATTTCGTTTGTGGAGGTGCTAGCTTGATAGACCTTAAATAGGTAGCAGTTGTGTCAATCAATGGTTCAAAATTTCTGGAATCGATGGTCTCGAGAGTATGTCAGTTCTATGCAATCTAAATCCAAATAGCAAAAAATTGAGAATGGGCTTAAAATGAACGATCTGGTTGTCATTCGAGATAAAAACATTTCACCAAATCAGTAGAAACTTGGAAGAATAACCGAAACTTATCCTGGAAAGGATGGGGTAACACGTGCAGTTACTATTAAAACTCAAAATGGATTATTAAAACGTTATATCGAAAAATTATGTAAATTACCAACAAAAAGCGATTAAAATTAACCGTCTTTAATTTATTAGGCGGGATGTTTTGTGTACACTTCAGCAATTTAAATTTGTCATATTCTGTTTCCTACGTCACCATCAATTTGTCTTACCGACATGTTCTCTTTTTTTTTACCAACGTAGCATAAATGATGAAAAAAGAAGTAGAAGAAAAGCCTTTTTGTAGTCTCGTTTGGCATTCAAAATAAAGAATTTAATTTGTAAGGAAATCAATTTTAAATTTATCTGAATAACATCCACAATCACTGTCTTTTAAATAATATTTTGAAAATTTTTTTTACGTCTATATTTTGAGTAAGGATAGCTGTTAGTTTCATGCGTTGTTTTTGCACAATATAATTTGTATATTTTTTCTTGTACTTATTTTATATATTTCTCTTTGGGATTTTTAAAAGAATTATGGTTAATATTTTTAAATAATTTGTGAGTGTTTTTGGGAGCCCAAAAATAGAACAATATGCAGGTATGTTTATTTTTAGACATAGTGCATAGAATATTTTACTAGTTATTCTTAGGAGACAGGGGTTGCTTTTGCAAAATTAATTTTTTCAATATTTAAAAGTAAAAGAAAGGCCAGAGTTCTGGCACTTTTGATTTTTCCAATTTTGCAATAATTCTGCAGTGAAGGTGCTAACAGGCAGCACCTCGGCTGCAAACTTCCGTTTTTTTTTGAGAGAAAAATAAAACACTCAAAAAAAATGTATTGGTGACCAAGATGACCACATAAAAGCTGAATATTTTAATAAGATCACTTTTATTTTAAGTTCATATTTTATTTTAAGGGTAGTTTTTCGGACCTAGGGTTTGTTTTCTGAAGATTAATTTTTGCATTTTTTAAGAGCCCAGAAAAGCAAAATATTCTGTCCCTGTTGAGTTTTTCAGTTTTTTTTTTAATTTATGCAGTAGAGATGCTGGTGGTCAGCATCTCCACCAAAATTTCCGGTTTTTTGAGAAAAATATGAGATTCTGAATATCGGGATTGTTGCTAAAGAAGATCTCAAAAAACCCACAATATAGATATGCTTACGTTTATTTTTTTTAAATTGTTAACTCTATTACTTTTTGTTGAAAATAATTGTTGTTGTTGAAACTGCATTTTTTTAGGTTTAAAAACTCAATTAAGTAGTGGAAAATTAATTTTTTTAAATCACTTTTAAAAATTTATCTTTCTTCTTTTAGATTACACTTTTTAGAAAAAAGTATTTAATTTGTTGTCATTTTATCTTTTTCTGTATAAACGTAATATTTTTGGTTAGATTTTAAATATTTGGTTGCAAATTGCTTCACACATTTAGAAATTTATGTTTCTTTTGTTGGACTCAAGTGTTTTTGATTTAAAAAAACTTTATGTTAAAAATTCCACTCAATGCTTGAATGTTAAAATGAATTTTTTTTTAATTCATTAAATTTCTTTCTTCAAAGTTCGTCATTCTTTTTAAAAACTCATTTCTTTAGCTACAAACTTTTCTTTTTTATGCGATAATTATTTTTCTTAGTTAAAAATAAATTTATTTTATTAAAAATTCATATTCCTTTTGTTGAATTCAATTTCTTTTTATTTAGGATACAAATATTTTGTTGTTTAAACATAAAATCTTATACTTTTGGTTGAAAATTTATATCATTGGTTGGAAATTGAACTGATTTCTTGAAGATTCATTTTTGTTGTTGTTGAAGTTTTATAATTTTATTTGAATAATCTCTTATTTGGCTGGAAATTTAATTACTTAATTCAAAATTCCTTTTTTGAAGTGAAGAACAATTTGCTTAAAACGCAAAATTTAACTCTTGGGTTATAAATTAACTTTTTTGTGGAAAATTCATGTCCTTACAATTAACAATTTAACTCTTTTGTGCAGAAAATTCTTCGTTTTTTTTGAAAATTAAAAAATTTGGTGAAAAATCCTTTTCTCAATTTATTAATATTCAATAATGGGTTAAACAAAATTTATTATAATTATTATCATTATATTGCTGGGAATGTTTAATTATAAACGAATACTCAATCTACTTCGGAAAGAAACATATTTTAAACAATCTCTTTCTTATTTGTTCATATACATGAATGTAGGGGTACTGATGTCAAAATATGTGAAATTTCAATTTTTTCTTTTACATGTTGCCATAAGCTTATTGTTTTATTTCAAAATAAAAATTTTGCAACTCATTTACAGACCCAGTTCTCTTAACTGCTCCTAACTATGCCCTTCTTCGTTTCTCTCGCTTGCGGAAGATAGATCTTTTGTTTGATTTTTTTTCAACATTGGAAGAAAAGCAAAAACAATTTACTTCGAAAAGTAAAATTCAATTTAAAAAATGATTCTTTTTGAGTGATTATTTTTCCAGCTTAAAATAATTATTAAATGATCCTAAACGAAAAGTACACATATTGTTTCAAATTTGAGAAAAAAAAAGTAACTTTCTAGTAATATTCAAATGGAATCTTATTAAAAATAATAATAAATCGCTGAGACCATTAATTCTAATAACTTCATTTAATTTTTAAACTCAATCTAAATGAGAATTAGACAAAAAATGGAAAATTTGTGAAAAAACTGCAATTTTTGTACATTATTCTTGAAGATTATTACTAATGTTACTACTAATTGTTTATATAATTTACTTGAACATTTTATCATCAGTTTAAAGTGTTGCGTTATAAACTAGAAATAATTTTCTTTACAAAAAACAGTATAAAAAATTAGCGCCAAAAACTTGGACCAGCTTCATGACTGGCTTATCATATTATATTCGAGGACATGGCTGAACAAAGAAGGTTACTACCACTCGAGCAGGCGCCGCTCGCAAGATAGTGAAAATGTATTTTTAATTTATTCTGTTTGTTATCTAATAATCAATTAATATTGAAATTTTTTCCGGATACATTAATAGCGCGATGACATTTATTTCTTTTTATTTATTTTTTTATTTCTTTTGTATGCTTTAGACTTGGGTATGATACTAGGAAGTCTCCTAGATTTTGAAAAACAATTAGTAATATTGATTTTCATTTTTCACTGGAAACGGAATTTATTACTTCAATGATATTAACATTTTTTAAACATTCGTTTCCAAACCTAATTTCTTCCAACCATATGTTTTCTTTCTCTAAAAAGTAGACGTGTCACGAAAATGTCGAAAGCATTACTTTCGCTTTTCCTTAATGCCGGGGGCCTAATTTCGAAAATTCAACAAAAAAGGAATTTTACCAAAACAACACACATAATTATAAAATGAGTTTCAGCTGAAGGGTCATTACAAAGCATATCACAATTGTGTGCATAACATAACTGACTAGGTTAAACATTTAATAATGAAAAATTTTATTAATAAATTCAGATTCAAACCAAGAAGGAGTTTTATATGAATAGTAAAGAATAACATCCAAAATTTTGAGTTATCAAATCATAAAGAAGAATTTTTTAATATAAGTTAAATTTATAACCGACAAACATATTCTAGAAAAAATGGTATAGCTACTTTTTCAGTAAAAAAAGTAATTTCTCACAAGAAAAAAAAAACAAATTGTCAATCAAATTTGTTAATTTTTTAACAAAGTAGTGAACATCTTAGTAAAAAGAAGCATCTTTTAACGAAATTAAGCAAAGAGTTTAATTCTCGACCCACAAGATACATTTTTTAGAATAAAGTTCTGAAACATAGATGAGTTTTTGACTAAAAAAGATAAATTTTCAACGAGTCAGTTCAGCTTTCTACTGAGCAAATGAACTATCATTAAAAAAAATTGGTTATCAGAAAAGAGTTGCAACAAAAAATAGAATAGCTTAATTTTTAGCTAAAAATTACTTTTTAATCAAATAAATCAAATTTTCAAAGAAATAGCGGAATTATAGGAAAAAGAATTTTACACCAGAAAGATTAAATGTCTATAAAAGAAAGAATTTTTAAAATTAATTTTTAGTTGAAGTAATTAATTATTATAAAAACACTAATTTTCAAACAAAAAATATTGATTTTTAACCAAATGAATTTTCAATTAAACAGGGACAGTAGCCACTATTAAGATTAATTTTCTGACACAAAAGACAAAGTATAAACAAAATACAAAAATTATCAACTAAATAATTTAATTATAATAAGAATTATACTAAAAGATAATATTTTGTTAATGTGTTTGGATCAAGAAGTTCATTCATTCAGTCGAAACTTCAACTGATCAGTGAAACATTTTTAGATAAACATTTAATTATTCCATTTTTTTTTAAAACTCAATAATTTTATTAAAAAATTGAAATATTTGACTGAAAGCTAGTTTGCCATATTGAAATTTCATATTTTTGATAGAAAAGTAATATTCTTTTCTGAAGATGTAATCATTTAATTAAAAATGTATTCGTTTTTGTATAAGCTCGTATGTACTACTATCCTATTATACCAATATTAAGCTCTTTATAACGTTATTACAACATTTTATTGGAATTACGGAAATTTTCGATTTAACAATAGAATATGGTTTTTCTATGATAACTAAACACTTATAAGACCCTGCCAATATTTTAAATTATTATTTAATTAGTTATTTGGCGAGTTTAACCAAATGTGTTTGGGTCACTCAAATATTTTGTTGAACAACTAAAATTTGGTTGATTCAGAAAAGTTTTCACTTTCATCCAAGAAAACAATTTTTTGGCCAAAGAAAATGAATAATTATTTTGTAGCATCCTGAAATGATCAGTAAAAATTTGTTTTTAAATTGATTTTTTTTTAAATAAAAGTTCGAGTATTCCGTTTTTAGCTAAAAATTAATTTTTCAATTTAAATAAATACAACCATTTCGTTGAAAATTAATTTAATTCGTTAGAACTTCATATTTCTATATAGAAAATAAATCTTCCTGGTTGCAAATTCACCAATTTGGTTACAAATTTATTTAGTTTGTTGATAAGCTTCTGTCTATTAAACTTGTTGTCTCAACTATAGAATGTGGTAATTATATTGATAACTCAACATTTCTTGAACCCAGCCAATTCTTTGTATTGTTTTAACCAATTAATTTGACAAATAAAGTATTGAGTAATTTTAGCGAGATCGGATTGGGTCATTAAAATATTATGCTATCAATCAACCAGAAATATTTTGATTTAATAAACTATTATATTATTCGAATCATGATTTCTACGTATTTCAAATTTATGTTTTGTTAAAATCAAATATCATACAATATAATTAATTTAGTTTTCACATTTTTTTCAATTTTTTACTTGCTACGAAGATTTGGAAAGAACGCGGCAGTTACCTTATTAGTTTATGACAAATAATCTTAACACTTCCTCTACAGACCGTAAAACCTTGTTTTGATCAAAAATGTATATCCGGGCGTCTATCAGAGTAACCTAAATTCTGAATCATTTTGAGGATCTTCCTGGTAGGGTTCAGTAATCCTCAGTATATATACCAGTGATTTTGTTGACTATTTATCAGTCAGCTTTACGACATTCTTGGATATTGAAAATGAAGATTGCCACTGAAAATTTTTTGATAATCGCATTTTTCCTGCTTTATTTCGTTGGTAAGTGCAATAATATAAAATATTAGGCTGTTGTGATGTCTAGGCCTGGCGCTGCATGGGTATTTTTTTTTAAATGCCTAGCAGTATGTTCGCAAATTTAGGACAACACCATTGTATCTATTCTGCTGAAAATTCTTTTTTAGAAAATTAATTTTTCTTATGACGCAAAATGTAACCATTCCATTTTTTCTGGAAAATCTTAATTTTAAATTAAAAATTGATCATTTTTTGTTGAAAATTCAAGTATTTTGTTAAAAGTCAATCCTTTTTTGGTAGAAACTTTATCTTTTTTTGAAAATTCATCATTATTGGTGAAATTTATTTTTTTTATATTCAAATAAAACATTCTGTTTTATTTAAAAATTAAACTACTTTTTGAAAATGTATCCATTTTGTAGGATATTTGTTTCGTTTTAACTATGAGCCCCGAAATTCATATTTTTCAGTTGAAAATTAAATTAAAAAATTTATTTATTTTCTGAGAATACAACATTTCAGACGAAAATTTGTGTCATGTTAAGCTGCAAATAAATGTTTAATATTGACAATTAAATTAATTTAATTTTGATTTAAAAAATTTTTTAGCAAGCCTCTTTTTGGGTGGAAAATTATTCTTTTCTGTTGAAAGTTCGACTTTCTGGCTTAGAATTCAACTATTTTGTTAAAAATTCATATTTTTGGATTGAGCGTTATCTTTTTTGCAAAAATTTATTTTTTACCGATTTGAAAGTCTACTCTTTCCTAAACCATTTGACCTTTAAGTTTTGAAGACTTTATTTCTCGTTAAAGATGAATCTTAAGTGGTAGGAAAATCATTTTTGTGGTTGAAAACGAACTTCTTTTGATGAAAATTTGTTTTTATGTTTAGATGTAAATAATTATATAAAACTGACAATTAAACAGGCGGAATTTTTGTAAGGGTTGTACATAAACTACTTAACTACTTTCCTGAAAATTTTTCCTAAGAACATTTTGTTCTGCTGAAAATGTAAACATTCTATGTTTACTGAAAATTGGGTATTTTTAATAAAAAGTTAATATGCAAAATTCTTGAAAATCAAGCCGAGAATCTAACTATCAAATTTGGAAAACCAACACAAGGTGCTCCTACTGTAATTTAAAAAAAAAAAACAAATTTCGGCCAAAGGGATGAATTTTCAACTAATAGCATAAATATAAAGAAATTATTTTTCAAAAAAGAGTTCAAAATTCGATTCAAGAATTGACTTTTCAACTAAGAGTTTTAACTAAAAACATAAATTTTTCACAAGAAATTGAAAAGGTAAATATTATGTTTAAAAATGAATGTTTTATAAAAATTGAATAAAATGTACAACAAAAAAGTTAGATTTTCAACCAAAGGGATGAATTTTTATTAAAAAAAATCATGTTTAAAAGAGTATTTAAATTTTCAACAAAATAGTCTATTGACTGCCCTTGATCTTGTACAGATAGTATGATGAGAAATAAAGAGCTTTAGTTCGATTTAGCTAATATTGATGATTTTGTTTAATATTGACAAAAACGTATTTTTTATATGGGAAATACCCGTTAGACTTCATGGGATTTGCATCTCCTCTAAACGCTGTTTTTTGTTATTATTTTTTTTTTAATTCAAACTGATTTCACGGCGATATGCATGAAAATTCAAAAAAAATGCAATGTACATTTTTGCTCGCAATCGGCATAAAAATAAATATTTTGATTGGGGCCTCCGACTCGTCGTAATTGAATTCATTTGTAAGCAAATTGTGTATTTCGAATTCGTATGATTTTTTTTGCACCATAACAAAATTTAACTTAGAAGTAAATTCTGTATGGGGATACTACCATAGACGTGCAATCAACTCACTTTTAATATTTATTTTTTTAAATAAATGTCAAGGAACCAATTTCAACAGCATCATTATTTTTTTAAATGAGAAGAGGAGTTGTATAACAAAAAATCCTGTGTGTCCTGAATTTTTTTTACAGAATCAAGACCGAGTAGTAACGAGAACATTAATGGTAACAATAATGGTAATAATAAGGGCCAAAGCAGTGGTAATCCCTATCAACATCATCCAAATAATGGTAAGTTAAATTAATTTTTTTTTCAGAAATCATGATAATTTAAAAAATTTTGAACATACAACAAAATTTCCAAATACCATAAATTTTGAACGTTCTAGAAATTTTGTAAAATTTAAGAATTTGTAGAAATATATCAATGCAGAGATTTAAAAAATTATTCAAATTTTTTTATAATGTTGGTAAGCCAGTTTTTAGGTTGAGGGATTCAAATAAATCAAAATGAATTCTAATTTATTATTTGTTGTTTCTTGAATTTCGTATTTTCTTTTGTCTTCTGAATTGAAACAAATATTCTAAGAATAATATATGTGTAATTATATTTGTTAAAACACAAAAATTGTTGATTTTAAGGCAAATTACACAAATTAATATAAATCTCTGGCACTTTGGCTTGGAAAATAATTTTCTTGTACTAAAACTACTGTAAATTTTGTGAAAAATTTGCCGCCACTTTCCGGCTAAGCGGAAAATTTAGTTAATGGCTAAAAACGGATTTTACGTTTATAAATTCTGATAAATAAAATAATTTATATTTAATATTCAATTCCATAAAAAACACTCTATATTCCTAAGATATAAATCCGAAATATAAAGCATTCTTAAAAAAATAGTTGAATTTTCAAGAAAGAAAAAAAGAATTTAAAAAAAATTTAATTTTTCGACAAACCGTTGATTTGAAAGCTAAATGGATGAGCTTTCCAGTAAACAAGACGAGTTTTTTAGAAAATAGCTAAAGTCTTTCAGAGGCAAAATTAAACATCTTATCTCATAATTGAATTTGCAGTATACAAAAATATATTTTTAATTGATTCGTCGAATTTTTATGAAAAAAAAGACAAATATTAAAATTTAACCATTTTAGGCGAATCTATAATATTAGTAAAACAGTTACTACTGATCAAGATGTATGTGTCGCTCTACAATCTGTGAAAATAGAAATAAAAACTATCGATCAATTTGACTCTTCCAATAATCGAAAGTTACTAACGTTATTTTTCACAAAAAGGAAACTAAATTTTTTGAATTATATTTTTCTGAAAAAGATATTCTGAGGTCTTCTTTTTCTAAAAAGGATCCTTTGATCGATTTTATATTAAATTGGGCAGTATGACTCTGGTGATGTCACGAAATTGTTTGGGGCTGAAATATGTTTTTTCCCGAGAAAAAATTTAAGACAGGTAATTTTTGTTTTTGGACAAAACATTTTTTTTCACAAATTTAGGACTACATGAATATTCAAGTGAATTATGTGAACAGCTTAAATCATAATGTATTTTAGCGAGGAGTTTAGCGAGGACGAAACTCACAGAATATCTTGAACATATTACGATCAATCTACAAAAATAAAAATAAAATAAAAAGTGGAGGGTGGTCTTTTTCACATAATTACCATTTCATACAAATTCTTTTGTCATTATGATTTGATAACAATATAAATAAACCAGAAAAAAAGAAATAAAAAAAAAAGAAAGGGGGTGTTTGGTTGGTCGTTTTCTAATTTTTCTTTCCTATTTTTTCATTTTTTCCCAGAAAAAGGGAAAAATTTTTCTTTTTTTTTACGAATTTTTCTTTCTCTTTTCAAATTTCCTTACGTACATTTTGTGGTGTTTGATAAAATTTGGTCCTTGGATTCTTGGTTGCATTATTAGGAATTCTGCACATTAGAAAGTAATTGTTTAAAATATGTTTCTTTCTAATATTGAATTATCAATTGTTCATAACTCAAAATTCATCAAATTTAATAAAAAAAAACAGCAAATTAAGAAAAAAATGTTATTAATTGAAACACTTTTTAAAATTACTTAGCTATGTAATTTTCTAGAATTTCTTGTTGCATTGGTTTATCATTCTCCATAAAATATTTTTTGTTCCTAAAATCAGTTAAGCATTTTTCGAAAAATCCCACATTTTAATCTTCCTTTCTTCTCCCATAACTTCCAAAAGAAATAAAATTTGTGGGTTAAAATTTTTTGAAGTACTTTTTTACTTCAGAATGAACATTTGATGAACTTTTTCAGAACCCCAAGGTCACATGAAAGATCGTACAACATCTCGAGGTTATCAAAATAATTTCATTAACCAGCAGGCATATTTTAGACTCATGGAGGAATATCAAAAAGGTGGCCGTAAGTTAATTTAAATTTTTTTGGGAAATTTGAGAAACTCTTCATAAATTTAGAAATTTTGAATATTTGATAAGATTATGAAACATTAGAAATTATTAAGCTGGCTAGGCCCAAATGGCATGCTGCCTTTCAAATAATCTATTTTCCTAATATTTCTGCAAGAGCCTCATTATTTTTCATTTTTTTACAACAGCAAGACCGCATGGATTTGCTCAAAATGCACCACATACACAACCTGGGCAACATTTTCCTGATCAAAATCCTGCCACACCCATGGAAATAGATCCGAGCCATGGTCTTAAAAGACCAAATGAATCAAACGAGATGCAAGGAGGAGACCCTAAGAGACGGAATTTTTGAAATATTTGGAATCGTTGTGAAATCTTCGAAATGCTTGTAATATTTTCAAATGAGTCTGAAATATTTTTAAAAAATTTCTAACCCGTTTGAAATCCTTAAAATATTCATGATCTTTTTAAAAACTTTTCCTTATATTTAGAAAGCTTTGAAAACTTTGCAAGATCTTGTCAAATATTTCGAAATCTTTTGAAATATTTTTTAATATATAAAATCTTTTTGTTATATTTTAGAAGCTTTTTATCGCTTAAAATTCTTTTAGGATTTCAAACTGTTTAAAATTGAGAAGTGAGACACTTAAAACTTGAAAAGTTTAGAAACTTGGGATTCTCCAGGGTTTTTAAAAATCTAGGTTAATCTAAAGTTTCCTTGAATTTTTTATGAAAAAATGAACTTTTTTGGCTTATGAAACATTTTACTTCATTTGAATCCGGAGATACTTTTTTTTAGTAGTTTCATGTTTAAAATTCTGCCTGTCTAAAAGTGAACCAGTGAGCGCATAAAAAATCAGATTTCAAATATAAAAAAATGCAAAAAGTTTTTATTTTATTTTCGAATATCAATAAAATAAATGCTCTATTACTAATGATTAAATTGCGACACGCCACTCTGTGACAAAAATCCGAACTCGACAAAATAGTTGCGATTTTAAATATGCATTTTAATTTGTAAATAAAATCCGTTTTAACGTTTTTTTGTGGCATTCTTCTAAAGTTTTTAGAATAAAAATAAGTCGACGAGAATTCCAGGTATTTAAAGTTGTCTAGGTCGAAAAACACCCTATTTAAGCACGAATGGGTGTGGTCAGCTGCAGGATGAGTGATGCTTTTGGTTTTGTGCAGTTTTCCACTTCTCTGACCAAACTTTTAGGCAATTGTGAATGCTTATGACAAAAATCCGGGTGCAGACTGAAGGTAATTTTAGAATATAAATAACCCCATATGATTGACTCCTTTAAACATAATTTATTATTAATCAAATTTAATCTAATCTAGTGATATAAATATGAAAAATGGATGTTATGTTCCTGAATATACGTAAAATTCTCGAATAAAACCTGATAATTGATCGAATTTACTCTTACTTATCATAATTCCAATTCAGTTTTTTATATTTTAAATAAATCAATAGTTCTGTTATGATTTATTTTGAGTTTTTTTAAATAATGGTTGGAATTAAAAATCTTGTGATTGTTCTTGAGGTCTCCAAAGAAATGGCTGGAAAAGGCTTGTGAAAAAAATGAACAGTTTCTATACCAGAGTTGGGTTCTCGTTGAGAAATTGGTACAAAAAAATCTAAAACTATATTTGCATCCTATGTTAAATAATATCTGGAACTGAAGGGTCGGAGAATGGACACCTCTTTAAAAAAACGTTTTACAATTTTATCGCCTGCAATATTTGTTTCGAAGATAAACGAAACTGCTGATCTCGTGGAATTGATACTGCTATAAGACAGTCCTTTTTATAATTAGCTGTAAGGAATCTTAATAATTCAAATACTAGTGGATTGAAGATATCAACAGACTTCTATTGTCTAGAATTCCACCATTTCATGAAGACTTTTTTGGAAGTTGTATAAGAAGAAGCACTTAAAGAATCATTCACTAAAGTAATAGAAGATTCTGGAATTCCTCTCCTCAGGAATGCCTGCCAGACAACCATCCAGCCACCAAGTTAAGACACTTCAAAAGAGGATGAGGGTTCCTCTTACAACAAAATACCAGATTTACTTCTGGGTTAAATTTAATTGAATTAGGAATCAATAGGGATTGAAACAGTGGCTTTCAAGGCAGATTAGGTCAACCAGGTACTACCAGAATATATTCACGCCTTATCACTTTTAATTTTTCGCAGAGTTTTCAGAATAATACTAAGCGGTGCAAAAGCATAAAAGAAAAATATTTTCAAATCAAGAGTGAATGTATCAACTGCTTCAGAGACAGGATCATTTTCCAGGATACATAGCGAATCCACTTCGTATTAGTACGACTTGCAACTAAGCTGATGTCCTGTGTTCAACATTTTTTGACAATATCATCAAAAGCAAAAAAGTCTAATTCAAATTCCGTTCTCTTTTCCAACTTGCCTAATTCAAAATCACTTTTAAAATTATTCTTTGAACTCATATATGAAGCAAAAATCCAAATGTCACAACTTTCACTTTAAGTGAAAATTTCTTTCATGATTTTATTTAAATCCTTAAACTTCAACCCCCCCCCCCTTTCCATTAATATATGAGACTGCTGCCGCATTATCAATCCTTAAGAGCATAATGCAATCATGGAAGTCTTTAACCAAGTTTTGAAGGAAAAAGATGTTGCCTTTAATTCTAAGAAATTAATTGGGTGTTCGCGTTCCTTTTCTGACAAAAAACCATTAGCCGTATGCTTAAGACATATTGCTCCCCAACCTGACACCGAAAAGTCTGTGAAGATCTCTAAGCAAAAGAAAAGTCCTTCATTGAAGTTACTGCTAGATAATATGTTAGGCTGCTACAACTGTATATCAATTTTGTTAGGTCTTGGAGTGATTAGTGCATCATAATTTTTTAGCTATATTTCAAGGTTAGGAATGTCTGTCTTTTGAAACCTTTGTTTCAAACCAAAATATATTTAATAGCAGAAAAACAAGCTTAAATGGAACCAACAAATTGTGCAAAAATGTCAATAGTGCATTAGCTCGTGGCTTAAAAAACCTAATTTGTTTTTCAATATTCAATCGTTTTTCCTGTGGAAGACTAAGTATCATCGATTTCGAATTGTAGATGGATCCTAAGAATTTACATTCTTTGTCAGGATTTCAGTTGCTCTTTTCCAAATTGAGTATAAATCCCAGAGAGTCTAAAACTTTTTGTGTAAGTTTGATATTATCAAAGTATTCTTATGGGAAGCCCTAAATACAAGGAAATGATCCAGGTTAATAACGTAACAATAACCTTAAACTCCTAAATGAGAAAGCAGTTCTATAATCTTTGAGTTTAAAATGTTCTGGTTCAATCAAATTATTAGGATTTTTAAGATTTAAAATAAATCTAAACGAACCATATGATTTTAAAGAAGAAAAAATGAAGGAATAAACTATAATAAATAATAAATAAAAGTTTCAATAGCTCCTTTTGACGTTAGTTAAAAAATTAATATAATAATGTTGTTTTGGTCGAAAATCGACCAATTTGACTTACGTACAGGTGAAAACTGGCATGGAATTGAAGAAAAAGGTATCTCATAACCCTGGACCCAAAATGAAATCTTAGAGTCAGAGTTAATAAATGTAATCGTCCAGCAATTTTAATTACAGAATCATTTAATAACTTCTCGTTAAGCCGCTCGTAGGTTCTTTTATCGTTTCTTTTGAAGAGGCCCACCTGAATTAGGTTCAATTGTGTTTTGTATTGCGGATCCTGCTCTTGATAATTCCTGGGAGGATTCTCAGACATTTTTCGCCCGTTCGTTCTGTTAAGTTCTTTTTAAATAATAATTCGTCATTTGGCGCTCATTTTAAAGAATCCCTCAAAATTGTACTTAAATGGGTCAAAATAAGGCTCCTTCTATTTTGAAATAAATTATTTTTTAAATGAGGGAGTAATCGGCAAGAGTTGCTCAGAGCTTCTATCATTGGAAATGTAGTTATTGATTCTCGTTGCACTAGAATTGAAAGTTTCTTTTCCACTATAGATATACAGGCTGTCAAGCTCACTTGACTAAATCACTAAAGGTTGCTGGGAACCAATGTCCAATTGAAAGGTCAAACTTTCAGAATCCAGAGTACTTGAAGCTTTTGGCGTTTCATTAACACGAGATGACTGAGCAACAACACTTAGCAAGTTTGCTCTTTTATTATCATACCTCGAAATTGATGACAAACGTGACCTTGATAGACCATCTGTTTAGAATAAAAAAAGATATAATGTTAAAGAAATATCTCATAATAAAAATGAGATTTCATCTAATTGCCTCAGAAAACATAGCAGCATCCGCTGCTCTATATACAGGTTTAGGCCTGCCTGGCATTCGTAGATTAGACTCGAGGCAAATACATAGTTGCGAAAGAGGTCAGTTCCACTAGCACATCTACGACTGAATTTGAATACTTTCTTCAAGTCATAATTTTGGGATTTTTTGGTGGTCTCTTTGGGCAACGATGCTGATTTTTGAGCTCTTTTAGTTTTCTGAAAAAATCGACTTTCAGTTTGGAGATCCTGACCGCCAGCACCTGCACTGTAGAAAATTGAACGATTAAAAAAAATCAACTGCGCCAGATTTTTGGGCTTTTTTCGGGTCTCATATACTGAAAAAATTAATTTTCCAAAAACAATCCCTGTCTCCTAAAAATTAGCCGTAAAATAACTTCGGCACCCAATTTACGTGTAATCATACCCAAATTTTGTACTATTTTTTGGCTCCCAACAGCACTCACAAACTATTTTTTTTTTAATCAAGCTTAACCCTTAAAGAAATCCTAAAGAAAAATATACGGAATAAGTACGAGAAAAAATATACTGTAGGTCTCAGCTAGTTCTGAGCCTGCTAAAAGTAACAAATTATATTTTTCGTAAGCAACCCATAAAACTAATAGCTACCTCTAACTCAAATAATAAATGTTACATAAAACTACAAAAATATAAACCAAAAGTCAATGGGTTTGCGTTGTTCACTAAACACTGCTAAAAAATCTTCAAATGGAAAAGAATCATACTATTAACCCTCGAAAAGCTTTTAACTGTATCCACTACCCCACAGTGAAAATCGGAAATCGAATCGGAAAAGATTCTTGACGCCTTGAAAAAAAACCTACTTAGATGCCTTTAACTTAAAAATCCATAAGGATTTAAATGATAAATAATCGCCACAAGGACTTTCCCAAAAATCTTTTTCATATCATCTTCACAGCAAAATTAAACAACACTTGAGAACTACCCTTATCACAGTTAAAGAACTAAGTCTCACCCTTCATCAACTAAAATCTCCTAAAAAATTTTAGATTCAAAAAATACGAGGGTGGATTGATAAGTTTCCGGCCTGACCAAGAAAAACAACGTTTTTAAGAATTTTTTTTTTTTATTTCTCAACATAATCTCCTCCAAGGC
>NC_046666.1:16280215-16305847 GCF_010883055.1 Belonocnema kinseyi | reverse complement strand
TATAGCTACAAGCTATCTAAGGATGGTACTATAGAACGCCACCTCAAGGTAGGCCTAGTGGCGCCATCTCTTGGTCAGGCCGGAAACTTATCAATCCACCCTGGTATACCCCGAACAACTGTCAGATACTTTGATTAATAACTTTCCGCAGTTATGTTCCACGTGACCTATTGAACACTCACCTTATGAAAGTGCCTCATTTCATCAATTAAAACGGTAAAAAATATTTGAAATAAAATCCCTACTAACTACCTGTATCAAATTTATTAAATGTAGGCTCAGCTGCCTTCACCTAAAACAGCAAAAAAAATTGTAGATAAGAGTCACCTCACAAAACTTTTCAGCGCTCTAGTTAACCCTTTAACGTTCTTTGGGCTACTACAAAATGCTACTGACGGACCAAGTTAAAGCTGCCTTTAACCAAAATTAAAAAAAAAAAATTAAAATTATAATAACTACTAGCTGCGTGTGATGTTTAGTTTCTCTTTGTAATATTTATTGACCTTTTAATTTATGAGAGGTGAGACTTGCCTCGCTAAATGTGATAGGGGTAGTTTATAGGGGTCGTGAAGTGTTACTGTGGGAATAGGTATGTTGAATGATGTCTTGAAAAATTGTATGTAGTCATTATTTTTAATTTTTAATATTTTTTATCGTTTTATTTCATGGAAGAAGACACTTTCATAAGGGGAGTACCCATTGGGCAGAAAATTTAGCGACGTCTTTACGACATCGCTACGATATCTTCACGACATTTTTACGACATTCTATGTCCATGTCGTTAAGGTGTCTTTACGATATTGTAAATAAGTCCTATGATCTAAAGATGTCTTTACGATATCGTAAAGAAACCAAAACCAAAATTTTCAATTTGAGATTGTTTTAGATGTTTTAGTTTATGGGGGGTGAGACTTGTTTCTTTAAAGGTCATAAGGGTAGTTCTCATGTGTTGTTTAATGTTACTGTGGAGATCAGGATATGGAAAGGATTTTTAGGTTAGTATTTGTGGTAATTATTTATAATTTAAATCTTTATGGATTTTTTAATTGAAGGAAGCTGAGCAGGGTTTAATAAAATCCGTCAAGTCTCTTTTTTACTTTGATTGCTTGTTTATCACGGTTGCGTAGTGGGTATAGTTTACAGTCTTTAGAGGGTGAATTGTATGATTCTTTTTCACTTGAAGATTTTTTGTCAGTGTTTTGTGAACCCCGTAAAACCCTTGACTTTTGATTTTAATTTTTTTCGTTTTGTTTAAAATCTATATTTTTAGTAAGTGAATATTGTTAGTTTTATGCGTTGTTTTTGGACAATGTGATTTGTTATTTCTATTGAGGTTAAAACCAGTTCAGACCTCCAGTATATTTTTTCGCGTACTTGTTTCATATCTTTTTCTTCGGGATTTCATTAAGATCTACGTTTAATTTTTTGAAATAATTTGTGAGTGTTTTTGGAAAATCAAAAATAGCACAACATTCAGGTATGCTGATTTTTAGACTGGGTCTTTAAGTCGGTTTTTTAATAGAACTAAAAGAGACCAAAAATCGGCATCGACGCCCAAAAAAAGCCCAAAAACTCCCAAAATGATGGCCCGAAAAATGTATTTAAATTAATACAATACAATTCCGTTTGGATCACAAATGTGAGTTCCCTTAATCTCAAATATTTTTCCTCTATGTATAGGCAAAAGGGGGTTGAGAGTGGGATTAATAAAAAATTATAAATAATTTCTTATACAGTAAAAAATTTGTATGAAAAATTATCAGTGCTCGCCATCTGCGAGTAAATAGATGCCATTTTCGTATACAAGCGACCCTAAATTACCCTGTAATTAAGTTTCAATGATTGATTTAACAAAATTATTTAACAAATTCTTCATCTATATCAATGCCAGATAGTTGCATCTTTTTCTGAAATTTTTTATTATTTTTCCACTTTTCACTTATAAGGGTAATAATTAATGCAAGTTGACAAAACTAGTTGCCTAAATAATTTATTATTGTTTAAAACTTATTAAATATAACTAATTATGCATACTGTTAATTAATTATTACATTATACTTATATTATTATACAATGCAATATTATGCAATTTTTAAATTGCGCAATTGATTTTTTGTTAAGAATTGATATTTTTACTTTAAAAATTGAATATTTGGTTAGAATTTAATTTATTTAGTTGAAATTTATTCTTTTTACATTCTCATCCTTTTATGATTGAGAAAGTATTAGAATTGTCCGACATTTCAACGGATCTCCACGTTTCGAGACCCCTGAATCCGAAAATCAAGTTTTAACGATGGCGTCTGTCTGTCTGTCCGCCCGGCCGTTCGGCTGTAAATGCGATAAATCTTGAAAAAATCAACGGATCAACTCCATCTTTGGCACACTTTTTTCAGGTCCTAAAAGAAAGGACGAGTTTGTTTACCAGCTATTTTTGATATACATTTAAAAAGTGAGCGCATTTTGAAAATTCTTCAGACCACTTTTTTCTGAATTTAAAAATTCTGTGTATGGATATTTATAGTACTAAAATGTATCCTTATGTCTTTTTTCGATAAAAAGAAAATTCTCAGAGTTATAGCATTTTCAAAATTTTCAAAATCAACCAAAATTCAAAAAATTTTATGTCAAACAACGCACGAAATGAAAAAAAGTTAAGAGAAGAAAAAAATTGTTTTTAAAAGCCCTAAAAGATTGTTATAACAAACTTTCGGATTTTTTTCGAAAATCGACAATTCAAATTTTGATTGCATAAAAAATAATGAAAAATAAAAAGTTCTATTTTATGGTCAAACTAAGTAGGATACGAAAGATGTGAATCTACAAAAATTGTTATCCCAAACAAGATCTACAATTTCGTTAAGAATCACTTCTTGACAGGACGCGTACTTTTGTTTTACTCGTGAAAAATAACATTGAAAATAAAGAAGTGAAATAAAAAATTTGTTGAAGAATGACGAAAGTCAAGGAAAAAAAAAGATTTGATAAACCCTGTTTACAAATCTCTCTCAAAAATCGAGTGCATAGGGCGAGTTTCACGATGAGAATGTGTATCTCAAAGCCTACGGAGATTTGAGAAATTTAGTCTTTGACTATACTCAATTGAGGAGACAATTCAGAATATAAAGACAAATAAAATAACTGCCATCTGAAAGAGATCTTTTTCATACAAATTTATTTAAGCATTCTAAACGTAAAGAATATATTTTTTTGTTAATAATGCAGCGGACTGGTTGAAAATTGATCTGCTTCACTTGAGGATTCAAGGATATTGTTGACAATTAATGTTTCTAGGTTTAACTTAATTGATTTTCATATAAAATCAAAATTTTTTTTAAAATAATAAACTACCATACTTACTGCTAAGAACTAATTTTGTTTTAAACTTCAAATTTTTGAGTTGAAAATCCAACTATTTAGTAGAAAAGAAATTTTTTCTTGAAAAAATGTTAACTAAAAATTGAACTATTTGGTAAAAAATTAATTTAAACAGTCGAAATTAAACCTTATTTTATCGATTCAATCTTTTTGCTTATAATTTTATCTACTTAACTGAAAATGTATTTATTTTGTTGACAATGAGTATGTTTCATTTTGAAATTGCATATTTTCAGTTTGAAAACTTAACAAAGTAGTAGAAAATTCATTTCTTCTTGAAAATCCATTTTTTAAATAAAAATTTTACTATTCCACTTTTAGATAAAAATTGATCTTTTTTATTTAGAATCAAAGTATTATGTAAAATATTTAATTTGATTTTACCTTTTTGGTAAAGACATAATCTTTCTAATACTTCTTGGCTAAAATAAATTTAGTCACGTTTCCAAATATAGAATTAATGTTTTTGAATCAACAATTGTATACATAACATTTATCGTCGTATCACCTTATCTTATAAAATTAAATATCATTTTTCCTGTTGGAATCAACTGATAATTACTTATTGTCATCCCATTTTTCCAATTTTAACTTGATAAGGTAATAATTAATTCAAGTTGATTATATTTATTTATTTAATTATATTTAGCGCATTATGTATATTATTAAGTAACTACTATATTATACTTATATTATTATACAAATATTATTATACAATACAAAATTATGTAATTTTTAAGTTTCACAATTAATCTTTGGTTATAAATGTATTTATTTTGATGAAAAATTAGTCGTTTAAACAATTCACTATTGTTCGCAACTAATTATATATTACTAATTATGTATATTATTGTTATTATATTATTAATAATGTACATCACCAATTGTTTTGTAACTCTTATACCTTTTTTTAAGTAGCGGTTTTTTCTGAAATGATTACCTTGACCTTTCCTTTTTTATTATGAACGAATAGTAAATAAGCAGTAAAGAAATTAAAAAATAAATTTTGCTAACGTTAGTTAATGATTAAATTCAATCTAATTGAAAATTCGACAATAAATTCCAAAATTGGTTAAAAAAGATGCAATTTTCTTGCATGATTATTAGAGATTATTACTACAAACAATAATGGGTTGTTTAAACATTTACGTTTGTTAGAATAAATTTAGTTTTGATTCACTTCATTTGAAAATTGAACGAACAGTGAAAAAGCGTTCATAGAATGAAAAATCGACGTCCAGCAGGAATCGAACTCGTGTCCGTCGAATGTGAAGTCCACAGCGATGATCACGAACCTATCTTAACATTGAAATTTTAATGTAGAAGGCCATATTTAACCCTCACTATAAATGCCAAAGAAGTATTTTCTCAAATCAAAAGCATGGATATTTAATTTAACAATATATTTCTTTAATCTAAAGAAATATTCAATTGAAAAAAATTACGCCAAATTAATAAATGTTTGATTTAAAAAACTAATTTCTTCGTTGGAATAAATGTTTATTTGTTATGAAGTTCTAGCAGAACTTCAGACCCGCTTCAAAGAAATGAAAAAAGGCTAAAATCATGCATTTTTTCTGAATATTCGATTTTTTGAAAAATTTTCTTGCGGAGATGTCAGATTCATCATTTTGTAAGGACACGGCTGACCATGGAAGGCCGCTACCTCTTGAGAAGGTTCCGCATGGAGAGAGGAAATAAATGATTAATTAATTTTTATTTTTATTTAGGTCGCTTAGGATCAAATGGAATCCTAATCAAAGATTTTTGAATTTCATTTTGTTGGTTTATTATTAATTTACTTAAATTAGTACAAAATTGATATTTTTAACAAATTAATTATTCAAACTTCCAAAAAGATTCGCATTTAATAAAAATCATCTTTCATCAAAGCAAGGGTACTCCTTGAATACAAAGAGTTAAATTATTTTATACTTTAATTATTAGAAACAAATTAACTTAACATATAACTAAATATTGTAATTTTTGTTGTAACAAATTTTTTTAACTAAAAACTTAAATTATTTTGAGAATAATTATTAGTCACAATGCCTGTAAGAGATTGAAAATTATAATTGTATTTTATAACAATCAATATTGTTATACAGTTTCGAATTTCCCTTTATCATCTTTATCAATTACGGTGTTTTCGAACCACGAGTTTGCTCATCATAAGTGATAATTCTCAACAGAACAGGAAATAATTCACATTTGTTAACAATGAAAGATTGCAATTTTTCATACAAGAGTTACATTCAACCAAAAAGGATGACATTTTGATGGGGAAGATTAATTTTTTACAAAAAAGATGAATCTCCAACAAAACATCTGAATTTTTCACCGAAAAAGATTGATTTTTAATTGAAAATATCAATCTTCATCAAAATGATGAATTTTGAATAAAAAAGCTTATTCTTCTATCCAAATAGTTAACATGAATTTCGTACCCAATATTTGAGTTATCAATTTACAACAACAGAAACTTTCTACAGAAATGAAATAATCACATTTTCAAATGAATAATTAATTAATGAATAAAAAAGGTAAGCAAATAGTTCAGAAAGAAATTTCCAAAACAATAGTTAAATTTTGAAATAAATAGTTTGATTTTTTTACCAGTGAGTTGAATTTTCAAATAATAGGATAAATCTTTAGGGAATGATTTTTCAAAAAAGGAGTTCAAAATTCCATAAAATAATTCAATTTTCAACTTACATTTTTAACTGAAAACATAAATTTTTCGCAAGAAATGGAGAAGGGAAATATAATGTTCAAAAATGAATTTTGTTTGAAAAATAAATAAAATCTCTAACAATATAGTTAAAATTTCAACCAAAGAGATGAATTTTTACTAAAAAATAATGTTCCAAATGATAATTCAAATTGCCAACTAAATAGTCTATGAACCGCCCCAGATCTTAAAAACATATCATGAATACTATGGTGGTCTATATCCCCTCCCCCAAATTTTGTATGCACATAGCCCGAAAATTTGTTCAAAGTTATTAAAAAATTAGTTTTTTTTTTCGAAAAAAAAATATAATTATAGGTGGCGTATCTACGTGAAGTTTACCATTTATTTGCAATAAGAAAAGTATTTTTTTGTAAATTTTAATCAGAAAGAACATTATTTTTATCTAGTTTTAAATTAGAGAGAGTTCCGTAATTGATTGAAGTTAACCAAATTAGCTGTTATCAAAATGTATTATTACTAATAATATTAAATTAAAATAATGCTAGAAAGTTGCAGTTATTTCTGAAATTTACAAATATGTATTTATTTTCCGTATAGGGTAAGTTAGTATTTAGTTTACTTTAGCAGAAATAATTATTTTAAAAAAGTAAATATTATTTATAACTATCTTATATTTTATTATTGCCAGATAGTCTCGGCTTTTTAAGAAATTTTTAACTTTTTACACACTTTTTACTTAGTAGGCAAATAACTAATGCATGTAAACAAATATATTTACTTAACATTTTTATTATTGTTTATAAGGATTATCTCTTAACGTAAAGCTAGAAAGTTTTTTTTTCTGAAAATTTTAGTTTTGCTTTGGCTTGTTAGTTATGAATAAATAATTAGTGAACCTTAACGAGATTAATTTTTTAAATGATTACTAAGAAGGCATATTATTAAAAATTATATACAAAAACATTTTTATTTCCTTGTGTCCATCACTTCGATCTAATTAAAAAAGGACAAAAATTGAAAAAGACTCCTCAAAAAACACGCAACTAGCTAATACTAATATGGAAGAAGATGGTTATAAACAATAATCATTTGTTCATATAATTATTTTTTCTATCCAAAATTAAATACTAACTCATTTCAAGTATCAAAATTATCAAGATAACGGTAAGTTAAATTAATTTTTTTTTATATAAGAAATTATGATAATTTTTGAAATTTTACAAATTTTGTAAAAATACGAAGTTTCAGATTTGGCAAAACTTTTCCAAATATTTATGAATTTTCGGTACCACAATTTTCGAGGTGAAGGGGTTGATAATAATATTTTTATTATATTCGTATGAAGTCACCTTTCACTACGAATAAGTAGAACTTTAGCCCCGCTTCATAAAATTATTTTAAAAATAAATAGTTAAAATTTCAGATAAAAAGTCTGATACAAAAAAAACTTTAAAGTAAAAAAAAACGAATTTTAGTTGGAATAGATAAATTTCCTACCAAAATGATTAAAATTCTAGAAAAAACCTTTTTCCAAGTTATCCCATATACAGGATCAAGTTTCACCCGAAATTAGAATAGTTAAACTTTTAGATAAAAGAAATTGAAAAAAAAAATTTACAACCAATTAGATGATTTTTCCACTCAGATGATCGTTTTACAAAAAATTAGGTTTTAACTTAATGCATTGATTTTTAACAAAATGATTTAATTTTAAATCTAAACAGACAAATTTTCTAACAGAAAGTTTAGTTCCAACACAAAAATATTATTTTACTGACAAAAAGTTTAATTTTCAACCAAATAGTTTAATATACCACCAAATTATAAAATGGAATAACTAAATTTATAGCAAACCAAATTAATTCTCTACCAAGACATAAACCAATTTGTTAAAAATTGTTAATTCCTCAACCAAAATGATGAATTGTTAACAAGCGATATTATTACGCTTTTTCAAAGACAAAATGCATTAATTTTGTACAAAATAGTTGAATTTTTAACTTATGATGAAACAAACATTTAACACAAATTTTTCAACATAATATTTAAATTTTTTCATATTCATTTTAATTTGCAGCCAAATATTTGAATTTCTTTCAACGTAGCTTAATTTTTAACTAAGAATATGAATTTTCAAAGAAAAAATTTGATTTTTAGTCGAGCAGTTGAATTATGAAATAAAATAAGGAATTTCTGACCAAAAAATGGAGTTTTTTTACATATATTTTGAAGTTTATACCAAGTTGTTTTTTCTTATTTTTCGTTATCAAAAAAATTGATATTGATATAAAAAAATAGTTTTAACTTATAAGGATGAATTTTCAACAAAAAAGAGTTAGTTTTCCTCGAAAGGGTAAACATTCAACAAAATACATAAATCCTCAATAACAAAAAAAAATCATTTCTTATTTTAAATATCAATTTCCAAGTAAAAATGGAATGGTTAAATTATCAATTAAAAAATGTATTTTTAATTGAAGATATTTTTTCTAGGAAAATCGTTCAATGCTTATCGAAATAGATAAATTTTCATTTAATATCAACAAGCTTTAAAAAATGTTATTTTAGGAAACGTGTTCACAATTGAAGAATATATTTGATTTTCTAACCAAATGAAAAATGTATTTAAAATTTTTTAATCAAACTTTTACAAGTTCAAATCATAACTCTGTTATTCGAAAAGTGCGTTTCAATTTTATTATTTAAAATTAAAATTTGTATTTTTTGGACGCTTTTTTCTAATATAAAACTGTGAAACCCCTACATTTTTATTTTTTCTACAGATTCCGGAAAGGGTACTTCTTCAAAGCTTCAGGATTTTCGCAATTCTTTCAGCCATCCCAAATTTCGTGATGTCGGTAAGATAATTTAAATTTATTTTAAAATTTTAGAAATTATGATCATTTGAACAAACTCGAACATTTTATAAAATTCCGAAATATTGTAAATTTTGGATAATTTAATAAATTTCGAAAGTTCTAAAAATTTTAGAAAGTTTTAGAAATTGTGAAAAATGTTGAAATTTTTCGAGAAGTTTACCGCCAATTCCTTGGCAAGCGGAAAATTTTGCTGTTGACGAAAAACGGATTTTACGCCTTTTAATTCTAAGAACTAAGATTAATTTAGATTCAATATTAAATTCACTACTAGGCATTCTAAAATATTAAGATTTTAAGCCAAAATATATGGGATTTGTAACAAAATAGTTGAATTTTCAAAAAAGAAAAGACGAATTGAAAAAAATAATAATTTTCAAACAGCCCGTTTCTTTGCAAACTAAATGGGTGAGCTTTCCAGTGAAAGAGACTATTTCCAGTGAAAGAGACTATTTCCAGTGAAAGAAGCTGTAAACAAAAAGGAAATAGTTTAATTCTCAGTTTAAAAAATTTTTGTTTAACCAAATATAAAAAAAAAATTCTGTTAAAATACTGAAATTTTCTGCCAAAAAGATAAATCTTCATTTCAAGAGTGACTTTCGAACAAAGTAGTTGAATTTTTGGATAAATCATGACTTTTTAAATTTTAATTTATTCAGTTACACGATTTTCTTCAATTTCTTGGTGAATTGCCTTGTCATTCTCCATAACATAAATTTTGTTCATAAAATCTGTCAAGCGGTTTTCGAAAAAACTCACTATTTAACTTTCCTTTTTTACGCCATAACTTCCAAAAAAATTCAATTTGAAGGTTGAAATTCTTCGTTATATTTTTATACTTCAGGATAAACATTTGATAAATTTTTACAGGGCTATAAGATAGCCCTAAGATAATTTAAATATTATAGAAATTTTAGGAACTTATCATATATTTAGAAATTTTAAATATTTGATAAGATTATGAAACATTAGAAATTGCTGCCAAATGCGATAGTTTTAAGGGACAAATAGTGAAATAATTAATAAAAATAAATTTTAAAGCAAGCGCGAATCCATAAAGGCGGTTATAATTCTTCCTGAAACCCATTCAGTCCTTTTTAAATTAAATGAATACTTTAAATGAGATTTTTTTCAAGAATTGATACAAGCCGGGGTGTGCAGATGGAATTTACACCCGACTGGATCTAAAAATTAATGTGGGTTATGGTGGTTCGGTATGTGAGATGCGAGGTGCCTCTACGATAACGTGTGGAGGGCCGTATGTACCCTCCTGGGTACAGGCCACTAACCACATTCCTCTCAGCTGCGTGCCGGCTGTGTGTGGAGGGCCGTTCGTACCTTCCTAGGTAGAGGCCGCTAACCACGGAGTCCTCTGAGTCCTGTAATCGCGTGGAGAGACGTTCGTACCCTCCTGGGTAGAGGCTACTAACCACGGAGGTTGGAGCCGTTGCTGGTTGTTGTCGAGGGGAGTCCTCGGACAGGAAGGCAGCGGTTGTTGGTCCAGGATTAGGATATCGTCGTCACTCTCCTCGACATGTGGGCGCTTGCGGGGAGGGGGGGGGGTGCGAGGAGCGGTGGTGTCAGGGGTTGGGTAGCACCTGGTGGAGTCCAGGCAGCCCGAAACCGCTGATGAAGAGGTGGGAGCGAGAGGCCGACTGAATCGGAATCTCTCGGAAGCCGGCACTAGTACGACAGAACGTACTACTGCATTGGGTGTGAGAGAAAGAAGTCATGACGCGCGGTGGCTCAAAATCACGGGTCTGGTGCGTGATGGGGAAACCTTCCAACACAGATGCGCCAGGTGTGAGTTTATACCTCTCTTTCTTCCCTAGGTATCGGTACGTTAAAGGTCGTTTTTTGTCTTGGGAGAAAGCAAGGTCGTTTAATAGCCACTCTAAAGTAATTTAGTCGGAAGGTTTTCCCAGCCTGGTTTTTGTTTTGTAAACACAGACGGGGATTCATTCCTGACAAATTGTTAAGAATGGTTCTCAATCATGGGGACTGTAACAATTCCACCCCTTCCCGGATAGACCTTGCTTACTCCCAGAAAACAAAACAAAAAAAATTCTAGCGGGGGGGCGGTAGACAAGTTAAATGGGGTGAGGAAACAAACATGGGTCGCCCTCCGACGGATCCCGAATAAGCAGGTGGGTGCATTGCGGCAGCCCAAAATATCAAAATCGAGTATGGTGGGATGCATTGCTGCAGTCCCGAGCGAAACAATTATACAAAATAAAATAAGACATATTTACGAAGTGGGATGCATTTCTGCAGTCCCAAAGGAAGTTAATAAAATTTCCGGAAATATAATAAACAAATATTTACAAGGTTGGATGCATCCCTGCAGTCCCGACGATTTTATATACAATATCACCTTACTTATTGGCGATCCTGATGCACGTAGGGTCGGGCGTCTCGGTATTTGACTGGTTCTCTGCGTCGCATGTTATAATGCCTCCCGGCATTATCCTGGCGCTGTCCTGGCGCCTCTTCATTTCCGTAGTCGTAGTCGGAGAGCTCATCCGGATCCCCGTTTTCTGCACCGTTGTTTTCAGGTACCTGCCTAGGTACCTCGGCTGTTGCGCGTGCTTCTCTGGCAGCGCTGGGCTCCGCGTCTCCTCTTCCCGCGACTAGGTTGCGGACGGGAACCCGTTGATCCAGGCGTGGTTCTTTACCAGCGCCATCTTCGGTCCCACCAACGGCTGTGGTGATACGATCTCCACCAACGCTTTCGGCATTTCTCCGCCGACGCTTTCGGCAAGTTGATGCCCGGTCTCCTGACCGGGCAGGTGGCCTGGATCGTCGGCCAAAATCTCGACTGCTAGTTGCGCAGGCAGTCCTTCGATGCTGGCCGGTGCTGGGATAAGTACGTTGCCGTGGACCTTTTGGACGACCTTATTCTTCAAGATCCTGTACACGTCCCCAGTGAGGTGATCCAACACTTGGTGGGGGCCAAGTCGGCTGGGTGCCAGTTTGGCGTTGAATCCGGCCGCCTTGTTGGAGACCTGTTGGTTCGGTAGATATACTCCATCCCCTGGAGCGAAACGCGGTTGTGCCAAGGCTGCTGCGTAGCGGGCTTGGTACTTCTGCTGCTGAGCACGGGCCTCTATCTCCTGCACGGGCTTGCAACAGATGCAGAGGTGGCATCCTATCACGTAGCGGCGGATCTCCTGGCTCATTCCAGGCCAGAAGTAAAATTGTTTGATGGCGCGTATAGTCCCGTCTCCGCCAGGGTGTCCAGCGAGTTCGGCGTCGTGGTACTGCGATAGGACGCGCGGTCGCAGGGCCGCCGGTACCAATAACCTCCATCCGTTTCCTTCCTTGCCCTGCTTCCAAAAACCGCTGGTCGTGAGCTTGTGCTGACGTACAAAGGCATCCTCGATGGGGGTCCGGAGGTGGTTATTCTGCATCTGTTGCCAACGGCGGACGCTTTCGCTGATCTCCAGATCTTCCCGCTGAGCTTCGACGACGGTGCCAAAAAGGGAATCCATGTCCTCTGTAGGGCCGATGGCACTGGTTGTGGACATTGGTAGAGATGACTGACCTTGGCTAAGAACGGGCGGCAGCAGGCGCTGGATATCGGGCTCTCCTGGCGAAGCTTCTTTGGGGTCCGGGAACCGTGAGAGTGCGTCTGGCAGCTCATTGTCCCGGCCAGGCACGTGCTCGATCGTGAAGGCGAATTATCGTAGGAGGATGTACCACCGGTGCAGCGTATCCCGGGTGTCTTTCCTGGTGTCCAGCCACGTCAGCGTCTTACTGTCGGTTCGCAGTATAAACGGGGCGTCTTCCAAGTATAGCCGGTATCGCTTGATGGCCCAGATCAAGGCCAAGCACTCCTGCTCGTTCAGAAAAAAACTAAGAATGCCAGGATTTTGGGCTTATTTTGGGATCTTGAATGCACAAAAAAAGTACCCTCATTTTCGACCCCCTCCCCCTGCGAAAAATCAGAGACTCCATTCGAACCGTATGATTCGAAAAATATCAGGGACACCAGTAGCAGTGTAATATTCCGAAAATAATTGGTTTGGACAAAATTATGTTAAATTGTTAACAAGAGGCTATTTTTTAACGTTAAGTGTTGGAGGCCAAAAATCGGAGTGGGTATTTTCGAAGAACCCAAAAATCAGAGACTACATTGACACTAGAAAACTGTCAAATATATTATTTTTTTACAAATTTATATATACGTGGTAGGGAAGGGTTGATTTTTTACGTTAAGGGTTCAAACCCAAAAATTAGAGTGGGTATTTTCGAGGAACCCAAAAATCGAAGAATACATTGACACTAGAAAATTCTAAAAATCATTATTTTTTGACGAAGTCATATATACGAGGTGCAAATCTGATACAATATTGATACAATCTGGTCCCGGTGCGGAATAGTTCTTTATCCCTCTTAATACTTTTTTCACCTCCTCGGTAGTGATGGGTGGGCATTCTTTCTCAGGTGTTATGAGGGAAAGAAATAACTCCTTGAAGGTATTTACATTTTCTGAGTCTTCGTACAGTCTATGCTGCACTTTGTAGACTTCTGTCCAAAATACTTCAACCTCCTCTGGTTTGGGTGGGTGTTCGACAGTAACCGGAGGGTCTTGGAGAGTCGAGATGGGTCAGAGAGAAACTGTTGATTTTCTCTGACCCACCTCTCCCCCCGATCTAGACTTCTCTTAGCGTCAGATAGTATCCGTATTCTCTCAACAATATTTTGCCTGATGGTCAACAGCTTGGACTTGTTAAGTGTGTGATAACGGGTCCGGACTTCGCGCGTGAACTTTCGAACCTTGGCGGTAAAATTCCAGCCAGATGTGATGTAGTCAATTACGCACTGAATGCGGGACGCGTACTGTCTTGCCCAGCCTATCTTTATGGCAAGTTGATGCATTCGTCTTTTGGTCTTATGATCAACCGTTGGTTTTGTTTTACGGTTCGCATCGACCAAAGCTCTCGCTGCATTATACACACAATAATTGATAGCCCAGAGGTCGGATTCTCCGGAAAAATGTCCACAAAGCTCGTCATCCATTTCAGCCAGATCTTTAGGCGTGAGAGAAACCTTGGTGTTGATGTTTCTCCGGGTCGTAAAACATCGCTCTTCCTCTATTGGATGCCTGCTCGCGGTTGGTCTAAGTTTCGCCTCTCTTTCTCTGTTGCCGGCTTGTTCTAGCTGTGGTAGAGTAGGCGCTCCGCTTACATAGTAATAATTAATGAAACTTCACATAAATAGTTGTTTAAACTATTTATTTTTCTTTATAACTTATTACATATAACTAACTATAAATATTGTTGCTTGATTATTATATTATACTTATGTTATTATGCAACACAAAATTATACGATTTTTAAGATTTACAATTAATTTTTGATTAAAAATTTATTTTTTAGCTTAAAAGTTATAATTTTCGGTTAAAAATTAATTTAATTAGTATAACTTTAATCTCTTATGGTAGAAAAATATATTTATGGATGTAATTTTAACTATTTGGTTGAAAATGTATTTATTTTGTTGAAAATTCATCTGTGTAGTAGAAAATATTTTTTTGTTGAAATACAGCGGATTAGTTGAAAATTGATCAGTTTCACTTGAGGATTCAAGCATATTTTCGAAAATTAAGGTTTCTATGTAAGGTGTTATTGGTTTTTAGATGAAATCCAAATTGTTTTAAAATTATAAACTATCCTACTTCTGTAGAAAATTAATCTTCTTTGTTTTAAAACTTAAAATTTTTTGGTTGAAAATTCAAATAAGTAGTAGAAAATGCATTTTTTCTTAAAAATTCAACTATATGGTCAAACAATAATTCAGTTAGTCAAAATTTAATCTTTTTTGGTAGGAAATTATATTTTTGTTTGAAATTTTATCTACTTAATTAAAAATGTATTTATTTTGTTAAAAATTAGTTTCTGTGGTAGAAAATACATTTTTCTCGGTCATTAAAACATCGTTTTGGTTAAAAAATACTCTATTTCATTTGAGGATTAAAGTATTTGGTTGAAAATTAATGTTTTCTGGTTGAAGCTAAGTTTTTTTTATTTTAAATAAACATGCTCTTCTTTCTTTAAATGTAAACTAACATACTTCTTTTGAAAATTATTTTTCGTTGTTGAATCAGCATCTTTTTAGGTTACCCTAATTTGTATAAAATATTTAACTTGTAGCCACTTTATCTTTTTGGATAAGAATATAATATTTTGGTTAAATTTTATATATTTGGTTGCAAATGGATTTACATTGTTGAAAATTCATGTTTTCTTCGTTTTGTTTTTTATTTGAAATAAAACTTTATGTTAAAAATTCCACTCACTTCTTAAAAGTTAAACTACATTTTTTTAAATTTATTTTATTTTGTTGCTGAAGATTCATCATTCTCCTTAAAAGTTCATTTTTTTTAGGCAAATTTTTCTTCTTTATTTAAAAATTATTTTGCTACGTTAAAAATAAATTTATTTTCTTAAAAACTCATGTTTCTTTTATTTAATTCATTTGTTTTTTATTTGAAATATAAATATTTTGTTGCTGAAACGTGAAATATTATGCTTTTTGTTACAAATTTAAATCCTTGGTTACAAATTGAACTGTTTTCTCAAAGATTCATTTTTGTTGTTGTTGAAGTTTTGTTATTTTTCTACAAAAATCTTCTATTCGGATTAAAATTAAACTAACTTATTAAAAATGCCTTTTTTGGATTGAAAAATAATTTGCTAAGAACACAGAATTTACCTATTTGGTTATGAATTCATTATTTGTGTTGAAAAGTCATGTTCTTACGTTAAAAATTCAACCGTTTTGAACAGAAAGTTCATCGTTTTTTCTATAAAATTAGAAAATTGTGTGGAAATACATTTTTCAATTGATTAGAGTTTAATAACGAGTTGAAAAAAGTTATTTAAAAAATAGCTTTTTGTTTTCTTTTTGAGATATCGAGTTAATTTTCTTATACCAAAATATTTTACATAAAGTTTTTGGAAATTTCTTATTTTTTGTCCACTTTTTACTTTGTAAGGTAATGACTAATGCAAGTTGATTAAAATTTTTGCTCAAACTGTATGTTATTGTTTATAACTAATTATATATAAATAATTACTTATACTGTCAATGAAATATAATATTATTATATTGTTATATATTATTAATAATGAACAAATCATAAATAAACTTTAGTAAGAAACATGATTTAAACAATCTCTTTCTTATTTGCTAACATATTTGGATGTAGGGAGGCTGGTGTCCAAATATGTGAAACTCCAATTTTTTCTTTTACGATTTGCAGTAAGCTTCTTGCTTTGTTTTAAAATAAAGATTTTGCAATTCATTTCCAGACCTAGTTCTCCCAACTGCTCCTAATTATTCTATTCCCTTCTTCGTTTCTCTCGCTTGCGGAAGATAGATCTTTTGTTTCAATTATTTTTTTAACATTGGTAAAAAAGCTAAAACAATTTACTTTAAAAAGTAAAATTTTATTCAGAAAATTCTTCTTTTTGGGTAATTATTATTGCTAACTTAAAATAATTATTCACTCACCCTAAATGAAAAGTAGACATAAAGATTTAAATTGTAGAAAAAAACGCTACTTTTTAATAATATCCAAATCGAATATTATTAAAATAATAATAAATTGTTTAAATAATTATTCTCCTAACTTTAATTAATTATCAAGCTCTATTTAAATGAAAATTGGTGAAAAAATTGAAATTTTCTTACATTCTTTTTTAAGAATGGCAAAAGACAGTAATACATTATTTAAACAATTGATTTAAATATTTAATTGTCAGTATGAAATAGTGTGTTCAGTACTGGACATAATTTGCTTTAAAAAAAAACACAACACAAATTAGCGTCGAAAACTTGGACCAGCCTCATGTCTGACTCATCATATTATATTCCAGGACGTGGCTGACCAAAGAAGGTCACTACCACTCGAGAAGGCGCTGCTCGCGAGATAGTGATAATGTATTTTTAATTTATTTTCTTTGCTCTCTAATAATAAATAAATATTACTATTTTTTCCGGATACAATGAAAGTTTTCTTCCGCGTATTCCAGAAAAGCAAATTAGTTGAAACTGCATTTTTGTATGCTTTAGACTTGGGTATAATAATAGGAAGTTTCCAAGATTTTGAAAAAGAATTAACAATATTGATTTTCAGTTTTCTTGGCAACGGAATTAATTTTTTTACTAACATTAAGGTTTTTTAAACATTCGTTGCTAAACCTAATTTTTTCCAACCAGATGTTATCTTTCTCTAAAAAGTAGACGTGTGACGAAGAATTTCACAATTTTGTGCATAACAGAACTGACAAAAATTAAAGATTTATTAATGAAAAATCTTATTATTAAATTTTCATTTCAAATATTTTCAACCAAACTAATTAATCTTCGAGAAAAAAGTTAATTCTAAAAAAAAGTTATGATAGTTGATATTTCCACCGAAAAATGTTTTAATTTTCAATTAATGTTGTTTCAATAAATGTTGTAAACAAAGTGGTGAACAGCTAAGTGAAAAGATGTATCTTAAAAAACATTTAACCAAATAGTTTAATCTAGGACCCAGAAATTTTCTACCCAAAAAAGACATAACGAAAGAACATTGCAACAAAAAATAGAATAGTTTAATTTTCAGTTAAAAAGAGTTCTACTCGAATAAAATAAATTTTCAATGAAATAGCTGAATTAAAGAAAGAAGACTTTTCCACCAAAAAGATTAAATCTCTATCTGAAAGAAAATAAAAAATTCTTTTTAAATTTGCAGTTAAGATCATTAATTTTCATAAAAAACCCTAATTTTCAAACTAAAAAATTTTTTCTTAACCCACTAAATTTTCAATTAAACGAATTGAAAACAAAATAATAAGTTTAAATCAAATAATTCAATTATGAGAAGAATTATACTGAACGATATTATTTTCATAACATTTTTTATTATTCTTGTGTAAATTTTAATTTTAATTTCATTATTATTAATATTAAAAAATATTTAAATTCAGTTATTTTCAATTTTTATTCATCAAAATTAATTTATTTGAGAAAAGCATTCAATTTTGATTCATTTTTCAAAGAAGTGAAGATTTTTTAAACGAAATCTTTGAAATCAAACTACATATTTTTTAAAATATTGAAACTTACATAACTCCAAAAAATAAACATTCCAAATTAATTCATTGTCATTTTTTATTCCTCAGAATGAAAGAATTTCAAATTGCGAATTTTTATAATGAAACAATTTTCATTTTTAAATCTTATAAATTGAACAATTTTTGTTCTTCAAAATAATAGGAATTTAAGAATTTTGATTTTTGAAACCATTAAAATTGCAGAATGATTTCCAGTGAAATATGTTCAAAACTCAGGAAAACGCAGGCTAAAATTTGATCTTTAAACTTAAAAAATACAACTATTTCGTTGGAAATTAATTTGTTGAAATTTTATATTTTTTTGTAGGAAATTAGTCTTCTTGGCTGAAAATTTAACAATTTGGTTAAAAATTCGTTTATTTATTTTTTTTAACTAAATCATTTGGTAAATTAAATACTTAAATCATTCAACGAGATCAGTTTCGGTCATTCAAATATTGTGCTAAATCAACTAGAATTTCTTTAATACAATAAACTATTAGTTTATTTGAAAGATAATTTCTACGTATTTCAAAATTTCATTTTATTGAAATTAAATATCACACCATCTAAGCAATTTATGATTTACAGTTTCTATATTTTTTACATTCTACGGAGATTTCGAAAGAACACGGTAGTTACGCTATTAGTTTATTTAGTTTAGAATTAAACTACTTTATTTAGAATTCACGTTTTGGATTAAAGGATAATGTCTTTGTATCTTAAAATTCATGTATTCAGTCGAAACTTCCACTGATCAGTAGAATTTTGTAAATTAAAAGTTTAATTTTCCGTTTTTCATTAAAACTTAATAATTTTATTTAAAAATAAAAATATTTGATTAGAAGTTAATCTAACATATTGAAATTTCATATTTTTGGTAGAACATTAATATTCTTTCTTGAAAATGTGTCAATCTGATAAAAAATGTATTCATGTTTTTATAAGCTCCTATTGAATATTCTAACATTACGTCATACTCGGTGGGTGACGTCGAAATCTATTAGGCCATACCACTTGGTGGACTGCAAAGCATTGATTACATAGGAGTATGGCTAAAATTAATTTTTGTAGACGAAAGTAAGTTAAAAATCGTGGTATGCCGTTGCTTTTTAGATAGAAAAGCCATTTCTTAAATTATTATTAGCAATTGGGGAAGTGTGCGATTTGGACAATCCATCAAGAAAAATATAATGTACCATGATTGAGGTTAGTTTGCATTGTTGGGATGGTTGGCGGTTAAAAAATTTGAATTCAATTTTAAGAGATTATTTTTGCACTTTAAGAAAACGAAAATCATCAAAGACTGAGGTCCTTCTTAGAAATCCTGAAACTTCCCCGACTTTTTTTTAAATCCCTTCAAATTCTTTGCAATCATTTCACATCTTTTAAAGTATCTCGAAACTGACTAAAATTAATTTTAATCACTTAAAATATTTAAAATATTCTTTAATTCCTTTAAATCTCTTGACAATACTGAACGTCTTTGAATGTTTGCAAATAAATTAAAAATTAAATGCTTCACATTCTTTCAAGATACTAAAACTTATGGAAATATTTTTAAATCCTTTAAAAATAAACTTTAAAATCCCGCAAAGTCCCTAGTAATTCCTTGAAATTTCTCCAAATTTGTTTGAATTCCCTTCAAGCTCCTTGAAATAATTTTAAATATTGTAAAATTGACTAAAATTAATTCAAATCTTTTAAATCCAAAATCCTTTAAATTTTCTTAGGCTCCTTAGAATACCTTGAAAATCCCTAAATCAATCAATTTCTTTAAATTACTTGAGAACTCCTAAAATTCATTACATTTGTTTTGAAAACTTTTTAATAACTCACTGGACTTTTTTCCAAATTCTTCAACTTCTTTGAAATCATTTTAAAATGTTCAAAATTGTCTAAAATTAATTGAAATCTCTTAAAATCCTTCAAGTTTTGTAGACTCTTTAAAATTTCTTGAAAATCCTTGAAGCATAAGATTTTTTTAAATCCCTTTAAGTCTGTTAAAATGTATTAAAATCTTTTAAAATAACTTTTTGAATAGCTTTAAAATCTATAAAAGCACTAAGACTGTCTTAAAATCTTTAAAATTTTTTTGTAAATCTTGAAATGTTTTTGAATTATTTTTTAGTCCTTTAAAATAAAATCTTAAAATCTGATAAAGTCCCTATAGTAATTCATTAAAATTACTTGCTTGGATTCTTTAAAAAATTATTAAAATTCCTTCAAAATCGCTAAATTTTTCTGCTTTCTTTTAAAATACTTTCAAATTTTGTAAGATCGTCTTTTTGATATAACTTTATTTGATATGAAACTACTTAAAATCACTTATTATCGAAAAGAACCTTTCTATTCAACAATAGAATAGGGTTATTCTATTATAACTAGATACTTATTAGACCCAACCAATATTTTAAATTGCTTTTTACTTAGTTATTACAAGAAACAATTTTTTTGGTGAAAGAAAATAAATAATTATTTGTAAGCATGTTCAAATGATTAGTCAAAATTGGGCTTTAAATTCATGTTTCAAATAAAAGTTTAAGTCTTCCATGTTTGGCTAAGCATTGATCTTTTAACTTAAAAAATACAACTGTGCAAACGGAAATTTATTTAATTTGTTGAAATTTAATTTTTCCTATAGAAAATTAATCTTCTTGGTTGAAAATTCACCAATCTGGTTAAAAATTTATTTATTTCGTTGATAAGTTCCTGTATAATAAACTTGTTTTTTAAAATATAGAATGTGGTGATTATATCGATATCTTAATATTTCTTCGACCCAACCATTTTTTTAATTGTTTTAACCAATCAATTTGGTAAATTAGGTATTTAGTAAATTCAACGAAATTGGTTTAGATAATTCAAATCTTAAGCTAAATGAACCAGAATTCCTTTAATTAATAAACTAGTAATTTATTTAAAACATAATTTCTACGTATTTAAAAATCTTATTTTGTTGAAATAAAATATGACACAATCTAATGAATTTATGGTTTACATTTTTTCTATTTTTTACTTCCTATATAGACTTCCTATATAGACTGTAAGACCCTGTTCTAGTTTCAAATGTATATCAGGGCGTCTATCAAAGTAACCTAAATACCGACTCATTTTGAAGATCTTCCTGGTGGGGCTTAGTGATCCTCAGTATATATATCAGTGATTTTATTAACAATTTATCAGACATCTTTACGAAATTCTACGATATTAAAAATGAAGATTGCTACTGGAAATTTTTTGGTCCTCGCATTTTTCCTGCTTGATTTCGTTGGTAAGTGCAATAATATAAAATATTAGGCTATTGTGTAGGCAAGGCCTGGCGCCGGGCGTGTTCTTTTTTTTGCCTGGCAGCATTTATGTGATTTTAACGCAACACCATTTTACCTACTCTGCTGAAAATTCTTTTTCAGAAAATTAATTTTTTTGGCTCAAAATTTAGCCATTCCATTTTTGCTGGAAAATTGTAATTTTAAATTGAAAATTGATCAATTTTGGTTCAAAATTCACATATTTTGTTAAAAGTTAATGCTTTTTCGATAGAAAATTATTCTTTTTTTTTTGAAAATTCATCATTACTGGTTGAATTGAGCTATTTTTTGTGATTCAAATAAAATTTTTTTTTACAACTTGAACTGCTTTTTTTTTTAAATGTAACCATTTTGTTGGATCTTGATTTTGCTTAAAATGCGAGCCTCGAAATAAATATTTTTCAGTTGAAAATTTAACTTTTATCTGAAAATACAACTTTGTAAAATTAAAGTTTTTTTTAGGCAAAGGTTCATCTTTTCGATTAAAAATTTAACAATTCAGACATAAATTCATTTTATGTGTAGCTTTAAGTAAATGTTTAGAATTGACAAACGAATCCATTTCTGGTAAAAAGTTTATCTTTTTCAGCTGAAAATGTAACTTTTTTGTTAAAAATTTATCCCAGTACAAAGTTGAAGCTTTTTTGTTTAAATTCATGTATTTTATTGATGATTCGTCTTTGTTGGTAAGAATTTATTTATTGCAAATTTATCTTTTTCACTTGAAAATTACAACTTTACTTTAAAATGTAACCTACTTTTCTTTCTGCTTTAAAATTGAATAATTGTGTTAAAAATTCATTTTTGTTTAAATTCTGCCTTTAAAGGTAGAAAATTTAACTTCTTGGTCCAAAATTTATCAATTTAATTAATTTTTATTTATTTCTTTGTGAAAAATTGTCTATTATTTCAAATTTCAACCATTCGATGTTTGTTTGAAAATCTATCCTTTATATTTTATGAGTTAAAAATTTAATTTTTGGGCAAGAAGGGAACTATTTTTTAAGAAATTCACATATTTTGTTAACAAGTCCCACTTTTAGGTGGAAAATTATTTTTTTTTCTGTTTAAAGTTCGACTGCCTGCATTAGAATTGAACTATTTTGTTAGAAAATTATCTTTATGAATTGAAGGTTATATTTTTTGCTAAAATTTTATTTTTTTCAATTGGAAACTCCATTGTTCCCTAAACCATTGAACGTATTAGTTTTAAAAGCTCTATTTCTTATCAAAAACAAATCTTAAGTGGTAGAAAAATAATTTGTTTTTGTTAAAAACGAACTTCTTTTGATGGGGATTTGTTTTTGCTCAAAATGTTCTATTGTCTTGATGAGCGTGCTATAGAAGTGCTGAAACGTTGGTGATTATTGTTTACAAATATTTTTTTACTGTGATTTGATAATAATAAAATTAGGAAAGACGAAATCAATCAAAAGAGAAGAAAGGGGATATCGTTGGTAGCCTTCTCATTTTTATACTTTATTTTTTTCCAAAAATTTTTTTGTTTCTTCTCTTTTTAGATACATTTTTATCTTTTTTAAATTGCATCAGGAATATTTTATGGTGGATGCTACCATGCAACTTCGCATTTTGTCCAATTTTTATTTATTATGAGGCAATACATAATTCTTTTTTCAAAAATAATTGCTTAGGCTAATTATTAAAGCTTATAATAATCTTCTCTTTGGATAATGTGGGAAATTTGGGTTTTAAAAATTTTTCAAACTGTTTATTCAGTTTGCACGTAGATTGTGGTAATAATTAATGGAATTAAAAAAAAGAAAACAAGTTATTGATTAGAATAATATAATCTTTGAGTAATTTCATAAAGTTGCCGTTTTTCTGATATTTTCAACTATTTGCTTGCTTTACACTTGTATTGAGTTAAGAATTATGCCAAATTATAAAAAATAAGCATTTAAACAAAATGTCGTTATCTTCTTTATTATTAATGCTAGATTGTTATGGTTTCTTCCAAAACTTTAAAATTTTACCCAAGTTTTACTTAGAAAGTAACTAACAAAATATTTCAAATATCAGGGTCACTTTCAAAAGAAATATATTTACAAAGAAAAAAGATACAGTTGGAAAAATTATTCTCTTCGTTGCTAATTTATTATTTGACTAACTAAGAAGGTACATGAGTACGTGGGTAAAAAGTCGAATACTTTGTAGGAAGCCGTAACCATAGAGCATTAATAAGTGAAGGTAGTTATAAAGAATAATAATTGTTTTCAATTATTATACATGAAGATTTCCGAATTCTTAGAAATTCTTTGATAATTTATAAAATTTGGACAATTTTAGCTATTTTAATAATTTAAAAATTTTTATAAATTTAAATTATTTGGACATTTTCAACCTTCCAAAAATTGTAGAAATTTTGATAACTGAAATTTTGTTGAAAATTTTAGAAACAATGATAATCTTAGATATTTTGAATACTCAATAAAATTCGCAAATATTAAAAATGTTGATAAGCTTAGAAGATATTTTTAAGAAAAAATAAAAATAAACAATGGTGTAATTCGAATTAAGCGAGATGCAAGTTATATAAAAATAACAATTTGTAATAGCAAACAATAATTACAATAATGAATTATTGAGACAACCATTTCATTATTTTGCGTCAATTTTTACCTCACTATGCGGAAAGTAGACAAAAAGTTGAAAATTTCAACAACGAAAAAACGGCAACTATTTGACATTAATATAGATAGAAGACGTTATTAACAATAATAATTTATTGAAACAATAACTTTTTGTCAATCTAAATAACTATTAAGTCACTCCAAATAAAAAATAGACAAATAGATACGAATTTCAGACAAAACCGCGACTTTTAACTACAAAGCAAAGAGAATATTATTATGTAGTCAATAATGATGGAGACGTGGTTAGATGAAAAGGGATGGGAAAGAGTAAGGGGAAGGTTACCAAGTGGTTACAAATGGCAAGTGCGCAATGCAAAGAGGAAGAATAAAAAGGGCAATGGGAGGAACGGTGATTGGAGTAAGGAATGAATGTATAACAGGGAAAGATAAGAAAGACAGGAATGAACAAAAAGAAGGAGTAATAGTAGAAAAGGCTATGATGGGAGGAGAGAAGTGGAAGGTAGTGGGGATTTATGTGAACGGTGATATGCAGGAAAAAGCAGAGGAGATTAAAGAAATGATTGAAGAAAATAAAGAAGAGATTAGGATGTTAATAGGTGGTGATTTCAATGCGACAACAGGAGACAGAGGAGGAAGGGAATGGGGAGAAGAGAAAGGAAGAAAATCCAAAGATAAGTTACTAAATGGGGAGGGGAAAAACTTGTTCAAGAGCTTGGAGGAGTTGGGATGGTATATATTAAACGGAAATATAGAAGGGGATGAAAAAGGAGAATATTCAAGCTCAGGAAGTGAAAAGGGAACGATAATTGATTATGTGATAGTGGATGATGAGGTAAGAGAGAAGGTTAAGAAACTAGAAGTAGGAGAATATATTGATTCGGATCACTTTCCCTTAATAGTGACATTAGAGGGACAAAAAAGGAATGGCAATATGAGTAAAAGGGGAGCAAATGTAAAAAGAGTAGGAAAAGGGGATTAATCAAGGGAAGGAAAAGAACAGTTTAGAGAAAAATTAACAAATATCAAAATAGGAGAGGGAAATGTGGACGAGGAGATGGAAAAAATGATAGGAGAAATAAAAATAGGATTAGAGTGAACAAACAATAATGAAGTTAGTAAAGGGGGGAATAGAAGTGAGTGGGATGAGGACTGCAAAGAGAAAAAAAAGGAGGTCAGAAAGGAATTAAGAAAGTGGAGAAAAGGAAAAAGTAATGGGGAAGAATATAGGAAAAAAAAGAAAGAGTATACTGAATTGTGTTATCAAAAGGAAGCGGAAGAGAATAAAAGGTTTGAGAAAGAGGCGGAGAAGGCTAGGACGGAAGAAGAGGTATGGAAGGTAGTAAATAGAGAAAGAAAAAGAAGAAAAAGAGTAAACCAAGATATTGAAATGATAGAATGGAAGAAATATTTTCTGGATTTGCTAGGAGGAGTAGAGAAAAAAGTTGTAAAGGGAGGAAAATATGGTAGTGAAAGAGACGAGGAAGAGGAAATTTTAAGGGAAGAAATAGTTAAAGTTTTAGGAATAATGAAGGATGGAAAGGCACCTGCTATATATGAGATCCCAAATGAAGTATGGAAATATGGAGGGGAGGAACTAGAGGAATGGGCATGGATAATGTGTAATAGAGTATGGAGAGGAGAGGGGTGGCC
>NC_046666.1:16267350-16280115 GCF_010883055.1 Belonocnema kinseyi | reverse complement strand
AGAAAAAAAGATCGAGTCACAGAATCAGACAGGGTTTAGAAAAGGAATGGGGGTAATGGACAACATATATGTTCTGAACTATCTAGTAAATAAGAGAATTAAGAGAGAAAAAGGGGTATACACTGGCATACGCAGACGACATAGTGTTGATGGCAGAGGATGAAGAAGGGATGGCGGGATTAATTACAGGATTAGAGAAATACTTAGATGGGAAAAAGCTGAATGTAAATGTAGAAAAGACAACGATAATGAGGTTTAGAAAAGGAGGAGGCAGGAAGAAAGAATTGACAGGGAGGTGGAAAGGAATAAAGTTAGAAGAAGTCCAAGAGTATAAATATTTCGGATATATCTTGCAGACGAATGAAGATCATACAGCTCATGTAAGAGAAAGGATAAAAAAAGCAGCAGGGGTAATGAAACAGATATGGGGAATAGGAAAACGGAGGTTCAAAAAAAAATTGGAGAAGGAGAATGTGGTTATTTGATACGCTGGTATGGCCAGTTTTAGGTTATGGAGCAGAGATATGGGGATGGAAAGAAAGAAAAGATATTGAGAGTTTACAAGAAAGGTATATAAGGTGGACACTAGGGGCAGACTGGAGGACGCCAGGATATATGGTGAGAGAAGAAGCGCAAAGGGATAAGTTAGGTATTAGAGCGGGTAAGAGGGCATGGAAATTTGAGACAAAGCTGAGGGAGGGAAAGAGAGAGGAGTTTGCGAGAAAGTGTTTGATGGAGGTAGAAGAGAGGAGAGGGAGGGCGATCGAATTAACGAGGTGGGAAGAAGAAAGGAGGGAGTTCTTCAATGATATAGAAATAGAAGACGGGACTGGAGTAAAATATGAAAAATTGGAAAAAAGGGAGAGGGAAAGACAATGAACAGAAAGATGGGGGGGCGATTGAGGAATCAAAATACAATAAATGGTATGAGATGATAAAAAAGGAAGGGCTGCTAAAGTATTTAGAAAAGGGATGGGGAGAGATAAGGTGGACCAGAATAGCAAGATTTAGACTAGGAAACGAGGTAAGGGAGGGGATGTACTGGGAAAAAGAAGAGAACAGAATGTGTAGAATATGTGAATGGGAGGAGGAAACATGGGAGCATGTATGGGAAGCATGTAGGAAAGGAATGGAAGACAAAGGAAGCTGGCAAGAAAATGTAGTTAAGAATCTAGGGGAAGATGGATTAGGAGAAGAATGGATGAAGGAGTTGGAGGGTGTTAGAGGAGCGAATGAGGGAAAATGAAAGAATGCACGTGTAAAAGGTAAATGGGGCTATAAAAAAAGTGAAAGAAAAAGGAAGTCGCTTAGATTAGAAGCGTGAAAATTGTAAGTAATGGTAAAGTAAAAGAAGTAGACTAAGATGCGTTTGCGTTCTCATGCTCTCTCTCTCTCGCTTGCACTCTCGCTTCCGTTCGCTCGCTCACTCGCTTGCTAACAAGTCCTCAATTGCGCTATCGCAGCAAATAGAAATAAGGAACTAGATATAAGACTTTATGTAAATAGTTGTAAATAATTGTATATATCAAAAGGATAAGATTGTAAAAAATATATAAATTTAAACGGAAAGATTGTAAGGAACGGAAGTCATGGAAACCCTTAGGGGACACATTATGAATAAAGAAGAAGAGAATATTATTACCATAATCATAAAATGCTTAAACAATCATTTTTGTTAACCTGAATTGACTATGAATTGACTTTTATTGAAAAAAGACAGAAACTTAAAAAGATTGAGGAAAAAAATGCAGCTATCTAATATTAATATAGAAGAAGATGGCTTTACACAATAATCATTTGTTTGAATAATTATTTTTTCTATAATAAATTGAATATTACCTGACTTCAAGTTAAAAATAGACAAAAAGTTGGAAATTTTCGAAAAAATCTTCATTTCTAGCATTATTCAAAGATAATATTATTAATAATAACAAATTGTTTAAAAAATTATCTATTTTGGGTCTTGGGACCCAATAAAAGAGACTTGTGGGGGTTGAGAATAAAATAGTAATATTTTATTCGTATTTTATGCCTATTTCTAAAGAGACCTAAAGAACTTCAATTCGATTCAGCTAATATTAACGATTTGTTGGAAATTGAAAAAAAAACTTATTTTTTTAAAATGGTAAATACGTGTTAAACTTCATGAGACTTGCGAATCTTCTAAACGCCATTTTTGTTTTTCAAAAATGGATTTTTGTTTTGTTTAATTCGAACATTTTTCATAAATAAATATCCAGGTACTGATTTTAATAGTATATTCATTTAAAAAATGAGAAAGGGAGTTGGACAACAAAAAATCCTGTGAGTTCTACATTTTTTTCTTTACAGAATCAAGGCCGAGCGGTGATGAGAACAATAATGGTAATAATAAGGGCCAAAGCAGTGGTGCTTCGCTTAAACATCATCCAAATAGCGGTGAGTTGAGTTGAATCTTTTTTTTTTTAATTACAAAATTATGATAATTTAAAAAATTTTAAACATTTAATAAAATTTAGAAATATTAAAAAGTGTGAAAAGCTTAAAAATTCTGAACATTTTACATATTTTACAACATTTTAGGAATTTAAAAAATTTTTAATATATACGAAACTTGAGGTATTTCCCAAAAATTTCCCAATATTTTCAAGTTTTTGGTACAAAAGTTTTCGAGGTGAAGGATTCGACAATAATGTTTTCATCATTTGCGTATAAATTCACTTTCCACTTCCGAAAAATAGAACTTTTGCCCTGCTTCATAAAATTATTTGAAAAATTAATAGTTCAATTTTCAGATAAAATGTCTAACACGATAAAAGCGTTAAATAAAAATGTTTTAATTTTAAAGCTAAAATGACAAATTAACTGCAAAAAAGTTAAATTTCCCACCCGAAAATATTATTTCACTACCAAAAAGCTTAATTTTCAACTAAATAGTTTAATTTTCCACCAAACTCTAAAACTAAATAATCAAATTTTCAGCGAAGAAAATTAATTCTCTACCAAGACTAGAACGAATTTTTAACAAAATCGTTGAATCCTTAACCAAAATGCTAAAGCGTTAACAGAGGAGATCAACTTTCTACCCAAAATAACGGGTCTTAAAAAAATGCATTAATTGTGTACCAAACAGTAGAATTATAATAGTTTTTCCTTCATAAGTTGATAATTATCAACTTATAAAGGAAAAACTTTCGACCAAAAATGTAATAGCTAAATTTTTAGATCAAAAATTAATTTTTAAATTAAAGTCTTACTAAAAATGTATTTATTATTAAGCAAATAGTTAAAAAAATTGTTTTTAAAACAAGAGTAAAATTTAATAATTAACAGTTTAATTTTTAACTAAGAATATGAATTTTCAAGAAAAATGTCGATTTTTAATTAAACAGTTAAATTTTCAACTGAAATAAGGAATCTCGGACCAAAATCTTGAGTTTTTTATACAGCAGTTTAACTTAAAACCATTTAGTTTTAATTTTTGTATCACAAAAGATTTTCTCTTTAAGATCAAAAAATAATTTCAATTAACTAGGATGAATTTTTAACAAATAAGATTATTTTTTTACTGAAAAGAATAAACTTCCAAAAAAGTACATAAGTTTTCAATAAAAATAGATTAATTTCCGATTTAAAGTATTAAAACCCAAGAAAAAATGGAATGGTTACATTTCCCGCGAAGAAAATAAATTTTCTATAAAAGAAACATTTTACCAGGAAAGCAGTTCAATCGTTATCCAAAGAGATGAATTTTCAATTACTGTAATGAATTTTTCAAAATTATTTCTTAAGAAATGTGTTCACAATTCAACCAAAGAGTTGATTTTTTTAAACACACAAGAAATGGGGAAACATTTTTTAATCAGAGTTTTAAGAGTTTAATTTATAACACAAAAAGTGATTTTGATTTAAAAAAAAAAAAATTTTTTGCGCATTTTTTTCTTTTGTAGAATCTTAAAAGAATGGTTTAGACCTTAATGACATGCCACCATTTAAAAAAATATGTTTTTCTAATATGTCTGCAAGAGCATCCTGACTTCTATTTTTTCCATAGATTTAGAATCGGGTACTTCAAGAAGTCCTTATCTGAGTACCAGAAGAAATGCCGGTTAGATAATTGAGATTCGTTTCAAATTTTAGAAATTATGATCATTTTAACAACTTTGAAGATTTGATAAAATGCTCAAGTATTAGAAATTCTGATAAGTTTATAAATTTTGAACGTTTAAGAAATTTTAGGAAATTTTGAAAAATTTTAGAAATTGTAGAAACTTTTGGGAAAGTTTGAACATTTTAGAAATCTTGAGTCTAACTGTAGTAAAATTTAGGATTTGTTGTTTCGTAAATTTCGGATTTTCTTTTATCTTTTTAAAACGGATGACCTTCTTACAATAAAAATGAATTTTAAATCGAAAAGGACACATTGTTAACAACATAGTAGAATTTTCCACCATCATAGAAAACTTTAACAAAATATTCAAATTCTCCAAAAATAATAGGATTTTTAAGAAAATGGTTTAATATCTTATCTAATAACTTAATTTGTAGCATTCGAGAATGTATTTTCAATACATTAAAAATATGAGACACGTAACATTTGTTTTTGGTCAAACATTTTTGTTCACAAATTTACGGCTACATGAATGTTCCCGTGAATTATGTAAAAATTAATTATTTAAAAAAAATTCGTATTTTGAAAACAAATTGTTGTAATTTTCTTTTCTTTCCATGAGCTTTTAGGAAAAACTAAACTCTTTTAAAATCCACAGCGTTGATTTAAAGAAGATGAAAATAACCAAAATCGCGCAAATTTGTCAAAAAAAAAAAAACAACTAAAAGGACAATTTTTTCAAAAAGGACACGTCTAATTTTTTAAAACAATTTTTTAAAAAATTATTTTTATGTGATGAAGACATCCTGTGAGTTTTGTCCTTGCTGAAATATTCTTTCTTGCAAAAAAAACTTATTTTTTGTAAACTAACTTTTTTTTAAATTCGATGTATAGACAACTCTGAAGTCAATTACAATTGTAGTCGATCTAAAAACTATTGAATTCTATTAAATGCGCTTTTCGAAAAAACCCACTTTTAAATTTTCCTTTCTCCTTCCAGAACTTCAAAAAAAATTTAATTTTAAGGTTGAAATTCTTTGTAGTATTTTTCTGCCTCAGGATGAACATTTGATGAACTTTTACAGAACCACCAAGTCATATAAATTATCATGGGTATCGGAATGCTCAACGTACATCAGTTCGGAGTTTTCAAAAAAATTTTCCTGACGAGCAGACATATAGACTCTTTAATGAATATAGGATGGCTGGACGTAAGTTTATTAATTTTTTTTATATTTGAGAAATTATAATAAATAAAAAACTTTTTAAGCATTTCATAAGATTGCGAAACATGAAAAAATTCTGTGAGATTACAAATTTTGAAAATTTTAGAATTTAAAAAAATTATTTTCAAGTTTAATTCATCGCTGAGTTTTATGAAAAACGGTTTTTTATATGTTATTTTTTTAAATTAAAACTTTGATTTTTGTGGGTGATTTTCTTCTGTTTTGTGTAGAATTGTAAAATGTTGGGTCAGACCCAGCCCTATTCGAGCGACGCGAATTTTGTATAGAAGCTCTGTGTAAAGTTTTGAAAGTTCATACTTTTTTGGTAGATAGTTAACCTACTTTTTTAAAAATTCATCCTTATTGATTAAACCAAAAATATAAATTTTCAAACAAAGAATTAAGTTTTTCACGAAAGAGGTATTAATTTATTTTTGTTAACAAACTCGTATTTTAATTTGAAATTATAAAAAGTTGCAATAAACTAAAAAGGATAAATTTTTAACGAAGAAGATCAATATTCTACGGAAAAGATAAATCTTTAACAGAATATCTAACTTTTTGACCAGAAAAGAAAGATTTTCAAAGTCAAATATCAATTTTCAAACGAAATCGGAATATTTAAATTTTCAAAAAAAAAAAAAAAAATTGTAGAAGAAAATTCGGCTTCCTTCTACACAACGAAAAAAGAATTTTTAATAGAATAGTTGAATCTTCAATGAAAATGATGAATTTTTAACAGGCAAGCTTAATTTTCTACCCAAATAGTTAACATGAATTTCGTATCAATTAGTTGAGTAATTAAGTTTATAAAGGAAAATCTTTATACCAAAAAAAGAGTAGCCAGATTTTCAGATAAAAAATAGTTTTCAAATTAAATTTTTAATTTTAGAATATGAAGCTTTACGTAAATAGTTAAAACAAAAGAAATATCGAACAGAATCTTTAATTTTCCCAAAAAATATTTTAATATTCAACCATAGTAGTTCAATTTTCAACAAAAAATGGGCCTATTCAGGAAAAATGTCGGTTTTCAACTAAGCAGTTAAATTCCCAGATAAAATAGGAAACCTTAAATAGAACAAATTGATTTTTGATGTAGCTGTTTAACCTTAAACTAAGTCGTTTTATTTAAAACTTAAAAAAAATTTGAATTAAAAAATTGTATTCAACCAACAAAAATAAAAATAGAAATTATAGCTATTTTTTTGTCATATTTATTTATTTACAAAAAAATTAAATCTTACAATATAAGGCAGGTTAGGCCCAAATGGCATGCTGCCTTTCGAATAATCTGTTTTCCTAATATTTCTACGAGAACCTCCTAAATTTCAATTTTTTTACAGAAGCTATTCCGCATGAAATTGCTCAAAACACACCACATACACAACCTGGACAGCATTTTCCTGATCAAAATCCTGCTACGCCCATGGAAATAGATCCGAGCCATGGTCATAAAAGACAAAATGAATCAAACGAGATGCAAGCAGGAGACCCCAAGAGACGAAATTTTTAATTTTTTCAATACCCAAATCACTAGATCTGCCAAAAAGTCTATAATTTCCATTCGAAATTTTTAAAAACTTTTTAATTATTAAAATATTTCTGTAATATTTCATAATTTTTTTGTTTAACGTCATTCAAAATCCTTTTAGGATTTTAAGCGGTTTGAATTTGAGGAGTGACGTACTCGGACCTTATAGACTTTAAAAACTTAAAATTCTCTAGGATTTTTTTTAAACAAGGAAACTTGGAAGTTTTCTTAAAATTTTCATGAAAAATTAATTTTTTTGCTTATAAAAACTTATTTCAATAAAATCTGAAAAGAAATTAATTTTCTTCATTATTTTCAACCCCATTTGCGAGACGAATGTAAAATTAGTGGGGCAAAAGTAAAATTAGCGGATCGAATGTAAAATCAGCAGGGCAAAAGTGAAATTAGCGAGGCGAAAATAAAATAAGTAGGGCGAACGTCAAATTTTCGGGCGAAAGTAAAAATTAGTCGATCAGAATTCGAAGTGTCGGACCCGCTTTTCAGGGCCACCTGGTGACTAAAAACCGAACTCGAAAAAATAGTCACGATTTCAAAGATGCACTTTAATTCTTACATAAAAGTGTTCTTGCGTTCTTTTTGTGGCATGTAAAGTAATCATTGTATACTAGAAATAAGATTTTTTTTTGAATTTTTGACAAAAATGTGTTTTTTCACTGTATATGATGAAAATTCTGACTAAAATTATTTATTTTCGGTGAATATTTGTTTTTAGTTTTTAAACATTGTTTTAAACTTAAAAACAAAATCGTGGAAACACTTTTATGCAAAAATTAAAACACATCTTTAAAATTGTACCTACTTTTTCTACTTCCAGTTTTCGGCCGCAGGTGGCGAAATGGTCGACCGCCATTCCCAATAAGAAAAAATTTCAATTTTCTCATAAAAAATTCAAGAAAACTACCAGGTTTTTTAGATTTAAAAAAATAAAGAAGAATTCCAGGTTTTTAAAGCTTTCAAGGCCGCTAGTCACCCTAGTTAAGCACTGATGGGCACGGTCATCTCTCGGATGGGTGATCGTTACCGATTTCCAAATTCTATCCCCTTTGAGCTGTTGCATAAATTAAGTACGGTACTTAATCAAATTTAGCATTTTAAATATGAAAAATGTATGTCATTTTCTTGAAGAAAAATTGAAAATTAATTTAATGTAAGTTTGGAAGTCCATCACACAATCCCTACATTTAATAAATAACAATAGAATGAGGAAAAATATGTATAACATTCCTGAATAAAAACTGAAAATTGATAGAATTTTTTCTTACGTCTTATAAATCCAATTCATTTTATTATATATAAAATAAATGAATTTTGTGTTGTTCAAAAAAATTAATAGTGGATAACGGAAAATCCGTATTTCAGAGACAAATAAAGTGTTATACTGTATATTTCATTTAAAAAAGATAAAATTTATGAAAAAAATTAAAATGATAAATTTTCAACAAATAAAAATTTTTGGCTCAAGAGAAATATAAAAGCTTTTTTAAATCATTAAACCTACAATCCAAAAGACGAATTTTGCCCAGCAAATTTTAATTTCCAAACCAAAAATATGAATTCAGAATAAAATTAGTTTTCAACGAAACTGATTCATTTTTATTTAATAAAAATTAAATTTCAAACCAAGAAAATTGTTTTGTTTTTTTTTTATCAACAGAGCAGAATTTTCAAATAGAAAATATCTATCTCACAAAAATGTAAAACTAATTAGATGTTCAGTCAAGAAATTAATTTTGAACCAAAATTTCATACTAAATTTATTTTACCAAATCTTTCAATCAAAATAGTTAAATAATCAAGAAAGGGGAATAATTTTTAACCAAAAAGTGGTACTTCTATCTAAACAATATGTAATTTCTCTTGTAACAGGTGAATTTCTATTTTAAAAAATTTGAAATAATAGTTCACGTTTTATTCGAAAAAGATTTTAGTTAACTTTTCAAGATTAAAATATGAATTTTGTAGCGAACAAAAATCAAGTTTCTACAAAAAAATTTTATTTTCAATACAAACGAAAATAAAAATTGTCAACAATAAGTTAATTTTCTGCTGAATAGTTGAAGTTTTAGCCAAGAAGTATCACTTTTTAACAATATGGTTAAATTTACAAACAAGCAGTTGCACTTGTTTGTCCAAGAAAAATAATAGTTTGACTAATACAAGTGAATTTTGAAATTAAAAAGATAAATTTTCAAAAAACAGTTGAATAAAAAAAATAATTGCAGTCTGATCCAAGAAAGATGAAATATTTTTACGAAAAAATGTGAACTTTTAAATCAGAAAGACAAATTTTAAGAAAAAATAGTTTTAGCAATTTTTAATGAGAAACATTAAACATTGAGAGATTACTTTAGTAAACTGAACACTTTTTAAATTAGAAGTAGAAATATTTTAATTTCCGGTCCTTACAAATTAATAATTAATAGTTATTCATACATGAAAAATTGTTCTTAATCCAATTTTAAATATTCTTTTAGAATTGTTGTTTATATATAAAATTATTTTATATTTTTCCAGGAATCTTTAGAAAAAATTGGTATCATCTTAAAACCTCTCTAAACCGTTAAACAGGTAAAAATTTTATTTAAATATGTTAAAAAATCTTAAGTTTGTTTCATATTTTTTGGAATATTCTGAAATTTTAATTTTTTTAAATCCTTTTAAGAATTCCAGGAATTTTTTAATGGTTCCAATTTTTTCTATCACTTTTAATAAATTATGTAACGTTAAAAAAAATAAATTAAAATGTTCCAAATTATTTTTGTACAATTGTAGATATCTTTTAACATTTTTTTATATTATTTAAAAATAAATTTTTCAAAATAAAAAAAAATCAAAATTTTTTCCAGGAATCGTCGGAAAATTTAGTTAATACCTTTAAACTTATAAAAGTCCTTATAACGCTTTGAAATTTTATCTTTAAATCTTCAGAAATCTATATTATGCTTTTATAATTTTTTTAATCTTGTCAAGTTTAACATTATTTTTGAATCTTGAAAAATTCCAAATATCTTTTTAACTAACTCAAACTTTTTGTAAATTAAAGAATTGTTCAACTGCTAGTTATACAAATATCCTCTAAAAAGTGATCTTATTGGATAAGAAATTGAACTATTTTAGAAAAAGTTAAACTATTTTGCAAAAAATTTATCTCCTGTTTCAAAGTTCGATTTGAGAATTTTTTAAATTTCCAGTATATTACTGTCAATTTTATCCGAAATTATTCGAAATATATAGCCGTTTGATACAGATGGATTTTAAGTTTATTCTGTCTTTTGTGCGTTCCTAATTAATTGTTTTATAGTGAGAAGAATTAGAAAATAATGAGAATACTTTTAAAAAATAGTTGAATTTTTATCAAAATTAATCAAATGTTTACAAAATAGATTAATTTTCCTCCATACAGTAGAGTAATAAAAATTAAAAACATTAATTTTGTACTAAATGGGTTATTTCTATAGAAATTAGTTGATTTTTAAAGTGGAAACAAAAATATGAGTTTTAAATTAAAAATTAAATAGTTACAATTTCAGTTTAAAAAATTAATTTTCCACAACAAACATTTTTTAACCATTTAAATTAAATCAGAAAAGGTGAATTCTCAAAAAAATGATTAATTTGCTACCGAAAAAATGAATTTTCAAAATAATACATGAATTTTGAACTGTAAACGACCAAAAATAAAATAATATTTATCAAATAGATGAATTTTGAACGAAAGAGATGCATTTTTGAGTGAGAAGATTAAATTTTTACCAAAAAAAAAAACAAAAAAAAAACGAATTTTCCACAAAATAGTTAAATATTTACAAAAACCGATTAATTTTCAACTAACATTATATAAAGAATCTGTAATCAAAAAATAATTTTTGAAATCAAAATTGTTGATTTTGCTACAAAGAAGATTACGTTTCTACCAAAAAGAATTAATTCTCAACGAAAAATGTGAGACCAGATCAAGAAAAGATTTAAATTTTTAATTTAGAACAGTTAAAGTCCATAAAATGTTTTAATAAGAAGTGAAATTTTCTACTGAAAGGGATCTATTTTTAACAAAAAGAATGAAATAGTTACATTGCGAAAGAAAAAAATTTGTTGAGCCCAATAAGGTGAATTCCCAACTAAATCATTTTATTTTCAACGAAATAGGTTAATTTTTATACAAATAGGTGAATTTTAGTTAAATATTAATTTTCAAAACAGACGAATAATTTTCCATCGAAAACGATTAATTTTTCATGTACTAGAAATATTTTTTATTTAATAAACCGCAAAAAACTATAATTAGCGCCAATAACTTCAAAACTACATTTTCACCCATAGAGAGTATTTTGAGGACTTAATAAAACAGAATTTTAGGGATAAAATTTTAAAAAAAAATGTTCTTGTTTTGTGGCTAATTATCTAAGGCAACATTGTGTTTGAACTCGATTTAACTAATATTGGCGATTTTGAATACAATGTACAAAAACTTTTTTTTTTAATGCTTTTGATATCCAATCAACAAAATTTGGTTTTCAAACAGGACCAAGCATATATTAATTTTCAACACAAAAAGACGAATAAAAACAAATAATAACTTTTAACAAACCCGTTGCTTTAACAATCAAAGGGATGAAGTTTCCAATAAAAAAGAGGAGCTTTCTAGAAAATAGTTAAAGATTGAACCAAGTGGTAACATTTTTAAGCCAAAAATACAATTTTATACGAAGACAAAATTTAACTAAGAAAGATAACTTTTCTACTATGAAAGATGAATTTTTTGATCCAGAAGGTCGAATTATTAACAAAATAGTTGAATTTTCTACAAAAATTCGAGACTTTAACAAAATAGTTCAATTTTCTAAGAATAATTAGATTTTCAATAAAATAGTTGAATTTCTGATTAAATGATTTATTTTTCAGCATAAAAAGATATATTTTCGATGAAATTCATACATACACTTATATACACATCAAATTATTTCTACGGATAAAAGATTAAAATTCAATGAAATATTTGAATTTTATAGACGAAGCGTAAAGTTTTCAAAACTAAATCGTCGAATGTTCTAAGAAACAGTGGTCGGCCAAATCGAAAAAGATAAATTTTTAATAAGAAAGATCATTTCTACTCAATAAATATGAATTTTTAACAAGATGATTGAATGCTCAACCGAAAAGTTAAACTTTCAACAAAACATATTTATTTTCTATATAAAAAAATACTTTTCAACAAAATAGAATATATAATATACAGGGTAAAGTCTCAACAAAAATTCGAATGTCTAAACTTCAAGAAAAAATAAAACAAGACAAATAAATAAATTTTTCCAGGAATCTGTATTATTTTCAGAGAATAAAAGAAATTCTTAATTTTCCTAATTATCAATTCTTAATTTTTACGTTGAATTTCTTTGAATTTAAACTAGCGTCTTTTTTATCTAGAACTTTTTTATATATGATTTAATTTAAAGCAAGTTTGATTTACAGCTTCATCTCGTCTGAAAATACGTTAAGAATTTCTGTGATTCTGTGATAATGATACAGATTAATTGAAAAATTTCACTTTTAATATTGTAATATAGCAAAATTATGCGTCTCTTTCTAAAAAAAAGATTCTTCTTTCGATCTCTCTAGTAGCTTAAGGGAAAATTATCCAAACGAAAATCAAAACTTTTTTGGTTCTATTACGAGCGGAGCGAAAAATTTGTTTCAGAATAAAATTATTTTAAAAATAAATTTCTACCCAAAAAGATATTTTTTAACTAAAATTATTAATATTTTACCTATTCTAGAATTATTCTAATCTATTCTAAAAGAAATTTTCCAAAACAAAATTATTTAATCAATCCAGTATAGAGTATAGAGTAGTATTTTATCTATTATATTAGGTGTTACGACAAGGGGGGGGGGGG
>NC_046666.1:16262838-16267250 GCF_010883055.1 Belonocnema kinseyi | reverse complement strand
AAAAAAAAACAAAAAAAAAAAGCCGAAAGATGCACTCTCGCTCCGAGCATTCCACTCAGACAATCTCATCAGACTCATCATCCTAAGAGAACGTCACGATCTTTGCATCACTTTTTTTTGAGCAATAGAGTTTTTAAATTTTAAATCAATTCCAGTTTTCTTTAAACTTCCTCTCCTCTGTCCTCCTCAGTGGCGGTCTGCTCTCGTAGCCCCGCCGAGCTGTTGCTCTATCCCTCTATCTCACTCACCTACCCGATTCCTGGTCATCCATCCTACCACGGAGTCTCACTCTCTCTCTCTCTCTCTCACACACCTAAGAGGTCGGTCAACTCTAGCAGCTCCGGTAGCGTCACATCTTTACTAGAGGTCGGTCAGCTCTCGCAGCCCCGTTTCCCTCGAATCTTTTTCTCCGCTAGAGGTCGGTCAGCTTTAACAGCCTTCCGCGATTCCTTCAACGCAGACCACTGAGACGAGCGACAGTGACCAGCGGGCGCCGGGTCCTACGGGCCGTGACAAAATCACTTCCGTGCCAGAACGGCGCCTCAACCACCAAGCACCGTCCAACGGCCTTCGCCGACGGGCCTCGGTTTCCAGCCCCCCCCCCCTCACCAGATCCAGCCTCCCGGCGCCAGGGTAGCGCCCCGATCTTCAAGCAGCAGCCGCCGCAATCCTGCACACCTGGGCCTCGGTCTCCACCGGCCCCCTAACCAGTCCAGCGAGAGCAGATCAGATCACCAAGCAGCATCTCGCCGACGCCATCGTCCAGCGACACTGCACCAGCGGGCCTCGGTTTCCACCGGCCCAAGCTAGTCCGCCTCGCCAGCGCCAGGTCAGCACCCCAGCAGTCGGCCTACCCTCGCCAGACACTAGACAGACAACTTCGCAACACTGTAGATCAAGGTTGGACCTAACACCATCCCCGCAACCCACCTTGTATCAAATTTTCGATGACAGAAAAAAGGTGTACATCAAAATAGTGAAAGCTTTATCTAAAGAGATGAATTTTTAACTTATACGATCAATTAAAAAATTTTTTTTTTTTAATGAACGAGTCCAAAATTCAACCAAACATTTGACGAAAAAAAAAGATTATTTAAAATATGGTTTTCTCTTATTTTTACTTATTATTTACAAATAAGTAAAAAAGCAGAGCGAAGTTCAAAATTTCGAATAAAACTGCAATTTTTTGATACTCTTCTAAGTGAGGAAAGTTATGAGCTATAATCTAACATTCCTCAAAGAGAAGATTATAAAACATTTTCACTAATTGTGCAAACAATTATTTTTGTTAGCTTGAATTCATTATTATTTCAATCTAATTGAAAAACAACTAAAAAGTCGAAAAAATCAGAAAAAATGCAACTTTTTGGTATTGAAATAGACAAAAGCTGGCTCTGAACAATAATAATTTGTTAAAACACTCATTAACATTATTAAAATTCACTTCCTTCAAGTACAGAGTGGAATAAATTAAAAATTTAAGATAAACATTAATGAATTCGAAAAATTGATTTAAACATCTTATTATCAGAATAAAGTAGTATTATTTTATGTATTAGAAACAATTTGCATTCAAAAACTGAAAAAAAAAATCATAATTAGCTTCAAGAACTAGCAAAAACCATTTTTTCGGTTCGGAGCTTTTTCTGGGGCACTATATAAAAGACTTATGTCAGTGACTTTTTAAGGTAATACATCATTCGTATTCTATAACCTTTAAACATTATTAAAAAAAATTATTAATTTTTTGGCGAATTTGAATAAATTTCGAAACTTACTAAAAAATATTCGTATTGAAATTTGAAAAAGATAAAAAAATTTCCTAACAACGAAAAGAAATAATAAGCCCTTCTTTTTTTCTTTTCTTTTTTTGGAAAAAATTTTTATATTTCTAAAATTTCAATAGGAACATTTGATGGTGGTTCCCCAGATTTGGTCGTTTGATTCTCACTTTTATTTTCAGGAATAAAAAGGTCAACTTTTTAAACTAAAATGTAGAATGTTTCAGAAGACAGTCGACTTTCAAGTGAGAAATAATGAATTTTTGAACAAAAATATCATTTTCAATATAACAAGCTGAATTGTTAACCAAATAATGTAATCTATCACCAAAAGTTAAGCTATCAAAAAACTAGAATAATTTTAAAAACCCAAAAAACTATGACATTTTAACCAAACGATTGTACTTCTAACCAAAAATGATAAATTTTTAACCAAGAAGATAAAATTTATACCAAGAAAGACGAATTTTTAATAAAATAAATAAATCATAATAAATTTTAAACCAACGAGATGACCCTTTAAATAAGAAATCTTTTGAATAAAGGAATATCCCTCGTTAGATTTTTGTTTGTTTTTTTATTGCAAAAAAAATTCTTACTTGTTTCACTTCTTTCTATAATAAGTAAAAAAAGTAATGAGTGGGATAACATTATTATATTTCGAAACAATAAGTGAATTTTGAGAAATAAATTATTTGTAATGATCGTAGTTTCATAGGACATATTATGGCCTACTTAGAATTAAATTCTCTTTCTTCAAATATAATACATTTATTTTTAATACATTGATAAAATTAAAACAATAAAGAATTTGACCGAAATAATATTAATTTTCTCTTAATGATAAATTTTGCTTGAAATTTCGAGAAATAAATATTTCGGGGGAGGGGTTAGTCTATCAGAATATCAAAAAGTGTTACGTGGCCGACAAAAAGTTAAAAATTTCAAAAGAAAAGGCTATCTCTGAAATAATTATAGATGAAGTTAGTGATTAAGAATTAAAATCTGCTCAGACAATCACTTTCCCGCAAATTAAATAATTATTAAGTCCCTCCAAGTAAAAAATAGACAAACAGTTTATAATTTAAGAAAAAAACGCGATTTTCTACCAGCAAACAAAGGGAGTATTATTTTTAAAAAAATTATTTGTTTAAACAATTATTTTTGTTAAAACGAATTAATTTTCAGTTTAATCTAATTGAAACATCTGATTATCAGTTAAAATAATATGTTATTTATTTAGAATTATCGAAATAAAAAAAATGCAAAAAAGTCATAAAATGTTTTTTTACACAGAATAAAATTGATTAATTTTTTTGTAAATTTAAATAAATTTCCGGCTATTACCCATAATTTTTTTTTAAATTGTAGTTTTAGTTTACTTACAAGCAAATCTTGTATTTAGAATTTATTTAGGAATTCTTTTGTACCATACCAAAATTTGTTTTTGATTATTCAAAAATAATATCATTAAAAATAATACAAAATTATTGAAATAATTGTGTTTATTGACAATAATGAACCATCACCTCACTCGGATTAAGAATTGGACAAAAAGTTGAAAAATTATGAGAAACACCGAATTCCTATCTCTCTTCTAGGAGAAAATTTCTGAAAACAATAATTAATTGTTTAAGCCATTCACAAGAATATCTAATTAAAGGCATTGACGTATATGTGACAACTGGCCGTGAGACAATTAAGTTTATTTTTCATTTCAGAAAATAATAATATTTTTAGAAATTTTTAACATTTGCTAAGATTCAGAAGCATTAGAAATTTTGTTAAGCTTAAAATTTTTAAACATTATAGAAATTTTAGAAAATTTAATTAAAGTTCAATTCATCGCTGACTTATATCAAAAGAAGTTTTTTTTTTATTATTTTAAAATTAATATTTTTATTTTTCTGAAAGCTTTTTCTTTTTCCTGCAGAGTCGCAAAAAGTTGGGCTAGGCCCTTATAACAAGCTACATTTAAAATATCTCAAGTTTCCTAATATGTCTGCAAAGACCTCCTGATTTTTTTACAGACCCAACAGCGAATCTTTATAAGAGAGGTGAAAGTAGTAATAAGAGTCTACGCAATAGTAGTAATAACAGTGGACGCTAAAGTAAGGCGAATAGTAACAATGGACGCCTAAGTTAGATAACTTAAAATTTTTAGAAAATTTTATAAATTATGATAATTTCAGAAATTTTGAACATTTGACCAATTACAGAAATATTAGAAATCTTTAAAGTTAAAAAAGTTTGAAAATTTGGAAAGTGTTGATCATTTGATAAATTCTAAACATCCTAGAAATTCTGAAAGTTTTGAAAATATACAATAATGTATATATTCTAAAAATTTGCAACATTTAAGTACATTTGTAGTAATACCGTATGAGCAATTTTGAAACCCAATAGTAAACTCCCATCATCAATGTGGATTGCAAAATTTTATTTTGCTGGTCAGCACTTCGTTAAATTTCATTACCTCAAAATATGTCCTATTTTCAAGATTTTCAAGATAATTTGTCTGCAACTTTATATTGTGCATCACTTTTAAACACCTAAAACGTGCGTTACACTGCCCCCCCCCCCCTAAATATGATATGTTTGTTAATTAGCTAGCGCAAAAAAATTTCATGG
>NC_046666.1:16261362-16262738 GCF_010883055.1 Belonocnema kinseyi | reverse complement strand
TACCAATCAAGGACGATAGGAATGAATTTGTTCAAACGAGAGGAGCAGTGGCTGATGACCTTGGAAGTATCAAGGAAGCCGACGTCATCAGCGTATTGAGCCTTGAGAATTTTCTCATCAATAGGAATGTCGTAGAAGAACACGTTGAAGAGAGAAGGAGAGAGTTTGGAACCTTGAGGGACACCCGAGGTGATAGGTTGGGGATCAGATAAGGATTTTCCAACGCGTGCTCTGAAGCTCCTGTTTGAGAGGAAGGATTTGATTAAAGCGATGAGATAGTGGGGGAAATTTAACTTGATGAGTTTGAAGATAAGACCGTCATGCCAGACTCGGTCGAAGGCTTGCTTACAATCCAGTAGAAGCATGGCTGTGTGCCTGCCTTTGTTAAGATTTTCAGCAATGTATTCGGAGACACGAAGAAGCTGATGAGCTGTTCCGTGACGTTTTCGAAAACCGTGCTGCAAGTCCGGAAGAATGTTGTTTTGCGAAACGAATTCATCAAATCGAGAGAGAATAATGTTTCCGGCTAATTTACTGAGAGTACAAAGAAGACTGATAGGTCGGAAGCTAGAAGCTGAGCTGAGAGGTTTGCCTGGTTTCGGTAGAAAAATTGCAATAGCTTCTTTCCAGGCTGAGGGAAAGTATTGTAATCGCATCATTGCGTTAACAATGTTGCAGATAGCTACGATGTGCTTGCGGGGAAGCAACTTTGTCGTGACTAGAAAAGGGGGAACATTGATCTCTAAGGGAATCTGCGAAAATTTTGGCTTTTTCCTCATCAAGAGAGAAAGATTGACCATCTTTGGCTAAAGGAGGAAGGTGGGATTTCCTATTACGGAGAGATTTGATGACTTTCCAGCATCTTCTGGGGTACAATTCTGCTTCGGCTATGTAGGAGTTGAATGAGGATGTGTCAACATTCTGAAGAGTGCTTTTTATTTTTCTTTGAATGGAATTGAGACGCTGGCGTTGTTTAGGGTTCCGGTAGGACTGCCCGTGTTTGCGCACTTGGTTCTTCTTGCGAATAAGAAGACGAATGGCGGGTAAAATATTCAGTTTACGAGCAGAAGTGCTGACTGTTATAGTGGCGAGCTGAACAGAGTACTGAATATCCTTTGTCAGGGCTTTAACAGCTGCATCCAGATCGGAAGTTGATTGGATTTGGCAGCTTTTGAGAGAGGAAGTTTCGAGAAGGTATTTGAGGTGGAGAAAATCGATTTTTGATTTAGTTGGCGGTGAAAGATCAGGAGAACCCGACAACTCCAGAAATACTAGGTTGTGATCAGAACTTAGTTCTGAAAGAGAGCGGGGGTCACTGTCAAAGACTATGTTCTTTGTAATGAAAATGTCGAGGATATCGGGTTGATGATTGGGAG
>NC_046666.1:16242241-16261262 GCF_010883055.1 Belonocnema kinseyi | reverse complement strand
GAGAGCGTTAAGTTCACTTCCTCACGCGCAGTACGCCAGAATCTATCAACGTACTGATTGCGAGGACCGGTGACTTTTCGGTCTCAAGTCTGGATCGTGAGTCGATCTGTCCTCTGACACAACAATTCTGGCATCTTTCGGGTCGATGCACCCGTCTTTTAAGCAGCGGGTCCGAGAGGCTGCCGGCCGTCGGTTGGCGCGGAGCTCTCGGCGAATCGTGAGAGAGGTGGAGGGGCGTTTTGGACGCCTCAGCATCTCCTTCTCTCTAGTCGGGCCGCGAGCAGGCGGCGACTTTTGAAACGCGCGGTAGCGTTCCAAAATTTCCGCCGTTCGTAGAAAGAAAAAATAAATGACATGAAAATATGAAGAAGAAACTTTGACAAATGAAGAACTTAAATTAGAATCAAGGAAAATGACAAAATAGCTTAAATTAGAATCGAATAAAATACAAAAGAAACTTAAACGATATGAGAAATTAAATTAAAATCAAAGAAAATGATATGAAAATACGAACTTGAAATAAAATACGACAGAAGAAATTAACTTAATGATCAGAGAAAAATGCTATAAAAATAAAATACGAACTTAAATTAAAAATTGAAGAGAATGACATAAGAATTAAGGTTACAAGAAAATAGATAAAATGTACAATAGAATTTATATTATAACGCGCGCGATTCTTATTTCTAACGGAGATTAATCTCCTTTGCTCGGCCTTTCCCTGGAATTTTAATAATAAAAATATAAAAAAATCGTACTTTTTTAATTTTACATTTGATCTTGGGAGGATTTACGTATTGTCAACGTAAGGTTGGCAGCCGCTGCCAGCTTTCCCAACGAGGACAGAGGAGTGAGAGAGAGAGAGAGAGAAGGCACTTAGTTTGATGTGTCACGGCCATGCTGGTCAGGCTAGCCATGGGACGGGGAATCCTTCCCGTGCAGCTGCCGACCAGATGGCCTTTACGGCTTCTCTCGCCCTTTCTCCCATTGAGTCTAAGACTCAAAAGGTTAGGCGAGGTCGTAAGGAGGCCATTAGAAAGCAATTAGGCTGGAAACTTGTCCCAGCTTGGGTTTACGTGAGTAAACACGAGCGGGGAATTATTCCAGAAAATTGCCTGCTAATGGCTCTCAACTTTATGGGACCGAAGTGGACTATATCAAATTCATTTGTTTCATTCAAAAAATGTAATTATTCCTTTTTTGCTTGCAAATTGATATATTAATTATAAATTTAATCTATTTCTCATTGAAAATTCATGTATTTCTTTAAAGTTAATAATTTTTGGTGAAACTTAATTTATTTTGTTGAAAATTCATCCTTATTTGTTTAAAGTATTTCTTTTTATTTAAATTTAAAAATCTGTTATTGCTGAAAAAAGGAATGTTTGTCAGTAGTTTTTCTTTTTAGTGAAAAATACAACTGCTTGGTACAAAATCTACTTCTTTATTAGATATTCATATTTTTACTTAAAAAATAAACGAATTCAATAGAAATTTAACTATTGGACTAAAAATTCAACTATTTATTAAAAAATTTCACTGTTCTCATTAAAGTTTATTTTGTTTGAACTATTTGCTTGTGAATTCCTCTCTTTCAGTTGAAATATTTAATTTAAAAATTAATTTTTTTACATTAAAATATAGTTAATCTATTTCTGAAAAGAAAGTTAATCTTGTATGTTAGAAATTCATCATTTTGTTTAAAGATTCAACTATTTTGTTAAAAATTCGTTTTTCTCTGTTACAAAATATATTTTTTTTACTGAAAATTTAAGTATTCCATTTTCTCGTCTTGTTTGTTTAAACTTTGTTTTTTTTTGCAAAACTTTAATTTTCCTGGCTAAACAATTGTCTTTTTAATTGAAAATTTTTGTTTTGTTAAAAATTATTTTTTTATTTGTTATTTTAGTTTCCCATGCTTAATTAAGACTTAATTCTTTATCTAGTATTATATATAATTTTGCTGTTGATATAACGTTAATGTTCTTGTTTTATTGTATAGGTTAAAAATTATACTGCTTGGTAAGACAGTATAGCTTAAAAACTTAAATTTTGTGCTGAAAATTATTCTTTCGTAGTAGAAACGCCATCTTTATTGGTCGAAAATAAACTTCGTTGCTGAGAATTTAACTTTATTCTTATAAATTTGTCGTCTTGAATTTAAATTCTTGATTGAATTTGAATCTTTTTTCAATAAAAATTCGACCATCTGACTGAAATTACACACTCGTACGGTGGAAATACTATTATTTCTTTAGAAATTCAACTATTTTGATAAAAATCTAGTTATTTTTGGCAAATTTAACTATTTTGTCCAAGTCTTTATTTTTGCTCCAGAATTCAACTATCTTGTTAAAAATGCATTCTTTTGTATTGAATCTATCGTATTGAATTACATAATATATACAGGTTAATTTTCAATTTTAAGAATTTATGAATGTAAAATCCGCTTTAAACTAATGGTTTTATATTTATTTGTTTAATTTGTTCAGGAGATCAACAATTGTTGTATTTTATAAAACATAAGTAAAAATCTATTTTTCTAAATATTTGTCCATCAATTCAGATGGTAAAGTAAATTATAAATTAAAAATACCAAAAACTATATATGTTTCCCAAAAACTTGTTATGAAAATTATAATTGTAAAGTTTTTATAGAAATTGTGAATAATAATTACTCTCACAAAGAAAGAACTCTTTCATTGATCACGATCCTCATAGCGACATGGTGTTGATTTGTAAACGAAAATAAATATTTAGAACAATCTCACAGTCATGTTAACAAAATAGGTGTATTTCGAAGGTATCATGTCATTAAGGCCTAATCAAACTTTGACGATTTTATAAAAGAAGCAAAAAGGGTTCAGAAAAATCTAAATTTTCAATTTTTCTAAATAAAATAAAATAGAACTTTTGATATAACTTAGCTACGAATTCAAGACCTAAAAGTTTGATAATTTTCTTTGTGCTTATCTTAATAAATAAATATCAGAAGTGCGTTTCAAATCCATAAAACACACACAACATTCAACTACTGGGTTAAAAACCAAATTTTTTGGTTCAAAAATCATATTTTGGGACTGAAAATTCATCTTTCTTTGATAAAATTCTTCTTATTTTGTATTAAAATTAAAAAATTCAGTTGAAAATTAAATAATTTATTTTAAAAATAAATAATTTAGTTTAAAATGCATGTATTTTGTTCAAAAATTATCTTTTTTGAAAGAACAATAATCTTATACGTCGAAAACTTATCTTTTTGGTTAAATATATGTATTTGGCTTAATTCAATTGCTTATCCGAAATTCAACAAGATTATTAAAAATGGAATCATTTTTCGAACATTTAACTACTTTGTTAAAGTCTTGCTCTTGTTCAAAAATTTTGGATTAAAACTTTATCCATCTTTATTAATTCCAATTTTATTCATTTTTTATACTAGAAAAGTCATCCTTCTGGTTTTTAATTTTGTCTTCGAAAAAAGTCGTTTTTTTTGCCTAAAATGTCTTTTCAGCTAAGAATGTTTGTATTTCAACAAAAATTACAATATTTGACGGCTTGTTCAGTTAATTTGTTTATGCTAATCAAAAAATATAATAATTAAACTATTTGCATTCTATGAGTACTATTGCGGCAAAATTCAAAGCTAGAGATTTTTTTCACGAAAAAAACCATTTCCTTCCACTACGCTTCACCTCTTCAAGTAGTAATGACCTTCATTGGTCAGACGTATCCTTAAAGATAATATGAGTCAGGCTTGGGTAAAGGAAATTTTTTCAAAAATCAAACTTTTAAAAAACATTTATGCTTTCAGCCCTTTTTTATTCCTATGAACTGGGGCTACAATTCTTTTTGTCAGGAGTGAAAAGTGACTTTATGAACAAATGATAAAAAATGATGAAACATCTGAATTTTTAAAGTTTATAAAAGTAAAAAAAATTTTGATATTTACAAAATCACCCCAATGTATATATATATATATATATATAATTAAAAATTTGTCATAAGGACAACCGCAGGACTTCGCCGGGAGCGGCTGCTAATCTGGAAAATTGCACCCGCTCCCAGCGAAATCGGGGTAAAATTTCAGCCACAATCACGTCTCAGGACTGTGAGACAGGTGGTTACAGTCTGTAAAAGAATCAATACGACGATACAGCAAAAGCCTTGTGCACCCTAAAAAAACGGAGCGACCCCAGGACAACCGACTTCTGCATTTTTCCCGCAAGTGTTTTAGCATATTCTTCAAAATACTTCGACCTCCTCTGGTTTTGGGTGGGTGTTCGACAGTAACAGGAGGGACTTGGAAGAGTCGAGATGGGTCAGAGAGAAACTGTTGATTTTCTCTGACCCACATTTCCCTCCGCTCTAGATGTGATGCCAGATGTGATGTAATGAATCACACATTGAATGCGGGACGCGTACTGTCTTGCCCAGCCTACCTTTGTGGCAAGTTGATGCATTCGTCTTTTGGTCTTATGATCAACCGTTGGTTTTGTTTTACGGTTCGCATCGGCCAAAGCTCTCGCTGCATTATACACACAATAATTGATAGCCCAGAAGTCAGATTCTCCGCCACACTCACATCGCAGCACTCTAGCAAGTCGTGATTCAGTTGCTCCGTTCACGCAAAGGTCGCGAGATCCCGCCGATCTATCGAATTGTATCCATTTTCATTGCCTCCCCCAGCTGTAGATTGGTCGGCATTGTTAGCCGACCCATTGTCGGGAGCCCTGCGCGTTCTATCGTTTTGAATCGCACTTACTACAACTATTTTTGGTGTTGTCTTTGTTGTTCCCACGAGAAGCTAGGGAAAGGGGTTCGTCCATCCTTGTAGAGCCCCTCATGCAAGGATAAGGCTGCTTACTCTGAGAGGTCGCCCGGTATCCCAGAGTCACCGTTCTAGACACCTCACCCAGGTGCTATTCAGCTGTCGGCACGGTCTTCACACCTCCGCTTGGAAGTTAATTCCTTCGGGACCACCCCTGGACAATTGGCCGCGACTGCCTATTTATTTTTGTAACCATATTCAGCAGAAACCCTTGGTACAGGGACTCTCTATTAGCAACCCGAGGACGCGTTCGGTGGCTTTGTCATAGGCCCTTCGGTTTGATTCTAGAGGAATCTAAACCGAACCGCATATCAAGTGTTATCAGGGCAACACATAACTCATTGAAGCTATTTATCTCTTCTTAGTCTTCGTCTAGTCTATGCTGCACTTCGTAAACAACCAAATGCCTATATTTTCTATTTTTCTTTTTTATATTTAATAAATGTTAAAAAATATTTCTATAAAATAATTAAAAGGCATCAGAGGATGAGTTATGTACCTGTAACTGTAATTAATCTTTTATAGTAGAATTCAAAACAATTTTGACTTTATTGGTATAATATTAAATTGAACTATTTTATTCCAAATTACATTCTTTTGTTAAAAACTTAATTTACACCTGATATTGATGAATCAAATTTATTATACATTTTTTAACTCACGATTTTTCAACCATATAATTACATTTTCATCCAAATCGTGTTTTAAATAGAAAATTCATCTTTTTAGTTGCAAAGACCACTATTTGTTTGAAAATTCATCTTTTATGTTATAAAATAAAAATCTTTAATTGGAAACTGATGTTTTTGATTGAAGATTTAACTATTTTGTTAAAAAATTATTTGAAATTTAACTGTACAATTTTTGTATGATAGTTTATATTTTTAATTTAAAATTAATTTTCTTTGTTAAAATTTAATCTTTTTTATTGTGGATTCAACTATTTTCTTGATTTCTTTGTATGCTAAAAATTAATTTTTGAGGGGAAATTTTAACTATATCATTGTCTGTTTTTTTATTATTCATAACATAGACATCTAAATTAGAATTTCTTCTTATATAGGAAAAAACGTCTTGCATAATCTACTATAGAAAGATGTTCATTGCTGAGAGATTATAAAAAATAAAGTGTAGAATATGCCGGATTTTGAAAGGATTGTATATAATTTTAAATCGTTTTTATAATATTGTTCTTTGATTAAAAATTAATTCAATTGAAAATTCAACTTCAATCTTCGTGATAGAAAATTCATCTTTTTGTTAAAAGTTGTACTACTTGGTGTCCAATTCATGCTCTGGTTAAAATTTGAAATAATCTGTAGAAAATCTCATTCATGAGAGTGTAATGTAATCGTCCAAATTGTCGATCTCTGGCTTTAACGAATCTTTACGTTTCGACGCGCACGGAATCCGAAAATCGTAAAATTTGGACGACGTTGAAGTTTGCCACAGATATGGATTTCAAAGTTGTGTAATTAATATAAAAAAAACTAAGAGTCACATCGAAAAAGTAAAAACACCTCTCAATTCGTTTTAGAAAAATCTCGATGTGCATTTTCTGTTTTTTTGTTTAAACAATTTCTTAAACAATTACGCTATTTGTTTTTTTTCTGCAATTGTTATAAACAAAGTATGCATCGGATCGAAAAACAAAGTGCACCAATGCATTCCTCTCGAAAAAATCTAGATGTGCATGTTTTTGTTTTTTTCGTAAACTTATTTTTTAAACAATTAGAGCATTTGTTGTTCAGCGCTGTGTTGCTCCGTGCCCGTAGATATGGATTTGAAAGTTATGTAATTAATATAAAAAAAACTAAAAGTCACATCGGAATAGTAAAAACACCTCTCAATTCGTTTTAGAAAAATCTCGATGTGCATTTTTTGTTTTTTTGTTTGAACAATTTTTTAAACAATTACGCTATTTGTTATTTTTCCGCAATTGTCATAAACAAAGTATGCATCGGATCGAAAAACAAAGCAGAAATATAACAAATAGTGTAATTGTTTAAAAAATTGTTTAAACAAAAAAACAAAAAATGCACATCGAGATTTTTACGAGACGAATTGAGAGATGTTTTTACTATTTTGATGTGACTCTTTTTTTTTATATTAATTACACAACTTTGAAATCCATATCTGTATGTATGCTTACCTGAATGTTATAGACACTCTAACTTTTGAACGATTTGTCCAATCAAGTCCACATTTGATATATTTGTGAAGGTCCCCAAAATGAAGGTTAAGCTCGTTAATTATACATTTCCAACCAAAAATTAAAAATTAAGAGCATTTTCAAAATTTTGACATTTTTTTTTAATCTTATAAATTTTTGTCATTTAAAATTTCCACTAGTTTGAGCGCGCCTAGGGCGCGCGACTGTTCAATCTCGTGATTAGTGCTCGATAATATATTTATCTCGCGCTTCGCGCTCGATAATATATTTACCTCGCTCTCCGCGCTCGGTCTTTGCATTACCCTCCACATTTTTGCAAAGACCACAATGCGAAATTTTCTACATTGTATTACAATTTCTTTTTGTTGTGTACCTTGGTTTGGCACCATACATACAGACATACAGACATACGTACAGACAGACACCGACAAAATTTTATGATTTTCGGATTTTGTGCCCGCCGAAACGTAAAGATCCGTTAAAAACCGGAGATCGAAAATTTGGACGATTACATTACACTAATGTTTTTAACGTATTTTTATCAAGTATCGGAGACATTGACAAAATTTTCTGAAACTTGAAAAAAATTGTCTAAAATGTTAAAGAAGCTCTCATTTTTTTAATTTTGGGATAATCGAAAAATTCGGCTAGAATAGTTTTGAAATATATTTGGTATCTGGTGAAAATTTTGGATAAAATTTTTGGATCTGTAAAAAAAATTATTTTTTATATTTTTTGAAATTTTTCGAATTTTTAAAAGTATATAACTTTTCTAATTTTCATCAAAATAAAAAATTTTGTTTAGATAATTTGCAAGTCTTTGACCCATCTCTAAGAAACTTTGACAAAAATTTATAAAGTTTTGAGCAAAAAAATTTGGAAATTGTGAAAATTTTCTCAATTTTTTAATTTTGGTTCGAAATATCTGATTAACAAACTTTGCCTTTATTTTGGGAAACTCAAGAAGTGTATCAAATGCGGACTCGATTGGACAAATCCTTCAAAAGTTAGCTTGGCCACAACATTCAGGTAACCATACATACAGACATACAGACATACAGACACCGATGAAATTTTATGGTTTTCGGATTCTGTGAGTGCCGAAACGTAAAGAGCCGTTAAAAACCAGAGATTGAAAATTTGGACGATTACATTACATTCTCAGGAATGAGAATGTAAAAATTGGAAATTTTGAAAATACTATGATTTTTTGAATTTTAGACAAATCGAAAAATTCGGGTAGAATAGTTTTGATATATAATTGGTATCTGGGGAAAATTTGGAATGAAATTTTTGGATCTATTAAAATGAAAATTTTGAAAATGCTATAATTTTTTTAATTTTGGGCTAATCGAAAAATTCGGGAAGAATAGTTTTGAAATATATTTGGTATCTAGTGAAAATTTTGAACGAAATTTTTGAATCTATAAAAAAATAATTTGTTCTATTTTTTGAAAATTTTCAAATCTTAGAAAAGTATATAACTTTTCCAATTTTCATGAAAATTAAAGTTTTATTTGAATAATTTGCAAGTCTTTGACCCATCTATGAAAAACTTTGACAAACATTTTTATAAGTTAAAAAAAAAAATTGAAAATTTTGAAAATGCTATAATTTTTTAATTTTCGGGCTAATCGAAAAATTTGGTCTTTTCCCCACCTCTAAGAAACTTTGACAACAATTTATAAAATTAAAAAAAAAATTTCAAAATTTGGAAAATTCTCTGAATTTTTAAATTTTGGTTTGAAATATCTGATTAACGAACTTATTCTTTATTTTGGACTGTATGTCTGTCTGTATGCCCGTCTTTCTGTATGTCTGTCTGTATGTCTGTCTGCATGCCTGTCTGTATGTCTGTACGTATGGTTACCTGAATCTTGTAGCCATGCTAACTTTCAAACGATTTGTCCAATCAAGTCCGCATTTTATACACAATGACAATGAATTTTAATACACAATTTTATACGCAATGACAATGAATTTTAATTCACAATTTTATACAACATAATAAAAATTAGAAAAGTTATATACTTTTGAAAATTTTGAAAATGTTCAGAAAAAATAGAAAAAAAATTTTCTAAAAAGATTAAGAAACTTCATTTAAATTCATCATTGCAAATTATGCTGATGACATTTTTAAATTTGGTTTAAGTTATTTTACGGATAATTCTTAGAATACAGGGTTTTTTTTTTTGAAAATTAATTTTTTAAGTTTTTGAGAATAAAACAGCCCAAAGTTCTGGTTCGGTTAATTTTGAATTTTTTAAAATCTTTTTGTAGTGGGTGTGCTAGCGGGCAGCATCCCCATGACACAACTCTGTTGGTTTCTTAAGAAAAAGAATACAAAAATCAGCATTCGTGAGTAAGAAGATCCCAAAAAAACCCAAAAATTTGATAAGCTTACTTTTACTTTAAGTTCATATTTTGTGTACAAAATTCTGGACCTGTTAATATTTTCAATTTTTTAAAGTTAATGCAGTGGAGGTGTTGACAGTTAGCACCGCCCTTAAAATGTCCGGTTTTTTGAAAAAAAGTTAGAGAGTCTGAGAATTGGGATGGGTGCCAAAGACGAACACAAAAAATTCTAGTTTCTAATTTGTTAAATTTTCTGTAGTCGAGCTGCTGGCAGCCAGTATTTCTACCCAAAAGTTGGTTTTTTGATAAAATTAAAAGAGCCCAAAAACTGGCATCAGTGTCCAAAAAAAGCGCAAAAAAGCTCAAAATGACGACATGAAAATAGGTGCCATTTTTAATGCAAGCGGCCCTTAATTACCCTAGAATTACGATTAAATAATTGCTTAAACAAAACTACTTAACAAATTCTCCATCTATTATAATGACAGATAGTTGCGGTTTTTCTGTAATTTTTAGTTTTTTGTCCAATTTTCACTTATTTTTGGATGTAATTTTAACTATTTGGTTGAAAATTAAGGTTTCTAGGTTAGGTTTTATTGATTTTTAAATAAAATCCAAATTGTTTTAAAATTGAAAACTATCCTACTTCTGTAGAAAATTAATCTTCTTTGTTTTAAAACTTTAAATTTTTTGATTGAAAATTCAACTAAGTAGTAGAAAATGCATTTTTTCTTAAAAATTCAACTATATGGTCAAAAAATAATTCAATTAGTCAAAATTTAATCTTTTTTGGTAGGAAATTATATTTCTGTTTGAAATTTTATCTACTTAATTAAAAATGTATTTATTTTGTTAAAAATTTGTTTCTGTGGTAGAAAATTCACTTTTCTCGGTCATTAAAACATCTGTTTGGTTGAAAAATAATCTATTTCATCTGAGGATTCAATTATTTTTCGGTGTTAAAACTGCATTTTTTCAGGTTACATAGTCAATTAAGTAGTAAACAAGTAACTTTTTCTTGAAAATCGAAGCTTTGAATGAAAATTTAACTATTCTATTTTGGATAAAAATTGATTTTTTTTGTTATAGATTACACTAATTTGTGTAAAATATTTATCTTGCTGTCACATCATCTTTTTTTTGTAAGAATATAATAGTTTGGTTAAATTTTATATATTCGGTTGGAAATGGATTTACATTGTTGCAAATTCATGTTTCCTTTGTTTAACTCAAGTATTTTTTATTTCAAGCAAAACTTCATGTTAAAAATTTCACTCGCTTCTTAAAAGTTAAACTACATTTTTCAAAGTTTATTTTATTTTGTTGCTCAAGATTCATCATTCTCCTTAAAAATTAATTTTTTTGAGGTAAATTTTTCTTTTTTTTTTTAAATTATTTTGCTATGTTAAAAATAAAATTATTTTCCTGAAAATTCATGTTTCTTTTATTAAATTCATTTTTTTTATTTGAAATATAAATATTTTGTTACTAAAACGTGAAATATTATGCTTTTTGTTACAAATTTAAATCCTTGGTTACAAATTGAACTGCTTTCTCAAGGCTTCATTTTTTTGTTGTTGAAGTTTTGTTATTTTATCAGAAAAATCTTCTATTCGGAAGGAAATTAAACTAGCTTTTTAAAAATGCCTTTTTGGATTGAAAAAGTATTTCCTAAGAACACAGAATTTACCCTTTTGGTTATGAATTCATTATTTGTGTTAAAAAGTCATGTTCTTACGTTAAAAATTCAACTGTTTTGTACAGAAAATTCGTCGTTTTTTCTTCAAGATTGAAAAATTGTGTGGAAATACATTTCTTAATCGATTAATGTTTAATAGCGGGTTAAACAAAATTATTTACCAACCTAGCTTTTTTTGCGTTTTGAGATATCGAGTTAATTTTCTTATACCAAAATATTTTACATAAAGTTTTTCAGAAATTTTAAATTTTTTGTCCACTTTTTTACTTTGTAGGGTAATGACTAATGCAAGTTGATTAAAATTGTTGCTTACACAGTATGTTATTGTTTATAACTAATTATATATAAATAATCATTCATACTGTCAATCAAATTTAATATTATTATATTGTTATATATTATTAATAATGAACAAATCATAAATAAACTTTAGAAAGAAACATGATTTAAACCATCTTTTTTTTATTTGCTAATATATTTGGATAAAGGGGGGCTGGTGTCAAAATATGTGAAAGTCCAATTTTTTCTTTTACGATTTGCAATAAGCCTCTCTTTTTATTTTGAAATAAAGAATTTACAATTCATTTCCAGAACTTGTTCTCCCAACTGCTCCTAATTATTCCCTTCTTCGTTTCTCTCGCTTGCGCAAGATAGATCTTTTGTTTCAATTATTTTTTTAGCATTGGGAAAAGAGGAATAACAGTTCACTTTAAAAAGTAAAATTTTATTTTAAAAATCCTTCTTTTTGGCTAATTATTATTGCTAACTTAAAATAATTATTCGCTCACCCTAAATGAAAAGTAGACATGACGTTTTAAATTGTAGAAAAAAACACAACATTTTAGTAATATTCAAATCAAATAATATTAAAAATAATAAAAAATTGTTTAAATAATTAATTTGTAAACTTCAATTAATTATCAAGCTATATTTAAATGAAAATTGAAAAAAATGCAAAATTGGTGAAAAAATTTCAATTTTCTTACATTATTTTTAGAGAATTTTACTATCAATAATAAGGTGTTGTTTAAACAATTACGTTTGTCAGAATGAATTGAATGTTTTTTCACTTTACTTGAAAATTGAACAAACAGTAGAACACTTTTGAAGAAACCACGACTTTTTATTTCTAATCTAAGAGAAAATGGCAAAAAACAGGAATAAATTATTGGAACAATTGATTTAAATATTTAATTGTCAGTATGAAATAGTGTGTTAAGTACTGGAAATAATTTGCTTTAAAAAAACACAACACAAATTACGTCGAAAACTTGGACCAGCCTCATGTCTGACTCATCATATTATATTCCAGGACGTGGCTGACCAAAGAAGGTCACTACCACTCGAGAAGGCGCTGCAAGGGAGATAGTGATAATGTATTTTTAATTTCTTTTCTTTGCTCTCTAATAATGAATAAATATTACTATTTTTGCCGGATACAATTAAAGTTTTCTTCCGTGTATTTCAGAAAAGCAAATTAGTTGAAACTGCGATTTTGTATGCTTTAGACTTGGGTATAATAATAGGAAGTTTCCAAGATTTCGAAAAACAATATTGATTTTCATTTTTCATTGGCAACGGAATTCATTTTTTTACTAACATTAAGGTTTTTTAAACATTCGTTGCTAAACATAATTTTTTCCAACCAGATGTTATCGTTCTCTAAAAAGTAGACGTGTGACAAAGAATTTCACAATTTTGTGCAGAGCAGAACTGACAATAATTAATGATTTATTAATGGAAAATCTTATTAATGAATTTTTATTACAAATATTTTTAACCAAACTAATTAATCTTCGAGAAAAAAGTTAATTCTAAAAAAAAGATATGATAGTTGATATTTCCACCGAAAAATTTTTTAACTTTCAATAAAAAATTGCTCATTTAAACCAAAAATACAGATTTTCAACAAAATCGTTCAATTTTAAACCAAGATCGCGTTTTATATGAAAATAAAAGATCATCCAAAATTTTGAGTTCTCAGGTCATACAGACGAATTTTTTATAGAAGTTATATTTATAAACAACAAACGTATTCTAGAAAAAAGGGAATAGCTAGATTTTTAGTAAAAACATTAATTTCTTACAAGAGAAACAAGCAATTTTTCAATCAATTTTTAAAATTTTGTAAACAAAGTGGTGAACAGCTAAGTAAAAAGATGTATTTTAAACAAACATTTAACCAAACAGTTTAATCCTGGACCCAGAATATAAATTTTCTACCCAAAAATGACCTAAAGAAAGAACATAGCAACAAAAAAAGGAATAGTTTAATTTTCAGTTAAAATAGAGTTCCACTCAAATAAAATAAATTTTCAATGAAATAGCTGAATCAAAGAAAAAAGAATTTTCCACCAAAAATATTAAATCTCTATCTGAAAGGAAATAAAAAATTCTTTTCAAATTTGTAATTAAAATCATTAATTTTTATAAAAAACTCTAATTTTCAAACTGAAAAATTTATTCTTAACCAAATACATTTTCAATTAAAGAAAATAAAAACAAAATAATAATTTTGATTTAAATAATTAAGTTATGAGAAGAATTATACTAAAAGATATTATTTTCATAAAATGTTTTATTATTCTTTTCTAAATTTTTAATTTAATTTAATTAACAATAAAATTAAAAAATATTTAAATTCAGTTATTTTCAATTTTGATTCTTCAAAATTAAATTATTTGAGAAAAGCATTCAAGATTGATTCATTTTTTAAATAAGTGAAGATTTTTTTACAGGAAATCTTTGAAATAGAACTACATGTTTTTAAAAATGTTGAAAATTACATAACTCCAAACAATAAATATTCCAAATTAATTCATTGTCATTTTTAATGCCTCAGAATGAAAGAATTTCAAATTGCGAATTTTTAGAATTAAATCATTTTCATTTTTGAATATTCTAATTTGATTTGTTGAAATTTTATATTTTTTCCTAGAAAATTAGTCTCCTTGGCTGAAATTTAACCATTTTAACAAATTTATAAATATTGGGCTAAATCAACTAGAATTTTTTTGATGCCACAAACTATTAGTTTATTTGAAAGATAATTTCTAAGTATTTAAAAATTTCATTTTGTTGAAATTAAATATCACACCATCTAAGAAATTAATGATTCCCATTTTTATATTTTTTACTTTCTACGGAGATTTGGAAAGAACACGTTAGTTTTATTATTAGTTTGTTTGGTTTAGAATTAAACTACTTTATTTAGAATTCCCGTTTTGGGTTGGCTAAAATTAATTTTTGTAGACGAAAGTAAGTTAAAAATCGTGATATGGCTTTGCTTTTTAGATAGAAAAGCCATTTTTAAATTATTATTAGCAATTGGAGAAGTTTGCGATTTGGACAATCCATAAAAAAAATATAATGTACCATGATTGATGTTAGGCTGCATTGTTGGAATGGCTGGTGGTCAAAAATATTGAATTTTGGTAGTTCGTTAAAGTGAAGATAATATCTTTGATTAAAATGTGTTTTTTAAAGATGTCAAGAGATTATTTTTACACTTTAAGAAAACAAAAATCATCAAAGACTGGGGACCTTCTTAGAAATCCTGAAACTTCTCCGACTTTTTTTTAAATCCCTTCAAATTCTTTGCAATCATTTCACATCTTTCGAAGTATTTCGAAACTGACTAAAATTAATTTTAATCACGTAAAATATTTAAAATATTCTTAAATTCCTTTAAATCTCTGGACAATTCTGAAGGTCTTGGAATGTTTGAAAATAACTTCTAAATAAAATGCTAAACATTCTTTCAAGTTACTAAAACTAATGGAAATATTTTTAAATCCTTTGAAAATAAACTTTAAAATCCCGCAAAGTCCCTAGGAATTTCTTTAAATCTGTCTAAATTTTTTTGACTTCCCTTCGACTTCTTTGAAATAATTTTAAATATTGTAAAATTGAATAAAATTAATTCAAATCTTTTAAATCCAAAATCCTTTAAATTTTCGTCGGCTCCTTAGAATGTTTTGATAATTTTTCAATAACTCGCTTGGCTTTCTTTAAAATCACTCAAACTGTCGTAAAATCTTATAAAATCTCTTGTAAATCATTAATTATTTTTTAATTATTTTTGGATTATTTTTACATCCTTTAAATAGACACTTTAAGATTCCGCCAAGTCGCTATTAATTCCTTAAAATTACTTGCGTGTTTAGAAATCCTTCGAGTCCCTCAATATTTTTATTAAACTACCTTCAACTTCTTTGAAATAATTTTAAAATGGTCAAAATTGTCTAAAATTAATTAAAATCTCTTAAAATCCTTCAATTCTTTTAGACTCCTAAAAATTTGTTGAAAATCCTTGAAGCTTAAATTTTTTTAAATCCCTTTAAGTCTGTTAAGATGTATTAAAATCGTTTGAAATAACTTTTTGAATAGCTTTAAAATCTATGAAACCACTAAAACTGTCTTAAAATCTTTGAAAATTTCTTGTAAATCTTGAAACGTTTTTGAATTATTTTTTAATCCTTTAAAATCAAATCTTAAAACCTGGTGAAGTCCCTATAGTAATTCATAAAAATTATTTGAATTTTCAGAAATTCTTTAAGATTTTTTTTTGTTTGAAAATCTTTAATTCCTCTGAATTTCTTTGAAATTTCTTTTGCTTCTTTAAAATCATTCAAAATTTTCGAAATTGAGTACAGTTCATTCAAATCCTTTGATTTTACTTAAATTCCTTAAAATATTTTTAAAAATATCCCTTGAAATCTCTTCAAATTCATAAAAATATTTGAAAATAATTTTTCAGTTACTCGCTTGACATTCTTTGAAATCACCTAAACTGCCTTAACACTTGATAAAATCTCTTTCAAATTCTTGAACCTGCTTGGATTCTTTAAAAAATCATTTAAATTCCTTCAAAATCGCTCAATTTTTCTGCTTTCTCTTACAATACTTTAAAATTTTTTTAAATCGTCTTTTTGATATAACTTTATTTGATATGAAACTACTTAAAATCACTTATTGTCGAAAAGCATTAGGACATAAGTCGCCGGGACTTGAGGTTATAACTTTAATTATGGCAAATTATAATTTTCCGTGATGGACTGCCCAACCGCACATTTTCCAAATTTCCAAAAATAATAAAATAAATGGCTTTTCTTTCTTAAAAGCAAAGCTATATCACAATTTTTTTACTTAATTTCGCCTAAATTAATTAATTTTCGTCAAACTCCTATCTAAACAATGCTTTGCATCCACTAAGTGGTATAGCCTTACAGATTTTGATGTAACCGACCGGGCGTGACGTAATATTAGAATACTAAAAATACTGATATCTAATTATACCAATATTGAGCTCTTTATAACGCAGTTAAAACATTTTTTCGAAATTTTGTAACTTTTCTATTCAAAAATAGAATAGGGTTATTCTATTATAACTAAATACATTTTAAACCCAACCAATATTTTTAATAGCTTTTTACTTAGTTATTTCAAGAAATCATCTTTTTTTTGGTAAAAGAAAATAAACCATTACTTGTAAGCATCTTCAAATGATCAGTGAAAATTGGGTTTTAAATTCATTTTTAAAATAAAAGTTTAAGTATTCCATTTTTAGCTAAGAATTGATCTTTTAATTTAAAAAATACAACTTTGTAATCGAAAATTTATATAATTTGTTAAAATTTGATATTTTTTTTATAGAAAATTAATCTTCTTGGTTGAAAATTCACCAATCATGTTAACTAGTAATTTATTTAAAACTTAATTACTACGTGTTTTGAAATTTTATTTTGTTGAAATAAAATATGACACAATCTAATGAATTTATGGTTTACATTTTTTCTATTTTATACTTCCTACGAAGATTTAGAAAGAACGCGGTAGTTATCTTATAAGTTTATGGTAAATAATTTTAAGACTTCCTATATAGACCGCAAGACCTTGTTTTGGTTTCAAATGTATAACAGGGTCTGTCAAAGTAACTTAAATTCCGACACATTTTGAAGATCTTCCTGGTGGGGCTTAGTGATCCTCAGCATATATACCAGTGATTTTATTAACAATTTATCAGACATCTTTACGAAATTCTACGATATTAAAAATGAAGATTGCTACTGGAAATTTTTTGTTCATCGCATTTTTCCTGCTTGATCTCGTTGGTAAGTGCAATAATAAAAAATATTAGGCTCTTGTGTAGGCAAGGCCTGGCGCCGGGCGTGTTCTCTTTTTTGTCCTGGCAGCATTTATGTGAATTTAACACAACACCATTGTACCTACTCTGTTGAAAATTCTTTTTCAGAAAATTAATTTTTTTGGCTCAAAATGTAACCATTTCACTTTTGCTGAAAAGTTGTAATTTAAAATTAAAAATTGATCATTTTGGGTTAAAAATTCACGTATTTTGTTACAAGGTAATGCTTTTTCAGTAGAAAATTAATTTTTTTTAAGATTCATCATTATTGGTTGATTGAGCTATTTTTTTGTTTAAATTTAAAATTTAAATTTTTGCTTAGAAATTAAACGGCATTTTTGAAAATGTAACCATTTTGTTGGATCTTGATTTCGTTTTAACTGCGAGCCTCGAAATAAATATTTTGCAGTTGAAAATTTCATTTTTATCTTAAAATACAACTTTAATGAAAATTAGCTTTTTTTAGTCAAAGGTTCTTTTTTAGAGTTTTTTATTGCAAATTTATCTTTTTCACTTAAGAATTACAACTTTACTTAAAAATGCAACCTACCCTTCTTTCTGCTGTAAAATTAAATAATTTTGTTGAAAATTCATACATATTTTTCAATTCTTCGTTTAATGGTAGAAAATTCAACTTATTGGTCCAAAATTCATCAATTTGGTTATTTTTTATTTACTTCTTTGTTAAAAATGATCTATTATTTGAAATTTCAACTATTGGATGTTTGTTTAAAATCTATCCTTTATATTTTAAAAGTTGCAAATTCAATTTTAGGGCAAGAATGAAACTGTTTTTTAGAAAATTTACATAGTTTGTTAACAAGTCGCACTTTTGGGTGGAAAATTATTTTTTTTCTGTTTAAGGTTCGACTCTCTGCATTAGAATTGAACTATTTTGTTAAAAAATCATCTTTCTCGATTAAAGGTTATATTTTTTATTAAAATTGCATTTTTTCCAATTTGAAAGTCCATTGTTTCATAAACCATTTGACGTTTTAGTTTTGAAAGCTCCATTTCTTATTAAAAATGAATCTTAAGTGATAGAAAAATCATTTTTCTTTTTAAAAACGAACTTCTTTTGATGAGCATTTGTTTTTGCTCAAAATTTTTTATCGCCTTGATAAGGGTGCTATAGGAGTGCTGAAACGTGGGCGATTATTTTTGACAAACATTTTTTTATTGTGATTTGATTATAATAAAATTAGGAAAGACGAAAGCAATAAAAAGAGAAGAAAGGGGATATCGTTGGTAGCCTTCTCATTTTTATTCTTTATTTTTTTCCAAAAAATGTTTTGTTTATTTTCTTTTTAGATACATTTTTATCTTTTTTAAATTGCATCAGGAATATTTCATGGTGGTTGCCTAAATCTGGTAGTTGGATCCCACACAACATTATAAATATTAGCTGAATCAACTTCAAATGCAAGTTTTTTCTCTTCACGATTAGGCACATAATACTGATAATTAATTGGATGTTTAAATAAAATGTAATAACAATTTTTTAAGCAAATTATCTTAGAATAGAGCTAGAAAGTGGCGTAGGGGTTTTTTGCCATGAAATTTCACATTTTGTCCAATTTTTATTCATTATGAGGCAATACATAATTTTTTTACAAAAATAATTGCTTAGGCTATTTATTAAAGCTTATAATAATCTTCTCTTTGGATAATGTGAGAGATTTGGGTTTTAAACATTTTTTAAACTGTTTATTCAGTTTGCACTTACAAGGAAACTATCCCAGGTGTCCCTCACCGATTTTGATGAAACTGCAATATGTTGTAGTACATCGAAAAATAAGAGACACGTATTTTTTTTTA
>NC_046666.1:16234267-16242141 GCF_010883055.1 Belonocnema kinseyi | reverse complement strand
ATTTATAAACAATAACTAGTTGTTTCACCAACTTGTTTTGTAAACTCACTTCATTAATTGCTTTACTAAGTAAAAAGTGGGTAAAAAGTTAAACACTTTGTAGGAAGCTATAACCATCTAGCATTAATAAGTGAAGGTAGTTATAAAGAATAATAATTATTTTTAATTAATGTATATGAAGATTTCAGAATTATTAGAAATTCTTTGATAATTTATAAAATTTGGACAATTTTAGCTATTTTAATAATTTAAACAATTTCATAAATTTAAATTATTTGGACATTTTCAACCTTCCAGAAATTGTAGAAATTCTGATAATTGAAATTTTGTTGAAAATTTTAGAAACAATGATAATCTTAGATATTTTGAATACTAAATAAAATTCCCAAATATTAAAAATGTTGATAAGCTTGGAAATTTTGAATAATTTAGAACTTTCAGAAAATTGAAAAATTCTATTAAATTTTAATAATTTTGGTAATTTTATAAATTTTAAATATTTTGAAAATTTTTATCATCTGAGCAATTTTAGAAATGTAAAAAAATTCAGATTTTCGAACAAGTTTTAAAATTAGGAATCAAAAAGGACTAAAATCATAGATTTTTTCTAAAAATTTCATTTCCTAAAAATTTTGCTGGTCAAGATGTCTGACTCATCATATTGTAACGACACGTCTGACTATGAAAGGCCACTACCACTGTAGAAAACTCCACACAGTAGAGGAAATGCATTTTTTCCGACAGCCTATAATTTTCACCAATTTTATTATTATTTTTTTTAGTTTTAAGTGAACTTAGTTTCTTATAGTACCTTGGTAAGAGACTTTTGCATTTTTCTTAGCTTGTTTATTACATATTTACTTGAATTATGATATTCTAATTTTGGTTGAACAATTTTCTTAGCTAAAAAAATATAAATTATTTTAGGAGTGATTATTATTCACGATGACTATAAGAGACTGAAAATTATAATTGTTACAAACAATTTTTAGAGAAAACTTGGAATTTTTTTTTCAATTTCGGATTTCCCTTTATCATTTTCATCAATCACGGCGCTTTCAAACCACGAGTTTCCTCACCCTAAGTGTCGCATGACATGAATTTTGTACCGAACAGCTAAAAAATAAAAAAATAAATTTTTAAGTGAAGAAGATTAATTTTCAGGCAAATCATTGAAAACCAATTTTCAACAGAATACTTAAAGTTTTGAAGGAATAGTTTAATTTAAAAATGAGGAACATGTGACCAAAAAATTAATTTCTTATGCACCCGTTTTAAATAATTAGTTTTAATTTAAAAAATTTTTTAATTTTTAATAAAAAAATATAATTCAATCAACAAGTTCGAATTTCGGAAGAAGATTGATTTTATACCAAAAAAAAAGAATTTTCAACCACATATTATCAATTTTTATTATAAAATCTTGATTTCTAAGACAAATTGTAATATGACGTTTTCAACGAAAAAAAATAGATTCTCTACAATGAAAAAAAAAGATTTTTTAGCAAAATAGTAAATTTATTAACCAAAGAGATTAATTTTCATTAAAAAAATAATGTTCAAAAGCATATTGAAATTTTCAATTAAATAGTCTAAGGACTTCCTCTGATTTTTTGAAAAAAGTAGTTGAGATAAATAAGTTAACAAAATTAGTTTTTTCAAAAAAAAAATTATTATTATCAATATTAAGTTTGAATAATGCTTTAAATTTGAGATTATTTCTGAAATTTCTAACTATTTGTCTATTTTTCACATAGGTTAAGTTAGTATTTAATTCAATTAAGCAAAAAAAAATATTTTAACAAGTTACTATTGTTTATAACTACCTACTATTTTCTTAATGCTAGATAGTTGCTTTTTTACAGAAATGGTCAAATTTTTACTTAGTGAGTTAATAATTAATGCAAGTGAACAAATTTTATTTTTGCTTTGGCTTGTTAGTTATGAACAAATAGTAAGTAAACCTCAATAGAATAAATTTTTGAATTTTATTGTAACTTTTTAAGTCTATTTTTTTTCTCACCCCAATGTTTAAAAAAAATTCAAATGGTTGTCTTTAAAATGAATTTTAAAGACAACCATTTCATTATTTTGCGTTAATTATTACTTCACAATGTGGAAAGTAGACAAAAAGTTGAAAATCTTAACAACGAAAAAACGGCAACTATTTGACATTAGTATAGATAGAAGACGTTATTAACAATAATAATTGATTAAAACAATAACTTTTGGTCAACCTAAAAAGATTGAGGAAAAAACACAACTATCTAATATCAATATAGAAGAACATAGCTTTACACAATAATAATTTGTTTAAATAATTATTTTTCCTATAATAAATTGAATATTATCCGACTTCAAGTTAAAAATAGACAAAAAGTTGGAAATTTCCCAAAAACTTTAATTTCTAGCATTACCCGAAGATAATATTATTAATAATAACAGATTGTTTAAAAAATTATCTATGTTGGATCTTAGGATCCGATAAAAGAGACTTGTGAGGGTGAGAATAAAATAGTAATATTTTATTCATATTTTATGCCTATTTCTAAAGACACCTAAAGAACTTTAATTCGATTTAGCTAATATTAACGATTCTGTTTGAAATTTAAAAAAGCGTATTTTTTTAAAATGGGAAATACGTGTTAAACTTCATGGGACTTGCGAATCCTCTAAACGCCATTTTTGTCTTTAAAAAATGGATTTTTTTTGTTCAATTCAAACATTTTTCATAAATAAATTGCCAGAAACTGATTTTAATAGAATAATCATTTTGAAAATGAGAAAGGGAGTTGGATAAAGAAAAATCCTGTGAGTCCTACATTTTTTCTTTACAGAATCAAGGCCGAGCAGTGATGAGTACAATAATGGTAACAATAATGGTAATAATAAGGGCCAAAGCAGTGGTGCTTCGCATAAACATCATCCAAATAGCGGTGAGTTAAGTTGAATCTTTTTTTTTTAATTACAAAATTATGATAATTTAAAAATTTTCAAACATTTAATAAAATTTAGAAATATTAAAAAGTGTAAAAAGCTTAAAAAGTCTGAACATTTTAGAAATTTTGCAAATTCTTAATATAAACGAAACTTGAGATATTTCCCCAAAAATTTCCCAATATTTTCAAATTTTTTGTACCAAAGTTTTCGAGGTGAAGGATTCGATAATAATATTTTCATCATTTGCGTATAAATTCACTTTCCACTTCCGAAAAATAAAACTTTAGCCTCGCTTCATAAAATTATTTTGAAAATTAATTGCTCAATTTTCAGATAAAAAGTCTAATACAAAAAAAAACGTTAAATGTTCTACAAAAAAGGAAGTTTGAACAGAATACATAGATTTTCAACAAAATGTTTTAATTTTAAAGCCAAAATGACAAATTATCAACAAAAAAGTTAAATTTTCAACCCAACAAAATTATTTTACTTCCAAAAAGCTTAATTTTAAACTAAATAATTTAATTTTCCAACAAACTGATAAACTAAACAATCCAATTTTTAGCGAAGAAAATTAATTCTCTACCAAGACAAGAACGAATTTTTAACAAAATAGTTGAACCCTTAACCAAAATGCTAAAGTTTTAATAGACGAGATCAATTTTCTACCCCAAATAACGGTTTTTTAAAATGACGAAATGCATTAATTTTGTACCTAATAGTTAAATTATAATAGTTTTTCCTTTATAGGTTAATAAACAGTTTAATTTTTAGCCTAGTATTTAAGTTTCTGTCTAAGTAGTTTAATTTTTAACTAAGAATATGAATTTTCAAGAAAAATGTCGATTTTTAATCAAACAGTTAAATTTTCAACTAAAATAAGGAATCTCAGACCAAAATCCTGAGTTTTTTATGAATTAGTTTAACTTTAAACCGTCCAGTTTTAATTTTTTCAACCCAAAAGATTTTTTCTTTTAAATAAAAAAATAATTTTAACTAATCAGGATGAAATTTCAACAAACAAGATTATTTTTTTACTTAAAAGAATAAACTTCCAAAAAAGTACATAAGTTTTCAATGAAAAAAGATCAATTTTCGATTTAAAATATTAATTTCCAAGCAAAAAAGGAATAGTTATATTTCCCACGAAGAAAATAAATTTTCTATGAAAGAAACATTTTTCCAGGAAAACAGTTCAATCGTTATCCAAGAAGATGATTTTTCAATTACTGCAATGGATTTTTTTTCAAATTATTTTTTAAGAAACGTGTTACCAATTCAACCAAGGAGTTGATTTTTTAAACAAATAAGAAATATAAATAAATTTTTAATCAGACTTTTGAGAGTTCAATTCATAACTCAGTTACACGATAAGTGATTTTAATTTTCTTTTTAACATTTTTTAACGCTTTTTTTCTTCTGTAGAATCTCAAAAGGATGTGTTAGACCTTAATGATATGCCACCATTTAAATAAATATGTTTTTCTAATATGTCTGCGAGAGCATCCTGATTTCTATTTTTTCCACAGATTTAGAATCGGGTACTTCAGGAAGTCCTTATCTGAGTACCAGAAGAAATGTCGGTAAGATAATTAAAATTCGTTTTAAGTTTTAGAAATTATGATCATTTTAGCAACTTCGTAGATTTGATAAAATGCCCAAATATCAGAAATTTTTATAAACTTATAAATTTTGAACGTTTAAGAAATTTTAGAAAATTTTGAAAAATTTTAGAAATTGTAGAAACTTTTGGGAAAGTTTGCTTATTTTAGAAAACTTGAATCTAACTGTCGTAAAATTTAGCATTTTGATACAAGGAAAGCTGACGGGGCTCTGACCAGGCGCTGGCTTGGCAAACTGTTTTGGGCTGGTGGAGACCGAAGTCCGAGTGAAATGATGCTGCGAAGTTGTCTGTCTGGTGTCTGGCGAGGGTATGCCGACTGCTGCAGCGCTGACCTGGCGCTGGCGAGGCGGACTAGTTTGGCTCGGTGGAAACCGAGGCCCGCTGGTGCAGTGACGCTGGACAGTGGCGACGGCGAGATGCTGCTTGGTGATCTGATCTGCTCTCGCTGGACTGGTTAGGGGGCCCGCTGGTCACTGTCGCTCGTCTCAGTGGTCTGCCTTAAAGGAATCGCGGAAGGCTGCAAGGCGACGGCGAATGCACGTCTGTTGCAGGGACGAGAACGGCGTTTTTGGTTGGGACCAGGCATAGGTGAAGGATGAGGAGTCCTTTGGAAGAGAGAGAGAGACTCGCAGGGAGTATCGAGGCTGTTTGGAAGCTGACCGATCCCGTTGAGAAGAGAGAAGAGTTCGAGGGTTGCGGGGCTGTTTGCAAGTTGACCGATCTCTTGAAAAGAAAAAGTTCGAGGGTTACGGGGCTGTAAAAGCTGACCGACCTCTAGCGGAGAAAAAGATGTGAGGGAAACGGGGCTGTAAAAGCTGACCGACCTCTAGTAAAGATGGGAGGGTAACGGTACTGCGAGAGCTGACCGACCTCTCAGGTGAGAGAGAGAGTCTCCGTGGTAGGAGGGATGGTTGGGGAATCGGATAGGTGCGAGAGAGAGAGAGAGCAATGGCTCGACGGGGCTATTCAAAGCAAACCGCCACTAAGGAGGAAGGGAGAGGAAGTTTAAAGAAAAACTGGAATTGATTTAAAATTTAGAAACTCTATTGCTCAAAAAAAGTGATACAAAGATCGTGACATTTTCTTAGGATGCTGAGTCCGGAGAGATTGTCTGAAGGGGATGCTCGGAGCGAGAGTGCATCTTTCGGGTCGATGCACCCGTCTTTTAAGCAGCGGGTCCGAGAGGCTGCCGGCCGTCGGTTAACGCGGAGCTTTCGGCGAATCGTGAAAGAGGTGGAGGGGCCTTTCGGACCCCTCGGCATCCCCTTCTCTTTAGTCGGGCCGCGCGCAGGCGGCGACTTTTGAAACGCGCGGTAGCGTTCCAAAATTTCCGCCGTTCGTAGAAAGAAAAATAAATGACATGAAAATATAATATGAAAAAGAAACTTTGAGAAAATGAAGAACTTGCATTAGAATCAAGGGAAATGAGAAAATAAAATACGAAGAAGAACTTAAATGAAAATAAAATTCGACAAAAGTAACTTAAATGATATGAAAATAAAATACGGAAAAGAAGCTTAAATTAGAATCCAAGGAAATGACACAAAAAAACTTAAATTAAAATCAAATAAAATACAAAAGAAACTTAAACGATATGAGAACTTAAATTAAAATCAAAGAAAATGATATAAAAATACGAACTTGAAATGAAATACGACAGAAGAAATTAACTCAAAGATCAGAGAAAAATGCTATGAAAATAAAATACGAACTTAAATTAAAATTGAAGAGAATGACATAAGAATTAAGGTTACAAGAAAATAGATAAAATTGATACAGTCCCCGTAGTTGAGAGCCATTCTAAGCCAATTTGCTAGGAATGAATCCCCGTCTGTGTTTACAAAACATAAACCAGACTGGGAAAACCTTCCGACCTAATTGCTTTAGAGTGGAAATTAAAAAACGAACTTACTTTCTCTCGAATACATGCCCTTTACGTGTTTGATGCCAGGGAAGGTAGAGAGGCATCTGCTCGCACCTGGTGCAGCTGTGATGAAAGGCTTCCCCATCGCGCGCCAGGCCTGTGAGTATGACGCACAGCGCGTCACATTACTCTCTCTCTCCTTCTCTCTCTCTCTCTCTCTCCCTCAACGTGGAAAGCGGCCAGCGGTCGCCAACCACGTATCAAATACGTAAAGTCGGTACCCGTTTCATTTAAAATCTTCTTAAAATCATATTTAATGCTTTTGCCCCTGTAATTTTAATATTAATTTTCTATGGCTAGAAAACATAATGAGCACTAGGTTAATTAATTTTATATTTTTATTTCTGACTTTCCGGAACGTCCTTTATTAAATAATTTTATATTTTCTTGTACCTTTTATATCTTGTTTGCTACGTTAAAAAAATTTTGTTCTTTATTTCGCTTTTAAAAATTGTATTAATTTAACATTTTATCTTTCGTATTATTTTACATGTAATTCTTAGTTTTTAAATTTTAACACTCTGTAAAACGCATTTATGTTCCGACACATGTATTCCGTTCACAGAACGGAATACAGGACGAAGCGGCGCGCACAAATTTTGAATAGCAGGGATGGACAGGGCAGCCGTCGCGCCCCTCCATCCACAACATGAGTGGCCGGGAGGATCGGGCCAATCGCCGGCCGGACCGCCTCTCAGTCAGCGGAAATAAAAAGGAGTGCACGCAAGCCAAAGTACGCACTCTAACTCAAGCGACCAGTAGGGTAACCACAGTCCCCTGGAAGCTACCCGGTTACTTTTTGTAAACCATTTTTTTTCTCTGAGTAAATTACGAGTGCTTTCGAGCTTAAACATAATTCTAGAGTTTTTCTTAAAGTCCTCCCTCTCTCTCGAACTCCCAGTATCCTTCACCTTCCACTCAGGCATCCTTACCAACACCATCTCTCTCTCTCTCTCCCACACCTTTTCAGGGGCTGGTAAGCTCTCGCAGCTCCGTCTTCCTCGAACTCTTTCTCTCTCTCTCTTCACTTCAGGGGCCGGTAAGCTTGAGGTACAGCTCCGGTACAATAGAATTTATATTATAACGCGCGCGATTCTTATTTCTAACGGAGATTAATCTCCTTTGCTCGGTCTTTCCCCGGAATTTTAATAATAATAAAAAAAAATCGTATTTTAATTTTACATTTGATCTTGAGAGGATTTACGTATTGTCAACGTAAGGTTGGCCGCCGCTGCCAGCTTTCCCAACGAGGATAGAGGAGTGTGAGAGAGAGAGAAGGCACTTAATTGTTACGGTCCCCGTAGTTGAGAACCACTCTGAACAATTTGTCAGGAATGAATCCCCGTCTGTGTTTACTAAACATAAACCAGGCTGGGAAAACCTTCC
>NC_046666.1:16223870-16234167 GCF_010883055.1 Belonocnema kinseyi | reverse complement strand
GTCGTCTCACATACCGAACGCCTACCGACCCACAACATCATTTTACATCATTTTTAGATCAAGTCGGGTTCAGCCACCACCCACGTAACCCGGCTTGTATCATAGTCTTATGAATCATGGTCATGCGGGCCAGACTAGCCATGGGACGGGGAATCCATTCCGTGCAGCTGCCGACCAGATGGCCTTTACGGCTTCTCTCGCCCTTTCTCCCATTGAGTCTAAGACTTACAAGGTTAGGCGAGGTCGTAAAGAGGCCATTAGAAAGCAATTAGGCTGGAAACTTGTCCCAGCTTGGGTTTACGTGAGTAAACACGAGCGGAGAATTACTCCAGAAAATTTCCTGCTGATGGCTCTCAACTTTATTGGACCGAAGTGCACTATATCAATTTGTTGTTTCGTTAATTTCGGATTTTCTTTTATTTTCTTAAAATGGAAAACTTTTTACAATAAAAAAGAATTTTTAATCTAAAAGGGCACTTTAACAACTTTAACAAAACACTTTAAAAACTTTAACAAAATATTTGAATTTTCTAAAAATAATAGGATTTTTAACAAAATGGTTAAATATCTTAAATAATGATAAAATTTGTAGCATTCAAAAATGTATTTTCAATACATCAGAAATATGAGACACGTAATTTTTGTTTTTGGTAAAACATTTTTTTTTCACAAATTCACGGTTACATGGATATTCCCGTGCGTTATGCAAAAATTAATTATTGAAAAAAAAAGTTGTATCTTGGGAACCAATTGCCGTAATTTTCTTTTTTTTTTACATAAGCTTTTAGGAAAAACTAAACTCTTTTAAAATCCACAATGTTACTCGATATAAAAGCTATTGAAAGCTATTGAATGCGGTTTTGGAAAAAACCTCACTTTTTAATTTTCCTTTCTCCTTCCAGAACTTCCAAAAAAATGTAATTTGAAGGTTGAAATTCTTTGTAGTATTTTGCTGCTTCAGGATGAACATTTGATTAACTTTTACAGAACCACCAAGTCATATGAATTATCATGGGTATCGGAATGCTCAACGTACAACAGCTCGAGGAATACAATATAATTTTATTGACGAGGTGACACATCTTAGACTCCTGGAGCAATATCGGAGAGCTGGCCGTAAGATAATTTTAATTTTTTTTAAATATAAGAACCTTATAATAAATTTAGAAATTTTGAATAGTTGACAAGATTATGAAACATTATACATTTTTTGAACTATTCAAATTTCGATAATTTTAGAAATTTTAGAAAATTCAATTGAAGTTCAATTCACCGCTGAGTATTATGAAAAACTGTTTTTTTTATTTTATTTTTTCAAATTAAAATTTTGATTTTTGTGGGTGATTTTCTACTTTTTTTTGTAGAATTGTGAAATGTTGAGTTAGACCCAGCCCAATTCGAGCGACCCGAATTTTGCATAGGAGCTCTGTGTAAAGTTTTGAAAGTTCATACTTTTTTGGTAGATAGTTAACCTACTTTTTTAAAAATTCATCCTTATTGGTTAAACTAAAAACATACATTCTTAAACAAAGAATTAAGTTTTTGACTAAAGAGGTAATAATTTATTTTTGTTAACAAATTCGTATTTTAATTTGAAATTATAAAAAGTTGCAATAAACTGAAAAGGATAAATTTCTAACGAAGAAAGACAATATTCTACAATATTCTACCAGAAAAGAAAGATTTCCAAAGTCAAATACCAATTTTCAAACGAAATCGGAATATTTACATATTCAAAAAAAAAAAAATTTGTAGAATAAAATTCAGCTTGCTGATACAAAAAGAAAAAAGAATTTTTTATAGAATAGTTAAATCCTCAATGAAAATGATGAATTTTGAACAGGCAAGATTAATTTTCTCCCCAAATAGTTAACATGAATTTAGTATCGATTAGTTGAGTAATTAAGTTTATAAAGGAAATTCTTTTTACCAAAAAAAGAGTAGCCAGATTTTCAGATAAAAAATAGTTTTCAAATTAATTTTTTATCTTCAAAATATGAAGTTTTACGTACATAGTTGAAAAAAAAGAAATGTCGAACAGAATAGTTAATTTTCCAACAAAAAATTTTAATTTTTGACAAAAATAGTTTAATTTTCGACCAAAGTAGTTTAATTTTTAACAAAAAATGGGCCTTTTTAAGAAAAAAGTCGGTTTTCAACTGAGAAGTTGAATTTACAGATAAAATGGGAAACCTTTAATGGAAAAAATTAATTTTTGATGTAGCAGTTTAACTTTAAAATAAGTCGTTTTAATTAAAACTGTTTAAAAAATTTAAATTAAAAAATTGTATTCAACCAACAAAAATATAAATATAAATAATTTCTATTTTTTAGTCATATTTATTTATTTATAAAAATATTAAAATCTTACAATATTAGGCCGGTTAGGCCCAAATGGCATGCTGCCTTTCGAATAATCTATTTTCCTAATATTTCTGCGAGAACCTCATGAATTTTAATTTTTTTACAGAAGCAATTCCAATTGAAATTGCTCAAAATACACCACAGACACAACCTGGACAGCATTTTTCTGATCAAAATCCTGCTACACCCATGGAAATAGATCCGAGCCATGGTCTTAAAAGACAAAATGAATCAAACGAGATGCAAGCAGGAGACTCCAAGAGACGAAATTTTTAATTTTTTCAATACGCAAATCACTAGATCTACCAAAAAATCTATAATTTCCATCGGGCAAACGCTAGATCTAACTTATTCCAAATTTTTTCACCTCTGATAAACATACGCTTGTGAAATATTTGGAATCGTCGTAAAATCTTTGAAATGCTTGCAATCTTTTCAAATCTGTCTGAAATATTTGTTAAATTTTTCTAATCCTTTTAAAATCCTTGAAATATTAATTCTCTCTTCAAACACTTTTTCGAAGATTTTGAAAGCTTTGAATAGTCTTCAAATTCTTGTAAAAACTTTCGAAATCTTTTGAAAACTTTTTAAATATTAAAAATCTCTCTTTAATCTTTCAGAAGTTTTTTGTTTAACATCATTCAAAATTCGTTTGGGATTTTAAACCGTTTGAATTTGAGGAGTGACATACTCGGACCTTAACAACTTTCAAAACTTAGAATTCTCTAGGATTTTTTTCAATCAAGGAAACTTGGAAGTCTTCTTAAAATTTTCATTAAAAATTAATTGTTTTGCTTATAGAAACTTATTTTATTAAGATCTGAAAAGAAATTAATTTTCTTCATTCTTTTGAACCCCATTTGCGAGACGAATGTAAAATTAGTGATGAAAAAGTGAAATTAGCGGGGCAAAAATAAAAGTGGTAGGGCGAAAGTGAAATTAGCGCGGCGAAAGTAAAATTTGGGGGGCGAAAATAAAATTAGCGGGCGAACGTCAAATTTGCGGGGCGAAAGTAAAAATTAGTCGATCAGAATTCGATGCGTCGGACCCGCTTTTCAGAGCCACCTGGTGACAAAAAGCTGAACTCGAAAAAATAGTTACGATTTCAAAGATGCACTTTAATTCTTACATAAAAGTGTTTTTACGATTTTTTTGTGGCATTTAAAGCAATCAATGTATACTGGAAATAATTTAAATCGTCTATTACGCCTATACTTCGCATAATCTGGATCAAATTTATTCCCGTATACATTAATTAATTCAAACTCATATGAAATAGTGAAATAAGATTTTTTTTTAATTTTTGAACAAAAAGGTGTTTTTTCACTGTATAGGATGAAAATTCTGACTAAAATTATTTATTTTTGGTGAAGATTTGTTTTTTGTTTTTAAAGATTGTTTAAAAAAAAAAAAAATCGTGAAAGCACTTTTATGCAAAAATTAAAACACATCTTTAAAATTGTACCTACTTTTTCTAGTTCCAGTCTTCGGCCCCAGGTGGCGAAATGGTCGACCGTCATTGCCAGTCAGAAAAAATTGCAATTTTCTCATAAAAAATTCAAGAAAACTTCCAGGTTTTTCAGATTAAAAAAAATAAAAAATAATTCCAGGTTTTTAAAGCTTTCAAGGCCGCTAGTCACCCTGGCTAAGCACTAAAGCGCACGGTCAACTCTCGGATGGGTGACTGTTCGTGATTCGCACTTAGTGGTTTTTTTAATGCTTTTCGCTAATTTCGAGCGGGAAGTTTGATGACGAGGATGGATTTGAGCACTCCATGTCCTTAATCGGCTAAATACTAGAGATTTGGTTTTCTGCAGTTTTCCATTTATCTGACGAAACTTTCAAGCAATTTTGAACGCTTATGATAAAAATCCAGCTGCAGATGGAAGCCAATTTTAGAATATGAAAACAGCATATGATTGACTACCTTAGGCATAGTTTATTAAGGGTTTAATCTTTGATGAACTCATGTGAGAGGGAGATTTTGAAAATGTAAAAACTCGAAAAAAAAATAGAGTAATAAATCTAATCTCAGGGGCCGCACTCAAATTATGTAACAGATTATAGACACTTCCTCCACATTTAACGAATTTTTAAAAAATATATCTGCCCCCCCCCCACTGCTATTACTGTACGTAAGTTACAGTTTCCCAAAATAATAAGATATTGAACTTAAGACAAATGGAAATTTTTTGTATTCAAAGTAAGCTTTGCAGGGTGAAAAATTTATTTATAACATTCTCTGATTTTCCTTTAAATAAATTATTATTTTTCCTGAAGATTAACATTCAAATACCAGCATTTTAATCATGTAATATTTTAAAGAATGGATCTTTTATAAATGGCATCAGATAATATTTCAGATACAAAATAAGAATTTTCAAATTGACTTATCTATTTTAAAAAATCATCTTATATCATAAAAGATGACTTTTTAACAAAATACACGAATTTTCCACAAAATAAATTTTCAAAAAATGATTAAATTTTTAAACTGAAAAGATAATTTGACAACAAAAAAGTGTAATAGTTAACATTTCAACCGAAAAATATAAAGTATCGTTTTAAAAAATTAATTTAACAACCAGAAAAACGATCTTTTAATAAATACAGATTTTTCCGTCATGTAAGCAACAAAATAACTATACCTAAATTGTTGAATTTTCAAGCCAAAACACGAATTTACTGTACATATATTTAATTTACAACGATAACATGTTCTAAATTTCTACTAAAAGAAATAAATTTTGAAATTGAAGACAAATTTTCAACAACAACAAAAAATATATATATATAAATTTGATTAAAAAAAAGAATTGAGTTTTACTTTTTAACATTAAAATATGAGTTTCCAACAAGCAGTAAATTTTTTCCCAAATTTTCCACCTGAAATACGAATTTTCAACAAAACAGTTCAATTTTCTACCAAAGGGGATGAATTTAGCAAGAATAATCAATCCTCAAACAAATAGTTGAATTTTCAACCAAGAAAAATGTAATGTGTACCAAAACAGATGAGTTTTTAAATAAAAAAGACAAATTAAAATTTAAAAAGTTAAATTTTGTCAAGAAAAGTTATGCGTTGACTTTTCAACACCAAAATGTGAATCTTAAACAACAAGTAAGTTTTCTATGGAATAATAAAATTTTCAACAAAACATTTGAGTTTTCGACCAGAAAGGATGACTTTTTAAAAAAGCTGCTGAAGTTTTAACGAAACAGTTGCATTTTAATCTAAGAAAAATGAAATCTTACTAACACATATGAACTTTTGAATAAAAAAATCACATGTTCAACAAAAAAGTGGAATTTTTACCTAAAAAGATTACAGATGTCTATTCAATATCAAAATATAAATTTTATAAAACGCAATTTTCTGAAAAATAGTAAAATTTTTAACTAGAAAGTTGAATTTTTAAACAAAAATGGATGAATTTTTAACACCATTGTTGAATTTTTAACTAAGCAGTTGTATTGCTTTCTAATAAAGATAAGGTTTCTACTAAAACTGAGAAACTTTTGTAATTGAAACACAACTTTTCAAACAATAGTTGAACTTTTATCCAAAAAATATTTTTATTAAACTTTTCAACATAAAAGCATGAGTTTTAAATAAGAAGTCAATTTTCTTCGAAGATACTTCAATTTTCAACGAAAAAGGTTGAAGCTTTAATCAACGAAGATGGCTTTTGAACAAAATTGCTGAATTGTCAAAAAAATAATTACATTTTTATCTAAGGGAGATGGAGTTTTTACAAATTTTCAAAAAAAATAATATTTTAAACATAGAAACTTTTATGAATGGAATAAAAAAATTTTAAATAAAAATTAAAATATTACAAATTTATTCTGCTTGACAGTTATTAAAAGTTATAGAAATTCCCTGACTTCTTAAAAATTGTTTTTGGCTAATTTCGTTCTTCATTTAAGAAATTTCTAAGGCGCGTGAAGTTCAATACATAATAAAAATCTGTACATTAATATAATTTATTGTTTATTTACCGATTTCAAAATTCTCTCATCTTTGAGCTGTTACGTAAATTAAGTACGATACCTCATCAAATTTAGCAATTTAAATATGAAAAATGTATGCATTTTTATCTAATAAAAATGAAATTTAAAACCAAAAAAATTATTTTGTTTTTTTTATCAACAAAGCAGAATTTTTAAATAGAAAAGATCTATCTTACAAGAATGTAAAACTAATTAGATTATCAGTTAATAAATTAATTTTGAACTAAAATTTCTTACTAAAGTTATTTTTCCAAATCTTTCATGCAAAATAGTTAAATAATCAAGAAAGGGGAATAATTTTTAAACAAAAAGTTGTACTTCTATCTAAAAAAATGAAATTTGTCTGGAAACAGATAAATTTTTATTCAAAAAAATTTCAAATAATAGTTGATGTTTTATTCGAAAAAGATTTTAGTTAACTTTTCAAGATTAAGATATGAATTTTGTAGCAAAAAAAGCAAGTTTCTACAAAAAAAAATTGAATTTTCAATCCAAAAAGACGATTTATTTAAAATCAAATCTATGAATTTCTAAAAAAAATAGTTATATACTCTACCATATAGTTCAATTTTTATCCAAGAAAGGTGAAATTTTTATTGAAACCGATGAAGTTTTTATAAAAAACGACAAATTTTTCTTTAAAAAGTTTAACTTTTATCCAGAAACGATTTCCGTACATTTTGCAACATCAAAATATACATTTGAAATAAAAAGTAAATTTTCTATGAAATATTTAAATTTTCATCAAATCAATAGAATTTTCAACAAAACATTGCATTTTTATTCAAGAATGATAGTATTTCTCTCAAAGCAGATGAATTTCTATTTGAACAAAAAGAAATTTTTCTTAAGCTGATTTTTCTCCCAGAAAATATTTCAATTATTTTTTTTTGATAGAAAAATATTAAATGGAAACAAAAAGTAAATTTTCTACAGAATATTTAAATTTTCAACAGAAAAGCAGGATTTTCAACTAAAAAGTATGGCTTTTCAACAAAATTGTTGACTTTTTGACCAAACAGTTACAAATTTTCAAAGAACATTTGAATTAAAAAAAAAAAAGAAAATTGCAGTCTTATCCAAGAAAGATTAAATATTTTCACGAAAAAAGGTGAAATTTAAATCAGAAAGACAAATTTTAAGAAAAAATGGTTTTTATCCAAAAAAGATCTTAGTTGACTTCTCAGAACAAAATTAGAATTTTAAACGAAAGGTCAATATTATACGAAAACTGTGGTGTGTTTGAATAAATAAGATGCATTTTTCATTTGAAAGTTCATAATTGTTATAAATTATATAGAATTATTATTTTAAAACAATTTTTGTCAAAATTATGAAAGATTTAAATATGTAAGTCCTCAGTTATGAATATTTATTAAAATGAATAATGATAATTAAAATAAAATATTTAATGATATAATATTTTGTATTATTAATTCAGGGTAGCCGTTTTATTTGAAAAAAATTCAGGGTTATTTCCCGCTTTTTTCAAATCTACAAAAAAAATTTTGAACTCTTGAAGATAGAATTTTTTCCATTCGAAATTATAAAGACTTAACTTCAAATTGAAGCGCTTGAAGTGCAACTCTTTTGAATTTTGAACTTTTAAGATTAAAGCCGAAATTTTTCAAAATTAAAAAGCTTGATAAATAAATAGTTGTTCAACTTTTATAAAGTGCAGATTTCAAAGATTTAAAAAATATATATAAATTACGATATTTTTTTCAATTACATAAATTTATTAAGGAATCAACAAATTTATAGATTTTCAAAATTATATTTTTTTGAGCAATTTTTAATGAGAAACATTAAACATTGAGGGATTACATTAGTAAAACTGAAAACTTTTTAAATTAGAAGTAGAATTATTTAAATATCAGGTTCCTGCAAATTAATAATTAATTGTTATTCATACATGAAAAATTGTTCTCAATTCTATTTTAATTATTGTCCTAGAATTGTTGTTTAAATAAAAAATTATTTTACATTTTTCCAGAAATCTTTAGAAAAAATTGGTATCATCTTAAAACGTCTCTAAACCGTTAAACAGCTTAAAAATTTTATTTAAATATGTTAAAAAACCTACAGTTTGTTTTATATTTTTTGGAATGTTCTCAAATTTTAATTTTTTTTATTCCTTTTAATAATTCCAAAAAATTTTTTGATGGTTTTAATTTTTTCTATCGCTTTTAATAAATTCTGTAAAGTTAAGAAAAATAGCTTAAAATGTCCCAAATTATTTTTGTACAATTGTAGATATCCTTGAACATTTTTTTGATATTCTTTAAAAATAAATTTTTCAAAATAAAAAGGAATAAAAATTTTTTCCAGGAATCGTAGGAAAATTTAGTTAATACTTTTAAACTTATGAAAGTCCTTATAACACTTTAAAATTTTATTTTTAAATCTTCAGATATCTTTATTTTGTTTTTATAATTTTTTTCAATCTTTTCAAGCTTAACATTATTTTTGAATCTTCAAAAATTCTAAATATCTCTTTAACTAACTCAAAGTTTTTCTAATTTGAAGAATTGTTAAACTGATAGTTATACAAATATATTCTAAAAAGTTATCTTATTGGTTAAGAAATTTAATTATTTTATAAAAAGTTCAACTATTTTGCTAAAAAGATATCTCCTCTGTTTCAAAGTTCGATTTGAGAATTTTTCAAATTTCCGGTATATTACATTTAATTTTATCCAAAATTTGCATAAATATATAGCCGTTTGATATAGATAGACTTCATGTTTATTCTGTCTTTTTGGCGTTTCTAATTAATTGTCAAACAGAAAGGATCAATTTTCAATTGAAAATGTGGATTTTGAACCGCAAATGGAACCAGAGATGAATTTATTACGAAGAAGATGCATTTTTGAATGAGAAGATTGAATTTGTACCAAAAATCACGAATTTTCAACAGAGTACCAGCAATTTTTTCTCCAAAAGATAAAATTTTAAATATAAATGAAATAGTTGAATTGTCAGTTTTAAGATTAATTTTCAAGAAACAAAATGAAATTTCTAACAGCTGAATAAAAAAAGATGAATTTTCAATTAAACTGACACTATGAATTTTCAACAAAAGAGTTACCAGAAAATCATATTTTTTATTTTTTAAGCGTTCTCTTGATCGATACAAAAACTCTAATCAATGTTAGCTTGATAAATAAAATTTTTCCGACCAAAAATCCAATAGTTAAAATTATAATCGAAACATTAATTTAAAAAAAAAACGAATTTTCCTCAAAATAGTTAAATATTTACAAAAACAAATTAATTTTCAACTAACATTATATAAAGAATCTGTAATCAAAAAATAATTTTTTAAATCTAAATTTTTGATTTTGCTACAAAGCAGATTACGTTTTTACCAGAAGGAATTAATTCTCAACCAAAAATGTAAGAGCAGATCAAGAAAAGATTTAAAGTTTAAATTTAGAAGAGTTAAATTCAAGTTAAATGATAATTTTCAAAACAGACCAAGCATATATTAATTTTCAACACAAAAAGACGAATAAAAACAAATAATAACGTTTAACAAACCCGTTGATTTAACAATCAAAGGAATGAAATTTCCAATTAAAAAGAGGAGCTTTCTGGAAAATAGTTCAAGATTGAACCAAGTGGTAAAATTTTTAAGCCAAAAATACAATTTTATACGAAGACAAAATTTAACTAAGAAAGATTACTTTTCTGCTATGAAAGATGAATTTTTCAACAGAAAATGTCGAATTATTAATAGCATACTTCAATTTTCTACCAAAATTGAAGACTTTATCAAAAATTTTAATTTTTTAAGAATAATTAGATTTTCAACAAAATAGTTCTTCTTCTTTATTCATAATGTGTCCCCTAAGGGTTTACATGACTTCCATTCCTTACAATCTTTCCGTTTACATCTATATATTTTTTACAATCT
>NC_046666.1:16197899-16223770 GCF_010883055.1 Belonocnema kinseyi | reverse complement strand
TTCTCCTTCTCCAATTTTTTTTTAACCTCCGTTTTCCTATTCCCCATATCTGTTTCATTACCCCTGCTGCTTTTTTTATCCTTTCTCTTACATGAGCTGTATTATCTCCATTCATCTGCAAGATATATCCCAAATATTTATACTCTTTGACTTCTTCTAACTTTATTCCTTTCCATCTCCCTGTCCATTCTTTCTTCCTTTCTCCTCCTTTTCTAAACCTCATTATCTATGTCTTTTCTACATTTACATTCAGCTTTTTCCCATCTAAGTATTTCTCTAATCCTGTAATTAATCCCGCCATCCCTTCTTCATCCTCTGCCATTAACACTATGTCGTCTGCGTATGCCAGTGTATACATCTTTTCCTTCCTTAGCCTAACTCCTCCCCAACCCTTTCTTCTCATTTCTTCTTCCAAGTCTGATATTAATAAATTAAATAAAAGTGGGCTCAGAGGACACCCTTGCCTCACACCTCTCACCAACCAGAAACTATCTCCTACTTGCTTTCCTACCTTTACCCTGCTTCTTGTCTCCCTAAAAATTTCTGATACTCTCTTTATTAATCCCTCTCTTATCCCCTTCTTTACCATAACTTTGTCTATTTCGCCTCGATCTAGTGAGTCAAACGCCGCCTTTAAGTCCACGAACATTGCTATCATTGCCCCTTTTTCCCTTTTAATTCTCTTATTTACTAGATAGAACAAAATAGTTGATTATATTATTAAATGATTTATTTTTCAGCATAAAAAAATATATTTTCAATGAAATTCATACATACACATATATACACATCAATTTATTTCTACGCATAAAAGATTAAAATTCAATCAAATATTTTAATTTTATTGACAAAAGAGTAAAGTTTTAGAAACTAAAGGGTCGAATGTTCTAAGAAACAGTAATGTGCCAAATCAAAAAAGATAAATTTTTAATAAGAAAGATCATGCTTATTCAATAAATATGAATTTTTAACAAGATGATTGAATGCTCAACCGAAAAGTTGAACTTTTAACAAAACATATTTATTTTCTATCTAAAAAAACACTTTTCAACAAAATAGAATATATAATGTACAGGATAAAGTTTCAACAAAAACTGGAATGTTTAAAGTTCAAGAAAAAATGCAACAAAACAAATCAATAAATTTTTCAAGGAATCTATATTATTTTCAGAGAACGAAAGAAATTCTTAATTTTCCTGATGACTAATTCTTAATTTTTTCGTTGAATTTCTTTGAATTTAGACTAGGGTCTTTTTCATCTAAATCTTTTTTAGATATGATTTAATTTAAAACAATTTTGATTGACAGCTTCATCTCATCTAAAAATACGTTAAGAATTTCTGTTATTTTGTGATAATAAAACAGATTAATTAAAACATTTCACTTCTGATATTGTAATATGGCGAAATTATGCGTCTCTTTCTAAAAAAAACGATTCTTCTTTCGAGCTCTCGAGTAGCTTGAAGTAAAAGCATCCAAACGGCAATCGGAAGTTCTTTGGTTCTAGTCCGAGCGGATCGAAAATTTTGTTTCAGAATAAAATTATTTTAAAAACAAATTTCTACCCAAAAAGATATTTTTTAACTAAAATTATTAATATTCTACCTATTCTAGAATTATTCTAATCTATTCTAAAAGAAATTTCCCAAAATAAAATTATTAAATCAATTTATTTTAACTTCTAATTTCCAGTACAGAGTAGTATTTTATCTATGGGAAATCATCTTCATTAGAAAACCCGTAAAAAATCATTATTAGCGCTAAACACTCGCAAAACTCATTTTTTCACATATGGGGTTTTTTTGGGACCCTATGAAACAGACTTATGGGTGTAATATTTACACGAAAAAATGTAGTCGCTTAAAATTTCGGCGTTTATTGAAAGAATTATTTGCAGAAAACGAGAGGAGATGCGCACCAGTGTTCACGTAGATAGTTCATTTTTGATATTTTACAATTACAAGCTCAATTAGAATTTAATTTTGTAGGCAGCAGATTTTAAATTAATATATTTCTAATTTTATTAACATCGAAAGGAATGAAAAGATTAGAATGTACTGCCTCTTTAATAAAATTATAAATTTTGTAATTTATTACTTGAAAAACGGACAAATTTGAGAAGCCTAAAAGTTTTTAAGTTGAAAAAATTAGAAATTTTAAATGGAATATATTAAAACTATCTGTATTTAAAAAACAATTTCATAAAATTTATGAAATTGCCTAGTTCTTAACTTTTAAAGGCTTGAATTTCACGAGCACTCAATTTTGATGGACTGAAGATTGGAAATCTTTTCATTCTCAAAGCTCATAATTTCAATAAAGAATTTTAAAGCTTGGTAAATTTAACAAATTATTTTACTAAAACAAACAATAAAATAATTTATTTAAAAATAATAATACTTTTCAAAGGACTTTTGTCAAAAATCTGGGTTGTTCGGAAAGTAATTTCTCTCAAATTTTTCAAATCCTTTAAAATCATTTAAATACCTATAACTTCTTTTAAAGATTTCCAAACTACTTTGGGATTTTTTCAACTAACCCTTAAACAATTTTTTTGATTCTTTAAAATTCCTGTAAAATAAACGAGTTAATTAAAAATTCCTTGACATGTTTAAAAAGTTCCTGAAATATTTAAAATCTTTTGAAATCTCTTGAAATTTTGTAAAGTTTCAGATTGAAATTTAGAAAAGAGAAAATTTTCATAATGTAAAAAATTGAAATAATTGTAGATAAGAGTTTTAAAAATGGGATAAATGAAAATTCAAAACTTTCGAAATTGAAGTATCAAAAATTTTCAACTCTTCATTAAGAATAATTTTCAAATCGATGGGATTCAATTCTTCAAGCGTTTAAAATTTTAATGTATGTTTTTCAATAGGACAATCTGTAAATGAAATTATTTCAGACTGCAATGTAGAAAACAGAAAAATTTTAAAACATTAAAAATTTAACTGTTTGCAGATTAGTTAAATTATTAACTTGAAGTTTTAATAGAAATTACTCAAGTCAAAGTTTAGCTATTTACTGAAACAATTTTTGTATATAATTATGAAATTATATATCTTTTTTTTGAATAGCATACTTTTAAATTTTGAACGCCTTCAATTTATTAATCAGTACTAATTTTTTGTAAATAAACTTCCAAGCTTACAATTAAAATTCAATAGACTTGAATCTCATCGAGTTGAAAATTATTTACATTTCATAGTTGAGAATTTTTGAATATTAAATTTCGAAAGCTTTGAATTTTTATTGATCCCATTTTAAAGACTCTAATCTACAAACATTTCAGTACGGAAAGTTTTAAAATTTTTCTCTTTTCTAAATTTCAAGCTGAAGCTTTACAAAATTTTAAAGATTTTAAGAAATTTTCAAGGATTTTAAATATTTGAGGATGTTTTAAACGATTTGAAATATTTCATGGTATTTTTAAAATTTCAAGGAATTTTCAAGAGATTTAAAAAAATGTCAAGAAATATCAAAAGACTGCTAGGAATTTAAATTTTTTTGTATTTTTTAACAGATGTCAAGGAATTTTTTATTTATTTTCATAATACACAGGAATTTCAAAGAATTAAATAATTTTGGAAGGATTATTTAAAAAATGTACAAAGCACTTTAGAAATATTAAAAAAAGTGTCATGTATTTCAAAAGATTTGAAAAATTTGAGAGAATTTGAAATGATTCCAAGGAGTTTTAAATTGATTAGAGTCATTTAATATGATATTTTAAAGGATTTCATATATTTCAGGATACTTTAACAGATTCCAAGGAATTTTCAATTGATTTCAATAATTTAGAATGAGATTTTAAAGGATTTGAAATATTTCAGGGTATTTTTCAGATTTCAAAGAATTGTCAAGTTTAAACAAATTTCAAGAGATTTAAAAGATTTTAAAGGATTTCAAACATTTGAGGATTTTTCAAAAGACGTCAAGGAATTTTTATCTTATTTTTATAATTTCAAGGAATTACAAGGAATTTTAAAGGAGTACTTTAGAAATTTTTTAAAAAAAGGTCAAGGTGTTTCAAAATATTATGGAGGTGTTGTAGTATTGAAGAGTATTTTAAAATGTACCAAGGAATTTTGATTTGATTGCGGTAATGTAATATGAGACTTTGAAAGATCTAATATATTTTAGAATATTTTAATAGATTCCAAGGTATTTTTAGTTGATTTCAATAATGTTTGAAAATATTTTAGAGTATTTTAAAAGGTTCCAAGAGATTTTCAATCGATTACTGTAATATAATATGAGATTTGGATTTTAAATATCTTAGGATGTTTCAAAACATGTCAAGAAATTTTCAATTAATTTCAATAGTTTAAAGCAATTTCAAATAATCTTCACGATTTTTTGTCAACTTCTCTGGTCATAAAAATTGGGGAAATGATAGCGAACATGCTAACGAACGTCCATACACACTTTTTTTGTAGGTTTATTCAAAAAAGTTTTAATTTAGCAAAATGTGATTAATTTGCATAGCGCTTAGGAATTAGTATCGATTTTTTCAGTGTTAGATTCTCTCGGCTTTTTTCCTACGATAAGAAATATTTTGTCTTAAAAATCTGGGAAATGATAGCGAACATGCTAGCGGACGTCCGCGCACAGTTTTTTTTCAAAAAAATTTTGATTTTGCTAACAGCGAGTGTATATTTCGAGGTTATGTGTGTTACAACTCTCCCGAGTGTTACTTCCAAACCACACAATATTCTTGGCCGAAAATTTTGGACTTATAAAAAAACATGGTAACTAATCTCCTGGACTAATCTTGTTTCCAGGTAAATAAAAAAGTTTATTTCATAAATAATTTACAAATTATTGGTAAGGCAGAGATGGAAAACGAAGTAACCTCAAAATAATGCATACCATTTTTATTTAGCACAATATATTTTTTCGTTTTTATCCCTCAAAACAGAGTCAAGAGACGTCCGTTATGATATTTTATAGCATCTCCGAATTCAGTTTTTAAAAAATTTTATTTTTGTGGAAAAAAGCCAGGGAACTGTACCCGATTGACCACACGACGAAGTATCGCATACCCTTAAGAATCACGCGAAACATTGAAATCGCTTACAGTGGTAATCATGCACCTTCTGTTTTGCGGGTCCCAAAAAATAGGTATGGTGGGGATAAATTTCTAGCTCGATCTTCAGCTCTTAATAATATTATAAATTACATCACAATTTAAAGAATAACTGAATAAGCGTTCTAGCATTTTCGTGTCTATAATATTGTTAAGCACAGTTAAATTACATCTAAAATCAATAAAAGATTTTGTTTATACAAGCTTTCTCAACAGTGAGACATTCTCGGGGCCTCTCATACTACAGATACATCTGTGATTCTCACAAGTGGTGAAAGATACATCTAGTGAGTATATAAGGATCCTTCGAATATTGATATTCAGCGTGCGAAACTGTGTTAGTCCGTCAATGTCTACAGCGTTACCTGTGTGGAAATAATTCCTGGCAGACTGGAATTATTCTAGCACCAGTACTGAATTATTCGTGGCTCTCTGTTTACGCCGAATTAGATTGACGCTCTTTTGGCGCCATCTATACATACTAGATAAAAAAAATCCATCCCGCAGTTTTATGTAGACCCACTGATGTCGCTAGCCAGAATTTGACATCACATTAATATAAAAATTCCGTCTGAAATCTAGCTTGCCTCTAGAAAGTACATCTATATGGACTTTGGAAAAGAAGGTGCCATTTAAAAACTAATTAATAAAAGATAAAAAATTACATTTATTGCATTTAATCACGCCACTTTTAAAGTTTCGTCAGTCTTCCGCAATGTTGCTGCAGTGCTCAAATCAAAGGGAATAGAAGAAATAAAGTTGCCTGTGTTGTCAGTGCTGTGTCATGAAGGACAAACCTAATATAAAAAATTATTGCTAAATAAAGACAATTTATTTATTTATTCATAGTATGTAGTGCCACTAACAGCACTCAACTTTCATCATGCAGTGCAATTTCAAAACTTCTACCAAAATATTTACCAGCAATCGACAGAATCGAATTTCAAGAATCAGATGTTCGCCATGCCGCTATTCAGTGTGAGTATGTTTCATTTCGCGACCACGAGGTTAGAAATTTTTCCGGACTCTTTTTCGTCGTAAAGGCGTTGGAATCAAGACCCAACCTCAAAACTGGATTTTCTTATTTCACTCCATTAATACTAGAAGTACAACTTTTCTAGATAATCAAGACTTAGTTCTCTTTTTAATTAAATCTTTATTCGGAGTAGAAAATCGGCTAATTCCAATAGTTTTTGTATTAGGTGTTTTTTTATTCTAACCCCAACATTTGATATAAAAAAACGTCTCACATGAAAGCTATTGAAATTAACCAATTTTTCACTCTGAATAAAAATTTGATTCAATGCAGGAATAGGCCCTAATGATTTAAAAAATATGTAATTTTAGTATTTCAGGAGTAAAAGGAGAATTCAATTTTGAGGTTGGCTCCTGGTTCAAAAACATTTTTTTTTATAAATAATATTTGGAAACATTCTGACAAAAAAGCACACAGGGGCTATATTCCATTTTTGTTACAAAAATCTGGAATTCTTTTACATTATCAATGTAGCTCATAGTGCTTCTATATCAGGAATGATTTAATTATAAAAATAAGTATTAAATTTGTAATCTACGTCGCATATGGATCTACTAGATTTACTAGATTTCCTAGGACGCGCCAGTACCGCTGGTGTGGATAGCGGCTAGTCGATTGGAGCATTACATTTGCGCACTGCCCCAGCATAGTTTCTCGAGATAGCGCCAGTATAGACTAGTAGCGGTCTAGGCTGGAACAGTATAGCTCCATGAATTATTTTCAGACAGGTATATGTGGTAGTATTAAGTTAGTTTAGTATAGGTTTGGGTATAAGCCATAAAGTCCGGTATGCTGCAAAAATACTGTCTGTATGGATGGGTGCATGTGTATATGCATAGAAGCGTGGGTGTGTGCTGAACTTGTGACGCTATTAATAATTTTTTTTTCTTTCCTTTCTTCTCGATTTTCTTCGACTGTCGCTGAGGCTCTCATCCACTGGATTAGAAATTTGATACCGCTGTTTACTTAAACTCTGCAATTAACATTTTTTGATTCTTCTAAAATGTGTCATAATTTCTAGATGATTATGGATCAGATACCTTAACAAGGAGGTTTGGAAACTTTATTCATCTTCTTCTCGTATCCGAGACTGATACACAAAGTAGACGAATTTTTAAGCGACGAATTCTTTCCGTGTAAGAAGTAATACTTTACTCGTATTCTGTGGCTAATTTTGAAAATAAATATTGAGTTTAACTTGAATCACCTAATATTAAGATTCTGAATCAAATTTGCCTTGTTTATTTATTTTAGTTGTCTTTTTTTTAAATAAGGAATACGCGTTAAACTTCATGGGGCTTCCGTTACCTTCAAAAATAATTTTATTTTAATGGAATGGTTTTGTTGCGGATTTGTTAAAATTCACAGGTGATATTTACGAAAATTCAGGAGTCAGCTTTGCCAAGAGCAAGCCATGGTTTATTGTTTGGAAAACAAGGCAGAGATCTGACAGGGCCATCAGTATTACCTTAGAATAGACCAACGCCCCACCTATCTCATCAGAAACATAAAGAATGGTTGTCTCAGCAGAGAACCTCTTTCTAAATCCCGACTTATAAGAAGATAAGTACCCATCTTCTTTAAGATTTTGAAAGATAAGAGAGAATGCTGATTGGGCAAAGATCTTTGTGAGAACTTGGACTTTTGAATTTCGACAATCGGCGTACAATGCCTAATTTCCAAGCAGAGATGAAAACTCCTACTGATTAGTAGTTCATTATATCTAATTGTGCTGAAAGACAGGAGGCCAGGTACAAATAAATTCATGAGCTCTTAATACCATCATAATCTGACTTAAAGTTGTTTGCCGAAACTCATAAATCCTGAAGCAGAAATTAGGAGGCCTCTGCTGGAGCAATGGTGTCAATCTAAAAATTATTAATCCTAGAAGAGTCCGGTATTAATGTGCCTCTTGAATGTTGTTGATGTCCAGACCATACGCCCGCTAGATTAATTTTTTGCGAAGCATGTTGACAGGACCTTCTATCCTTGAATGACGAAAGGTATTCCTTCTTATTGCTTCTGAGGGCATACGTGGCTAAGTTCAGTAAGTCTCTATCCACCCGTGATCAAACTGGTTTGATAATGGAATAACACCTGATTCGCTGATGTGGAAGTTTGCACTAACAAATAGAAGACCTAGGACTGCATTTTAATGTATTAGAACGCCATTGACCTGCTTTAAGCAAAAAGGTCGAGAAAGAGAGAGAGAGAGAGTATAGGTTCCCTTGGCCTGGATTCTCACGATTACATTGACATTTAATTTTCCTAGGCAGATGGTGTTATCAGATTCACAAGTTGCGCGAACTTAGACCTTTTCGTAAGTACCGTCCCAAGAGAAGTCTGCAGTAGGACTCGATAGACCGCCAAAATGGCAAGTCGAGATATCTTTAGGTTAACTAGAATCTGACAAAGATCTATAGAGATACCGTCAATACGATTCGAGCTACACAGGTTACAATAGTCTATTAGAGATTCAAACTCTAATGCATCATAATATACAGGGTGGACCATTTTAATCTATCGCGGGAAATATTTTAGAAGACACGTAAGATACAGAAAACTGTTTCAGACAAAAGTCTTAGCAGAGAAAGTGAGTATCATAGGTATTGGTACCAATTGGTACTAAAGATCTTGATCTTGAAGGCGATTTTCAAGGTCGCTTAAAGGTCAAACTGCATTCTTGGTAATGGAAACCCCTAGTTTTGAACCCGGATTTGGAAAGGGCAGATTATTTTACTTAAAAAATGTTGCAATCGTCAAGGCCGCGTCATTTTCAATGCTACCCAGGAACAAAGACTTGGATGTAATAGGATTATGTTCCCTTTAGGGAGCTGGTTTAAAGTGATTCCCCTTGCTCCTCACTAATATGGATGCTTGATAAAAGTGAGTCCCCTTGCCTCTCACTTCTTGGGACGCTTGATTAGAGTGAGTCCCCTCGTCTCGTGTCTTTGGGGGCTGCTTAAAAAAATGTTCTTAAAAAAAACCCAAAGATAAATATCCGGCGAAGTTAAGTCTGGTGAGTAAGCAGGCCACCACGTCCAATCTAACGGTTTAGATTTTGTTGATTAGAAATGCCAATACGATCAGCGTAGAATGTAGTGGTGCACCATCTAATTGCACCCACATTCTTTTTCATGGCTTCAAATCGACATTTTAAAGTACGCCAAGTGAATGGGCTCTCAAAAATTCAAAAAAATTGAATTTATTAACAGTGTCACCGAACAAACATCGACCAATCAGATAGCCATTCATGATTCCGCATCAAACATTCTGGGTCCAACGATGTTGGTGATCAGCGGTTCTGTACGAGTGTATATTAGTATCTGACTAATAATGACAGTTGTGAAGGTTTAAAGCTTCAGTGTTTTTAAATGTGAGGATTAAGGTGGATCATAGCACGAACTGTTCGCATGCGAACGTCATTATCACCGTATTCGTAAGGTGGACGTTCACGATGTCATTGTCTCTTTAGCGCTCTATTGCTAAGATTTCGAATATTCAACCACACTAAAAAATAACAAATGCCTATCACTACACAGCGATCGGTGAAAACAGGCAAGCATTCATTCCCGTTCTGGCAGCTAACTGGAGCAAACTTGATGATCAGCGGTTCCGAACATACGCTTATCGTGTTTTCTCTTAATTTATATTGCCGAAACATCTAAACTATGATCTAGCTATGATCCATTTAAATCCTAACATTAGTTCTCGCCAAATTGAAAGAGAATTGGGAATACCAAAATCAATGGCTCTCAAAATCCTTAAGGCTTTCAGGCATCGTGCTTTTCACATAACAGATATCCAAGAATTAACGGATCGAAATTTCATGTAACGCCTTTAATTTTGTCTATAGACTTTAAATTATCGTGAGTTGTTCACATTCGGATTATTTTCTGATTAAGCTAAATTTGAAAACACTGCAGCTTTAAACAGAAACAACTGCCTTTATTGGTCAGATACTAATCCACACTGGTACAGATCCGCTGATCCGTAAGGAAATTTCTAAATTAACTATACACAAACGGATGGATTGGACGTGGTGGACCGCTTGCTTACTAGACTTAACTTCGCCGGATTATTATCTTTGGATTCTTCTTTTAAACGTTGTGTTCGAACAACTACCAACGACACGAGAAGATATGTTTTAATGCATATGAACAGCTCGTGCAGCCAATCCAAGTACTTTTTCCTTTCGACTATAACACATTTTCTGCGGAGAATTGATTTGTGCATTAAAGCTAACGGTGGTCACTTCGAGCACACATTTAATCGATAGTTCGGAAATTGAATGTGAGAGGGAAGGGGGCTTTCTTTAATCATGAAGTCCGAGTAGTGAGAGGCAAGGGAACTCACTTTAAACGTGCACCCCAAAGTGAACATAATCCTATTACGTCCACATGACTGTTCTTGGGTAACGCTAAAGTAGGAAGCTTAGGACCTTGAAAAATCCAAGGTCGTTCATTTTTTGGCTGTCGACCTATCTTTAAAAGTGTATTGTTCCGCCAATATACACGGAAGAAGCTTCGCTTTTTAAATCCACAAAAAATGAAACATTTTGTACGTAAAAGTTTCCGTCCTTCTCAAATCCGTGGTCAAAATTAGTGGTTTCCATTAAAAAATCACTTTCACCTTCACATAACATTTTAAATTTATTACAAGGTCAAGGTCATTCGTGTAAATGGATGTCCCGCTTTGTCTTCGACAAATTTTGTTTCAAAAATTTCCCGCGATAGATTGAAATGATCCACCATGTATATAGATACCACACTACCTCGAATCACATTATTACTTCTTTAATCGGCGAGAATTAGATTACATGCCTTAATAATTACTACTAAATCAGAATGTCTGCTTAAAGCTATGATTCAAATACTGCTAGAATATCCAAATCCTTGGTGCTTCATATAAATAGGGCTGTCTGTTAGGGAAGTATTGCCTCAAGGAAAACACCTAAAATACTCGTAAATGTACCTGTGACAAAATGTGTTCAAGAAGCAGAGAATAAGGTTTGCCCAGAGGAAATTCCCTAGTCGTTTGACAAAGTACTCGAGAAATCGACCGAATTAATGAATGAATAAGAGAGAGTAGTTGACGTACCTAGAAAGTTTAGGGGTGCTCGGCGAGTAGGTTTCGAATAACTTCGTGAATTAATCCAGGCAAAAAGTCATTTAGATGATTCAAGTTGTCAACAATCGTGACCTTGATTGGTTTCGAAATCATGTCGGAAGAGTGCTTAACCCATACCTGTTTGTTGTAGACCCAGGGCCTTCTGGCAATTTACCGGAAAAATTTGTGACTTATTTGCCCTTGATTTCATTAAGTTGCAGATGAAGTCCACAACTTCAGCTGAATTTTCTTGAGGAGATGGAGGAAACCCTTAGATAATTGCAATTTTATCCCTGTCCGATTGCTCCAAATGTGAAAGACGTTTTTCATATGTTCGCTTAAGATTGTCATGTGCCCCTCTACATTCTTTATAGTCCGCGGACATCTGATTTTGAAGGGATTAGTCTCAAATCTGCGATTTTTTCGTATCCATCTGAGTGGGCTCGAGGGCATTTTGGTCCGTTAGTTTTTTCAAATCCGATGAAAGTGCTTCATGGTTGGAATTCAATATTAATAAAAAAAGATCACATTTTTCAATTGTCTTATGAGTCAGCATATCCTAGCTCATATGCGTGAGTCAACTTAGGAAGAATTAATTGGGATACATGATTTGATATTGCAACCTGGGACGTCATTTACATCGGCAAAACTGGGACAGCAACCACTGCATACCAACAAGATACCTTTCTTTCTTTATTCAATCGCTTAGAAGTCACAGCAATTATCATCATAGGTTTCCTTACAAATATACATATTTGAGCTTTGGGAAGTTCTGTTTATAACCTTGTCACAAGTTTTACAGAATCCTGTCTAAGACTTAGAAAAGTCCAATTGTATAGGATATTTATTATTATATTTATTAGGATATTTATTCAACATCCTGATAAGATATAAGAAAAATAGAAGGGATATAATTAATTGAAGTTTCTAAGTGTCTGAACATTGGCTATCCGTCTGATCACGCAGACAAAATGTATACCAGCTCTGATATGTAGCTTTATGTCAAATGTTTATCCTACGTTATCAATAAAAAAAATATATGGGTAAATTCTACTGGGTTCTCTCATGTAATGCAGCAGATTATTGAAGATGGAAAAGTAATCACGAAAAGTATTCAATGCTAAGCTATCACCCACAAAGACAGTTCTGCTTCATTTTCTCACTTTTTCGTTACCGGAGGTTCACAGAAGATTCAATTATCTCTTTTCCAAAGAGTTACAAAAATAATTAATGTAGATGTGTCACCAAAATCACAAAAGTACGAGAGCTGTCACTCCAGCACAAATATTGAAATTTTGAAAAAAAAATTTCGGAAAGCAGTTAAATTTTCATAAAAAAAGTTCAATTTCAGATAAATAACTGACTTTTTTACCATTAATTATGTATTTTTGATAAAAGAACAAAGTTTTTATACTAAAAAGTCAAATGTTTTAGGGAACAGTGACTTTAAACAAATAAAAAATAAATCTTGAACAAAAAGACCGTTTCCAATACAAAAATATAAGCTTAAAACAAAATAGTTAAATTACCAACCAAAAATTTGATTCTGCCAAATTTTGGCTTAGACTGGGCCATCAAATGGTTGATGTTGTGTACGTCGGTAAAGAGAGAAACTCAAGAATCCACCTTAAACTATATTTCATTCATAAATATATACAAGAGCTGAAGAGCACGACACAGTCTGGTACACTGCTCGGTTCTGACTGACTCATAGTTAGGTTTAGATACGTGTAAAGCTTTCTTGAAACACAATAATATTTTGTAGGGTCGAAATGTGCATATTAAGTATATCATAGTTGAAATACATTTTTTTTCATTTTTTTTTTTCATTTCATTTAATCACAAGACTTTACCCTTGATTCAGTACACAGTTCTTGTGTATAAATTTCCCAAATTGATCCCGATTCCACACGTGGCCCTGATCGGGTTAGCTCAATGTGGCCATGTTCATACCTACTTATGTGCTACTAGTCGGGACCAAATTGGGCTACCCTCTGCAAAAGAGATCCAATTTGATTTTGATTCCAGATGTGGCCTGTACTGGGTGAGCTCAATCTGGTCCTGATTGTGGCTACTTATTTGATCCTGGTGGGGCCACATTGGGCTAATCACTTTAAATCAGAGTTAGTTTAAAACTTTTATTTTTTTATCTTGAATTACTCCCTGCCTTATTTAGTTATTATTTAACTAATTTTTAGTTGAGTGTTGAATATAAACGTAAATTTAACTTGCATATACATAGTGACATTTAATTTATTAATTCTTTGGTTTCGTATTGTACACGTAGAATTACGGTAGGTCCTTTCTTAATCTGTTAAGACTTTATACTTATTCAGATTTGAATTTGCGGTACCAGACTCGAATGTAATCGATCTGTCTTCCGTCCGATTGTCGGGCAACGAACGGACGAATGGAATGAAGATAACTTCGTAGAAATAAAAACAAACTTTGAGAAAGCGTCGACATTGTGAATATCTTTTATTGTTCGTCTTTTTGTGAATGTGCTAAATATCGTCAGAATTTGGATCCAGAATTGGGACCAATTTTAGAAAGAGATACCAAACTTATTTTAGTATACTATAAAGGAACGAATATAATTATTGTTTTAATTAATATTCTTAACTACTTGTATAATTTTGTATTAGACAAAGAATATTTTTATAATATTTCTATAAATAAAAACTATAGGGGCCCTCGTCAGGGCCAGATCAGACCTTCCTTATGGATACATCAGTCTGGCCCTGATCGGATTAAGCGTCTCATTCCAAGACTGTCCAGGACTGGGGTGCCCGGTCTGGGCCGGATTCTATTACATCTGGCCCTGAACAGGACGTCCAAACCTACGTTATATACCGTGTTACACACATTGAATTAATTTTCAGGTTTTATTCAGGAATTTGAAACCTTTTTTTTCATATTAATATTGTTAGATTAGATTAGATTTCCTACTCTATTTTTTCAAATTTTTACATTTCATAAATCTCCTACTCAAATCAGATCTTCAGAAATTAAACCCTTAATAAGCTATAACTAAAGTAGTCAATCATGTAGCGTTATGATATTCTAAAATTACCTTCCGTCTGCAGCCGGATTTTTATTAGAAGCGTACGTAATCGGCTAAACATTTGGTCAGAGAAGTGGAAAACTGCAGAAAACCAAATCTCCGGAGTTCAGCCGATTATAGACAGACGCAATTGAATGTAGACAATCGATAGCATTGAGTGCCCAAATCCTTGGCATCAAACCTCCCGCTCGACAATGGCTAAAAGCAGTCATAACACAAATAAATGAGAATCAGGACGGGTCACCTATCCGCGTCCTGACCACACTTATCAGTGCTTATCCAGCATATATACCTTGAAACCTTCTAAAACCAGAAATTCTCCTTGATTTTCTTAAATTTAGAAAACCTAGAAGTTTTCTGGAATTTTTCATGAGAACATTGAATTTTTTTACTCATAAAGCATGTATTTGATTGAAATCCGAAAAGCAATAAAAAAGTATTATAAACTGAATTTTTAGTAACCAAAAAAAAGGTTCTCATAGAAAATTAAAAAAAAGTTCACAGGTTTCATAGATTTAAAAAATCCAGGAGAATTCCAGATTTTCAATGTTGTTAAGGTTTCTCCCCCTCAGACTCAAACCGTTTTAAATCTTTAAAGATTTTGAACAGTTTCAAAAAGAAACTTTACAAAGTTTACATAAAGATTTTGAATATTCAAAAAGATTTAAAAATATTTCGGAAAACTTCACAAAATTTTATAAAGTGTTCAAAGCTTTCAAAATATTTAAAAAAGCTTTTAAAAATGTTACAATAAAAGCTGTGAAGTTGGCCACCCTTGTAACCTTGTACGGAAACGGAACAGAGGTTCTGCATTACATATAACTTCATAAGTTAGTCATCTCCCTAAATTTAGCACATTTTGATGCTGTCACGACTGGCCAACATGGACAGGTTGTATTATCTAAAGATCTAAAGGAATGGCCTGTTGAAGAAACTGGACTATTTGGTGGGGCCAGTGCTTCACCTTTTGAAGAATTGCTGCGTCTATCGGCTTCTTCTCCTAGCAACGCCTGTATATCTTTTTGTTTTTGGTAGTCAATTTTCGCATCTGTTACCCTAGGTGTAATAGGACTCTTGTCAGGAAAATGTTGTCGAAGTCGCCTGTATGGTGTATTTGGAACAAGTTCATGCGGTATTGCTTCTGTAAATGAAAAAATTAACTTAGGAGGCACCTGAGATACCTGGGTTCTCCAACCTCTATTTTGAAATTTGTTATTAATTACGAAAGGCTACTATCTAAGAAATTTTGAATTACTGCGCGCGATATCTCAAGAGAAGTCTTGTAGGAACAGTTGAAAATTTATCAGGAATCTAGCAGATGTAAGAAATATTGGAAACTTTTGCCTAACTCTGGACATAGGTGATTTGGTGTGGCGCATTTCGACCTAAACTCACAAGCGTGGAACGACCATCCGACTGAATCAGAAAGTGACCGAGTTTAGCCGAGTCTGTACAAGTCCACATGAGATCTGCTCGCGAGAAGGGTCAGAAAATTTGGATCCCACCAATCTGAACTAAATCTTGGAAATCTCTATAAGAATTTAAAGCAGATTGAAACCTTTACAGTTTCGTGATTTTCAAATTTCGTAGTTACTAGTACCTCGAATAATTATGCAATTAGATTTGTTTCCGCGCGCATAATTTAACTTGAAGCTTAATATTTTTATGGTGCAAAAAAATTCATAAATAAATTTTAAATACACCATTTGCTTATAAGTAAGGTAAATGACGATGATTCAAAGGCACCAAGCGAAATTTGAATTTTTATTTCACTCACGTGCAAAAATGTAACGTGGTGGCTACCCAGGTAAATTCTATTTTTATTTTTTTAATCATCTTTAGAGATGACAAAAACCCAATTCAGTTTCCAGAGTCAAAATTCATCGACTTGAGTTCGACTTGATTATGTCTTGAGTTCGCCTCCAAGAAATCGATGCCTGGCTGCGTTTTAAGACCGAGTCGAGACATAGGCCTTCGTCTTACTTTTATGGCCACGCCAGGTAAAACGGCTTTTAAATGTATTAAGTCGAGCTTTGTCTTGGCTAAGACGACGTTTACTTAACTCAAGACGAGCCTTGTCTTGGCTAAGACGACGTTTACTTGATTCAAGACGAGTCTGGTCTTGGCTGAGATTATCGAACCTTTTTTGGCTCATAAATGAGATTAAAATTGATAAATGAAAAAATTGTAATTATTAAATTAGTTATTTTTAATTTAAAAATTCAGAATCAGTGGGGTTGACCGAGCATAACCCTTAAAAATGTACTTAAAAAAATAAAAATTGTAACTATCTAGAAGGATCTCTTAAGCCGTTAGAAATACGTGAAAACTTACAACATTTTCGTTATCATCGTTGAACGAGTATAATACAAATAACAATCAGTAAATAAGTTGATTTAATATATAAATTATATAAAAATATACAAGATAATTAACAAAGTTTAGCTCTTTTGACTGTTAGAATTATCCCTTTTGTTAGGCCAGCTATACGCTCCAAGTTATAAACCGCACGTGTTGGAGTCATAAAAATTCGACTCAAGAGATAAATTTATGTCTTCAGGACATACAAACTTGTCTCCAAGACATAAATTGAAGCCTGGCTCCGTCTCAAAACTGAGACATGCTCAAGTCAAATTTTTCGACTTTAGCATGTCTTACTTGGGGAAAATTCCAGTCGAACTCAAGTCGAAGCATTTTCATACGGGTTAATACGTATTTCCTATGAGAAAAAAATTATTTCTGTACATTTTGTTCAGAATCGTCAATGATAGTTTCATTGAGTTGAACCTCGATATTTATCTTCAAAATTAGCCATAGAATACGAATATTATATTGCTTTTCAAATACTACAACCATAAGTATATTTTATAGGGACCCAAAAAACCCCATAAGTGAAAAAATGGACTTTACAAGTTTTTGGCACTAATTATGTCCAATTTTTAATTAGAGTAACTCACTTATAGTAAGTTCATATTTAATTTTAAATACGAAAATTAATTGTTTAAACAATGGTTTTAAAAAACAGCTATTACGATAAAAACTCAATAAGTCAGAGCATTTAAAAAATGTTTGAGGCCACTTTTTTTATTTCAAAATTCGATGCAAAACACTTTATAGGACACAAAAATATAACAAATTATCTTTATGACTTTTTTTGATATCTGCAAAATTACTAGAGTTTTGTAATTTTCAAAACCCAAAAATTAAACGAAAATGAATAATCAAGCGAAACAAAGCGTGATGTGGGCCAAAAGTCAAAGGAAGAAAAAAATTTACTTTCTGAAGATCCTACACGGTTCTTTTGAAAAACTTTTTTGAATATCATTAAAAAAATCAAAAATTAAAGTTTTTATCGCACAAAAAATAAATGATTAAAGAATTAAAGAATTCAACTATTTTGTTAAAAATTTATCTTTTTTGGTAAAAAAGCATATCTTTCTTTGAAATTTCATCTTTTAATATTCAAAAGTTTACTATTTAAAAAAAAGTTCGACCTCATTTGATTAGAAATTCAACTAAAACAAAATACTTATTTTTTGGAAATTTCATTATTATGTTCAAGTCCTTATTTTTGGTCAAAAAATTAAAAATGTCGTTAAAATTTGATTATTTTGGATTGAAAACTCATCTTCGAGTGAAAATCATTGATAATCGTTACAAAGGTACTCTCAAAATGCAAAAAGTTCGATTACTGTATGTTACAATTATTATAAACCAGTTATATTAAAAAACAGCCTGATATTGTAATTTTTTTGAAAAAAAATTTCACTTACCTAAAAATGGTTAGAAATATTCTGAGGGTGATTGTCATTGATAATTTCTGGAAAAAATTAACAATTTTAATTGTTTGAAACAATTTTTGTGCAGAAATTTATAATTTATGGTCTTTTAAATTGCGGATTTCCTTACATAAATAAATTCAAAGCTTTGACACTTTGGCTTGATTTTAATTTTCTCGCTAAAACCGCTTTAAGTTTTTGTGAGAAAGATTCGTAGTCAATATTTTTATAAAACCATAGCAACAAACAATTTTTATTAGAAATTTTTGTAGGGACATATTTAAGTAAGCTTTTCTTACAATTTGGATTCTTCTAGATCATTTCAGTTACCGCAGATATTCTTGAAAATGATATATATTTAATTCTATTTTGATGTCTTAAGAAATCGTGTTTTCAATTCAGATAAATTATTTTCGACAAAAATTATAACAATTTTTAAATATATGAAAATTTTGTGAAATTCAAAATTAAATAAAAACGATAATGAATAGTTAATTGTCAATTTTAATTGAAAATAGTGGTTGTAAATTTCCCTCTCAAAAATTCAAGGCATTCCCAGTGCAAAAGAAAATGTTTTACAGGCCAATGTGCCAAAGCTTTGAGTCTATTTATTGCATTTGTTTACAAGATTAACAATTGTTGTGCTTGAACGAATTTAATTAAACCTATACTATTCATGAAAATTGTTATTGACAGTCAATCTTACAATAATTTAAAGAATTTTCGGCTGAGAGAAAATTGTTTTGAACAAAAAATATAAAATTTTTTAAGTACTTGAAACTTTCGTGACATTTAAAATAGAATAATATAAATAAATACTAACAAACATTTATTGTCAATTTCATATAAAAATAATGACGGAAAATTTCTAACAAAAATGTTAACGAGTTTTGATAAAAACAAATTCTTTTCGAGCCTTAAGTGTCAATGTATTATATTTATACATTTTAATTTGTTTAAAAATCAACAATTGTTGAATATCAACGAATATAATTAAACATGTATCATTTTGAGAATATTTGCATCAATTTAGATGATAAAAGGAAATCCGAAATTCAAAAAACCACAAATTCCAAATTATTGTACAAAAAATGTTTATAACAACTATAATCGTTAACGTTTTATAGAAGTTGTGACTAATAGTCACTCTCACAATAATTTAAATCATTTTTAGCTATAAAAAATTTTTTTCTCACAAAATAATTTTTGAAGAGTAAATAACTATTTTGTGAAAAATATCGATTTTTTCATCATTTCAGTAAGCGTATAATAAATTTAAAAAATGAAGATGGAAAAGTCGTTGACAAAAGTGCTCTTTAAAAATAAGTGCACTTGATTAAAAATTGATATGTGAAAATGGGGGAAAATTGAAGGCTGTAGACTTTTTTGAACCAAAAAATTAATGCCATGCCACAATACGGCGCCTTGTGAAGTGGTCGTGACCTCCATTGGACAGCCGTGTCCCTAAATTTTATATGAGTCAGACATCCTGAGAAGGAAATTTTTCAAATGTCTAATTTTAAAAAGACATTCATGATTTTTCCTTTTTCTCATTCCTATTAATCGCGGCCAAAGTTTTACTTTTCAGTAATGAAGACTGACGTCATACGCAAATTTTCGTATATTTTCAACATTTCAAAAATTTATAAGATGTTCAAAATTTCTAAAATGTTAATAATTCCAAAAATTTTCTCAGTTTTCTAAAATGTTTGAATTTTTTTAACTTTTGAAAATTTATTATGTTAATGAATATTTTCAAATGTTCTAAATTTCAAAAATGCTAATAATTTCTCAAATTTCCAAATAATTTAAAATTATCTTACCTTCGTCTCCATGGTATAGATACGCATTATTATCTGAGAGTCTACTGTATCTATGTGTATGTGGAGTACTTGGGCCTCCACTATCATAAGCATTACTTCGGCGTCTATTTTTATTATTTGCATTACTTGGACGTCCATGTTCATTATCCAGATTACTTCGGCGTCCACGTTCACTATCCACATTGCTTTGGCGTCCACGTTCACTATCCAAATTACTTTGGCGTCCACGTTCACTATCCACATTGCTTTGGCGTCCACGTTCACTATCCACATTGCTTTGGCGTCCACGTTCACTATCCAAATAACTTCGGCGTCCACGTTCACTATCCACAGTGCTTCGTCGTCCACGTTCACTATCCAAATTACTTCGACGTCCACGTTCACTATCCACATTGCTTTGGCGTCCACGTTCACTATCCAAATTACTTCGACGTCCACGTTCACTATCCACATTGCTTTGGCGTCCACGTTCACTATCCAAATTACTTCGGCGTCCACGTTCACCACCAGCTGTACTTAGGCGGCCAAGGTAACTTTCGATATTACTTGGGCGTCCACGTTCATTATCCGCGTTACTTGGGCGTTCATTGTTACTGTACGAATTGCTATTGGGCCAATTGTTATGACCACTACTACTTCCGTTGTAAAGTACCATTTGTAATTCTATAAAAAATAAAATAAAATTTAAATGACCTTGAAATTTTCTGCAGATATGGATTTGAAAGTTATATAATTAATTTTAAAAAAATAACCATGAATCGTATCAGAAGACAAAAAACATCCTTAGAATATTCGCCGAAATATCTCGATGCTGTTTTTTGTTTTGTTTTTTTGTTCAAATATTTTTTGAACGTGGCTATTTCCTTTAAAATAATATTGGAACAATAAAAATGATTGTAATTGTTCAAACAAAATTTAAAAAAAAAGCATCGAGATTTTTCGAATACGAATCTAGGGCTGTTTTTCAATTATCTTACCGTCTTCTGCAAAATGTTGATTCTTTTTTTTTAAGTGTACATTGTTACTATGTGTATCTGCATTGATTGGGCTTCTATTTTCAATATAATTACTTAGGCGTCCATAATTACTATCCGCATTACTTGGGCGTCCACGTTCATTATCCGAGTTACTAAGGTGTCCATAGTTACTATTAACATTACTTGGGCGTCCAAGTTCACTCTCTGTATTACTTTGGCGTCCACGTTCACTATCCACATTGCTTGGGCGCCCACGTTCACTACTACTTCCGATATGATAAAGACTCGATATTGAATCTGTAAGTAAAAACATTAAAATTTAGAAGGATCTAGCAGAGTTATCAGAAAAATGGAAAAATGTCCACTTTTTATGTCATTTTTGTTTATTTATACGAAAACTGAGAGCATAGTTCACAAATCAGGCTCTACAGGTCTCTTAGAAATCTTATTAGCTTTGTTTTCATTGCTAAGACAATTGCGCCCCAAATGCGCCACCGATAACAAAATTGGCGCCACAAAACTGTAGGAGTTATACCAGGTGTTACGACAGTGGGGTGGGTCTATAGTCATGCTATCCTCCTGCCCATTGGAAAAATCGAAGTTTAAATCACATGAACTCGAAGATCTTCAAATGCGCTCATATGCGCCATAAAAAAAAATACTGCGCCACACTGATAAACAGGTTATCAGCGATCAAAATATGGGGGGGGGGGCTAGTGTTATTTTTCTAGGCCAGTAATATTTTTATAAATTGATTTTAGCTGTCATAACTTCAAACCCGCTCAAATGCGCTACCACCAAATTTTTTTGCGCTAGCTTATTAACAAACATATCATATTTGGGGGGGAGGGCAGTGTAACGCACGTTTTAAGTGTTCAAAAGTGATGCACAATATAAAGTTGCGGACATGGCTACATTCTCCTTCAAAATGGCTCATATGCGCCATAAAATTTTCTTAAAAATCTTGAAAATAGGCCAAGATTTGGAGGTAATGAAATTTAACGAAGTGATGACCAGCAAAATAAAATTTTGCAATCCACATTGATGATGGGAGTTTACTATTGGGCTTCAAATTTGCTCATATGGTAATACCATAAATGTACTTAAATGTCGCAAATTTTTAGAATATCTAAATTATTGCATATTTTCAAAACTTTCAGCATTTCTAAGATGTTTAGAATTTTTCAAATTATCAACACTTTCCAAATTTTCAAACTTTTTTAACTTTAAAGATTTTTAATATTTCTGTAATTGGTCAAACGTTCAAATTTCTGAAATTATCATAATTTATCAAATTTTCCAAAAATTTTAAGTTATCTTACCGTTATCTGTAAGATATTGATAGCCATTAATATCTGAGCGTCCACTGTCACTATGTGTATACGCATGACTTAGGAGTCCATTGTTACTATTCGCATTACTATTTCGTCCACTATTATTACTGCTATTGCGTAGACTCTTATTACTACTTTCGACTCTCTCATTAAGATTCGTTGTTGGATCTGTAAAAAAAAATTAGGAGGGCAGACATATTAGGAAAATTGAGATATTTTTAATTTAGCTTTCTATAAGGGCCTAACCCAACTTTTTACGATTCTGCAGAAAAAAGAAAAAGCTTTCAAAAAAATTAAAATATTAATTTTTAAATAATAAAAAAAACTTCTTTTGATATAAGTCAGCGTTAAATTGAGCTTTAATTTAATTTTCTAGAATTTGTATAATGCTGAAAAATTTGAAGCTTAACAAAATTTCTAATGTTTCTGAATCTTATCAAATGTTCAAAATTTCTAAAAATATTATTATTTTCTGAATTTAAAAATAGATTTAATTGTCTTACGGCCATTTACTCCACCTACTTTAATGCCTCTAATTAAATATTCTTGTGAATGGTTTAAGCAATTAATTATTGTTTTCAGAAATTTTCTCTTAGAAGAGAAATATAATATATCACCTCTAGAAGGCTGCGTTATATAGCCCCAAAAAAACACCACAAGTAACGAAACGGGTTTGGCCTTAATTTTATGATTTTTTGCAATTCTTTTTATTTTGATCATTCCTAATGAATAGCATACTATTTTTACTGATGATCAGATTTTTTTCAATCAGATTAAAGTGGGTATGAATTTGTGTTTACAAAAAGAATTGTTTAAACAAATAATAATTATTTTAAATAATACTCCCTTTGTTTACTGGTAGAAAATCGTGGTTTTTTCTTAAATTATAAACTATTTCTCTATTTATCACTTGCAGGGACTCAATAATTATTTAAGTTGCGTGAAAGTGATTGTCTAAGCAGATTTTAATTTTTAATGAATCTTCATCTATAATTATTTCAGAGATAGTTACCCTTTTCTTCTGAAATTTTTAACTTTTTGTCGACCCTTTACGTAATGAAGTAATAATTAATGAAAGCTAATAGAAAAAGTTCTTTAAACAAATTACTATTGCTTATCACTATTTTCTCTAAGGTAAATACTAGAAAGTTGCGTTTATCTGTGATTTTATTTTTTAATCAAAGAAGTGTCCCATGTTAAAAAACTTTTGTGAACGCCCTCCCACGTAACACTTTTTGATATGTTGACAGACGAACCCCTCCCCCTAAATACTTATTTCTCGAAATTTCAAGCAAAATTTATCATTGAGAGAAAATTAATATTATTTCGGTCAGATTTTGTATTTTGCTTATTTTATCAAAGTATTAAAAAGAAGTGTATTACATACAATGAATTCTAATGAAAAAACCACAGATTTTAAATTTTTGCACAAAAACAGTTTATAACCATTTTAATTGTTGATTACTGTGCTAACGAATGTCTACACGAATTTCAATAATTTTTGGAATAACTAAATTTTAGTATTTTTAAAAATTTTCAAAATTTTAAAGATGTACAAAATTTCCTTAAATTTTATACAGATACTAAAATTTTTAAAACCTCGAAATTTTTTAATCCTCAAAATTTCTTATTTTTTTAAATTTCATCAAATATTATAAATTGCCTTAAATTATCATAATTTCGAAAAAAATTATCATCTTACGTGAATCGTGAGCTTGGTGAGCTCTGAGGGCATCGTAATAATTCACATAACTTTCATTTCCTTTTGTATTTCGAGAAGAAGTTCCTAAAGTACCCGATCTTAGTTCTGTAAAAAAAAATTAAAATTTAGTAGAATCTCGCAGACAATCAAAATTGAAATCTAAAAAATAAAACAAAAAAGCACTTCTTATATAACTCAGTGATGAATTTAACTCCTAAGAGTGTCAAAAGTGAGCTTATAAGTCCCCTAAAAAATCAATTGCAATTTTTTTTAAATTCTAATCTATATCGTCCCAAAATTTGTTCAAATTCGCCAAAGATTTAATACTTTTTTTTTAAATAATGCTTAAAGGTCATAGAATATGAATGATGAATTACCTTAAAAAGTCACTGACATAAGTCTTTTATATAGTGTCCCAGAAAAAAACTCCTAACCGAAAAAATGGATTTTGCTAGTTTTTGAAGCTAATTATGATTTTTTTTCAGTTATTGAATGCAAATTGTTTCTAATACATAAAATACTGCTTTATACTGATAATAAGATGTTTACATCAATTTTTTGAATTCATTAATGTTTATCTTAAATTTTTAATTCATTCCACACTGTGTTTAAAGTAAATAAATTTTAATAATATTAATCAGTGTATTAACAAATTATTATTGTTTACAGCCAGCTTTTGTCTATATCAAAACCAAAAAGTTGCATTTTTTCTGATTTTTTCGAATTTTTTATCGTTTTTCAATTATATTGAAATAATAATGAATTCAAGCTAACAAAAATAGTTGTTTGCACAATTAATGAAAATGTTTTACAATCTTCTCTTTGCGGAATGGTAGATTATTTCTTATAACTTTCCTCACTTAGAAAATTATTAGAAAATTGAAGTTTCATTCGAAATTTTGAACTTCACTTTGCTTTTTCATTTATTTGTGAATAATAAGCAAAAATTAGAGAAATAATATTTTAAACAATCTGTTTTTTTAGTGAATATAAACACCTAAGTTTGTTAAGCTCAATCAATTATCTAAATCTCTTTTATTTAAAATTTAACAAAAAGTGGAAATTTTCTCGAGAAACTTCTTGTTAACATGTTTTTTTTTAGTTTAAAATTCGAATAGTTAGTTAGAAATTCTTGTGATTTATTGATAACACAGCCACACAAAAAAGTGTGCGGATCTGGTAACAAGACACACGCAATCCTATGGATTTTGGGGTGCTGAATTCAAATTCGGTATCAAAAATTACCCATCACGTCTTGGTTGAGCTATAACCTCAAAAAATGATAAAAAATCATGCACTGAGGCAAATGAATTTCAAAATAATGACAGTGATGCAAATATTCACTTCAAAAACATGTCGACAACTGAAGAAAATCAACTCTTGCCTGATATTAACTTATTTAACATAACTTTACCCAACAGAACCTGACCTTATCTAACCTGAATTAATAGAAATTTATTGAACTACACGTAAAGCTCTGGAAGCATATTTTCCCAGTAGCATATGTGTGCTACATCGAATGGGTCAACTCGAGCCTAACCTGAAATTAAATCTAACCTAACCTAACCTAACCTAACCTAACCTAACCTAACCTAACCTAACCTAACCTAACCTAACCTAACCTAACCTCACGAAACACAATTAAACTGATTGTGTTTTCCCGTTGTGTTTGCGGTACCGTTTCATTCAGCTTCGACTTAACCTACATAGAGGTTTAACCTATCCTAACCTAACAAAACTTGACCTAACCTAATCGATTACGCTGGCAACCCTGTTCTTGCGTACTTTCATATTTTGACATTAAGGGCATGTGACACAGCTAAATACCTATATTACCGACTACAGTTTTTCAGTTAACTGAATATTTTTTTGAACCTAAGAACTTTTTTTGTAAATAAAATATCGAGCTGAAACTTTGGGAAATGTATTAGAGTACAATAAAGTACGTTTAGGTACTG
>NC_046666.1:16177909-16197799 GCF_010883055.1 Belonocnema kinseyi | reverse complement strand
TACGTTTAAGTACAAAGCTTAATAATAAAAGATGTAAGAAAATATATTTCAACAATCAATTCCAACGGCATCAGCCGGTAACGTTGCACACGAAAATACGAACCCTCTAGAGCCTCGTCTAGTGGCCGCCAGGTTTCGTATTTTCGTATACAACGTTACCGGCTGATGCCGTTGGAATTGATTGTTGAAATATATTTTTTCACATCTTTTATTATTAAGCTTTGTACTTAAACGTAGTTTTCTTTCGACTCTTGCATTTCTCAAAGTTTGAAACCGATATTTTATGCATAAAAAAGTTCGAACGTTCAAAAAACGTTGAGGTTCAGAAAAAAGATGAAATAATTTTCAGTGAAGTTCCTACCAAAATGCAGTACCTAAACGTACTTTCTTGTACTCTAATACATTTCTTAAAGTTTCAGCTCGATATTTTATTCACAAAAAAAGTTCTTAGGTTCAAAAAAACATTCACTTGGTTGGTGTAGAGTCTCATGCTACAAGGAAAAAAACCGCGAGCATTTCTCAATCGCATGTCTGCAAGAATAGCTTAGATTCATGCTGTTACATTTGCAGTAAATATGAAGTGAGCAGTTTGCGAAAATCAATCGACGAGGAAGTGAAAAGTCTTTACGAAAAGTGTTTTGACAGTAAATTTCTGCACCAAGAAACAAAATAGGTTCCTCACGTTATTTGCAATCCCTGCAGACTTATGTTGTATCGTCTAAAAAATTTAAATAACGCAAAGTACCGCAAGTACTTTACACCAACCACATGGAAAAAACCCGTTATTGCGAAGGACTGCTACTTTTGAATGAATTCCGTCAAATGGTTCAACGCCAAAAATAAAAACAACATTTCGTACATTAATGTGTGCACAGTTACAATAGCAATTGAAATCAATAAAAATGCACGCCAAACTGATTTAAGCGCTTTAGAAGATGATAGAATGGAAGTTGAAAGTCAATGTCATGGAGACGGTAGTGAAACCAGTGATCGAACAGAAAATAGTTCTGATGATTCCGATGAAAATGACCAAAAAGATGACGAATATAGCGTGCATAAAATGAAATTAAAGGTTCCACTATTACTGTCGCAACTAGAACTGAATAATTTTATTAGAGATCTTGGATTACCGAAAGACGGCGCTGAATTTTCCGCTTCATTTCTAAAAAGAAGAAATCTTCTAGAGCCAAAGACAAAAATTTCATTCTATCGCGACACGGACAAAGAATTCAGAAAGTTTTTCGTTAAAGACGAACAGACGTCTTTAGTGTACATGCACTGACGTTAACGGACTAATGAACCACTTGAAGAAAAATGTGTACAGAGACGAAGAATGGCGACTTTTCATTGATTCGTCAAAACGCAGCATTAAGGCTGTTTTATTGCCTAACGCGAATACTTACACTCCTACCCCTATAGCTCACTCAACGGTCATCAAAGAAGAATATAAGAGTGTTAAAATGCTTCTTGAAAAAGTTAATTACACGAATCACAAATGGCAAATATGTGGTGATCTCAAAATCATAACAATGATATTAGGCCAACAATCGGGTTTCACGAGAGAGCCATGGTTTATATGCCTGTGGAATAGAAGATATCGAGCCAATAATTACAGCAAAAAACATTGGCCTATAAGAGATTCATTCAAACCTGGTTTTCATAATATCATCAACCAAAGCCTCGTTGACCCAGAAAAAATTTTACTACCACCCCTTCACATAAACCTTGGGCTCATGAAGCAATTTGTCAATGCGTTAGACAAATATGGACAATGCTATAAGTATATATCCCTTAAATTCCCTTATGTTTCAGACGCTAAATTGAAAGAAGGAGTCTTTGATGGACCACAGATTCGAATATTGACAAGAAATAATTATTTCGTGAGCCACATGAAGAAAATTGAAATGGACGCTTGGGAAAGTTTTAAAGCAGTAAACGCAAATTTCCTCGGTAACAAAAAAAGTTCAGACTACGAGAATATTGTTGCGAAAATGATAAGAAACTACAAAAAGTTAGGCTGCTTGATGAATAAAAAACTTAACTTTCTAGATTCCCATACGGATAAGTTTTCAGAAAATGTTGGTGATTTCAGCGAAAAACAAGGGGAACGTTTTCATCAAGGCATAAAAGTGTTGGAACAACGATATCAGGGTAGATGGGACGAGGTCATGATGGGTGATTTTTGGTGGATGTTAAAAAGGGAAACGAATGTAGGTCTTAAACGTAAGCGGAACCCTTTGCATCGTTCCTTCGAAGAAAAAAGGACACGTTATAGCAGGCAGAAAATAGACTGAAGTAGGTCTATAAATCAATTTAATTACGATAAAATCAAGATAAAATGTAAACACGAAAGATAGTATAAATATATCCTTTAAGTTTAAGAAAAGCAGAGAGAAAAATTTTTTGAATAAAACTCTTATTCATTTGAATGTTTAAGTGACAGTTCTACATTTTAATTGATACAAACATTGTCAGGTTAATTGAAATGGGGCCAATTCTACTTGTAGTTCTAAGTTTCTTCAAATGAGTAATGTGCGTCTAAATTTTTAACCACCTGTAGTACAATGAAATGAATTTTATTGTGTTACAACGGGAATACTTAAGTTAAGTTAAGATCGAGCTAACCTATTAATTATAGCACACATTTAAGACTGAGAACCGTACGCTTACATAGCTACATGAGTGGCTGAATTTCATTCAGCTAGGTTAGGTTAGGTCAGGTTTTGTGAGGTTAGGATAGGTTAAACCTCTATGTAGGTTAAGCCCAAGCTGATTCAAACGGTACTGCAAACACAACGGGACCACACAATGAGTTTAATTGTGTTACGTGAAGTTAAGTTAGGTTAGGTTAGGTTTTTTTAGGTTAGGATAGGTTTGACCTCTGTGCAGGTTAAGCCCAAGCTGATTAAAACGGTACCGCAAACACAACGGGACAACACAATCAGTTTAATTGTGTTACGTGAAGTTAAGTTAGGTTAGGTTAGGTTTTTTTAGGTTAGGATAGGTTTGACATCTTTGCAGGTTAAGCCCAAGCTGATTAAAACGGTACCGCAAACACAACGGGACAACACAATCAGTTTAATTGTGTTTCGTGAGGTTAGGTTAGGTTAGGCCAGGTTAGATTTATTTCTAGGTTAGGCTCGAGTTGACCCATTCGATGTAGCACACATTTGCTACTAGGAAAATATGCTTCCAGAGCTTTACGTGTAGTTTAATAAATTTCTGTTAATTCAGGTTAGGTGAGGTCAGGTTCTGTTGAATAAAGTTATGTTAAATAAGTTGACATCAGGCAAGGGTTGATCCTTCACAGTTGGCGACATGTTTTTGAAGTGAAAATTTGCTCTTTGGCATTATTTTGAAATTTATTTGCCTCCGTGCATGATTCCTCGTCATTTAGTGAGGTTATGGCTCAACCATGACGTGATGCTTGATTTTTGATACCGAATTTGAATTCAGCGCCCCAAAATCCATAGGAATACGTGTGTCTTGTTACCAGATCCGCACACTTTTTTTTGTGTGGCTGTGTAATTTATCTTTTTGGATAGCAAATTAGTTTTGCTTGCAAATTGATATATTAATTTGAAATTTAATCCATTTTTTATTGAAAATTCATATATTTCTTTAAAGTTAATAATTTTTGGTGAAAATCAATTTTCTTCGTTGAAAATTCATCCTTATTTATGGAAATTATTTCTTTTTGTTTAAATTTGAAAATCTGTTATTGTTAAAAAAAATAATGTTTGTCATTGGTTTTTCTTTTTAGTTAAAAATTCAACTGCTTGGTAGAAAATCGACTTTTTTTTATTAGGTTTTCATATTTTTACTTGAAAAATGAACGAATTGAATAGAAATTAAACTATTGGACTAAAAATTCAACTATTTATTTAAAAATTTAACTGTTCTGATTAGAGTTTATTTGGTTTGAACTATTTGCTTCCTAATTCCTCTCTTTTAGTTAAAACATTTAATTTAAATATTAATTTTTTTACATGAAAATATAGCTATTCTATTTTTGAAAAGAGAGTTAATCTTGTATGCTAGCAAGTCATCATTTTGTTTGAAGATTCAACTATTTTGTTAAAAATTCGTTTTTCTCTGTTACAGAATTTATTTTTTTACTGAAAATTTAAGTATTCCATTTTCTCGTCTTGTTTGTTTGAACTTTGTTTTTTTTTTGTGAAATTTTATTTTTCTTGGCGAAACAATTATCTTTCTAATTGAAAATTTTTGTTTTATTAAATATTATTTTTTAATTTGTTATTTTAGTATCCCATGCTTAATTAAGACTTTATTATATATCTGGTATTATAGATAATTTTGTTGTTGATATAACGTTAATGTTCTTGATATATTTTACATGTTAAAAATTATACTGCTTGGTAAAAAAGTATGGATTTTGTTGAAGTCGTTTTTTTGGGTTGGAAAGAAATGTTTTTTGTTGGAAATTCAGAAATATGCAGAGCATACATATATTTGGTTAAAACGTCATGTTTTTGGGAAGAAAATTATTCTTGATAAAACTTTAACTTTGTAGTGAAGAATTCAGAAATTTTGTTAATTAACCATTTTTCTCGATTGAAAATGATCTTTTATTTTAATTTTATCTTTTTCGGTTTAAATGTGCACTATCTTCTAAAATATTCGAAATTTTAGCTTAAAAACTTTAACTTTTTGTTGAAAATTATTCTTTTCTACTAGGAACACCATCTTTATTGGTCGAAAATAAACTTCGTTGCTGAAAATTTAACTTTATTCTTATAAATTTGTCGTTTTAAATTTAAATTCTTGATTGAATTTGAATATTTTTTCAATAAAAATTCGGCCAACTGACATATTTCATGAAAGTTAATTTTTAATTTAAAGTATTTATGAAAGTAAAACCCGCTTTAAATTGACGGTTTTATATTTATTTGTTTAATTTGTTCAGGAGATCAAAAATTGTTCTATTTTATAAAATATAAGAAAAAATCTATTTTTCTAAGTATTTGTCCATAAATTCAGATGGTAAAGGTAAATTCTAAATTAAAAATACCAAATACTATAAATTTTTGCCAAAAACTTGTTATGAAAATTATAAGTGTAAATTTTTTATAGAAATTGTGACTAATAATTACTCTCACAAAAAGAGAACTCTATCATTGATTAATGATGATTTTTATTACTGGCAGATCGTTGTTGAAGAGTAAATAATTGTTTTGTAAAAAATATAGATTTTCTGATAATTTTAGTGAACATATAATAAAAAAAAGCAACTGAAAATGAAAAAATCTCTGAGCAAGGTGCTCTTTAAAATTAAGCGCATTTGAAATAAAGAATTGAAAATTGGGACAAAATTGAAGGTTGTAGGCTTTTTTGAACGAAAAAAATGCATTTTAAAAATTTCTGAAATAAATCAAATGTTAAGAATGTCTAAAATTATAATCATTTCTAAAATGTTGAAAAAATTTTTAATTATCTTACCCCTGGCTAAATGGATTTGATACGCATCATGATCCTCATAGCGACTTGGTGTTGATTCTGTAAACGAAAATAAATATTTAGAACAATCTCACAGTCATTTTAGCAAAATAGGTGTATTTTGAAGGTATCATGTCATTAAGGCCTAATCCAACTTTCACGATTTTATAAAAGAAACAAAAGGGGTTCAGAAAAATATAAATTTTTAATTTTTCTAAATAAAATAAAATAGAACTTTTGATATAACTTAGCTACGAATTCAAGACCTAAAAATTTGATAATTTCGTTTGTTGAAAATTAAATAATTTATTTGAAAAATAAATAATTTAGTTCAAAATGCATGTATTTTGTTAAAAAATCATCTTTTTGGAAGAACAATAATCTTACACGTCGAAAACTGATCTTTTTGGTTAAATATTTATTTGTCTTTATTTTTAAAAAAATTTTTGATCTAAAAGTTTAACTATTTAATATTTGTTTAAGACCTTTTCCTTTTTATAGGATAATTTGAAAATTCGTCTTTCTCGATAGAACGTCAATCTTCTTTGTCGAAAATTCATCTTTGGGGTTAAAATCCTTTTTTTTTTGTTTAGCGTTATTTATTTTCATAAGAGTTTTTGTTTGGAAATTTCATTATTAAATTTTTGGTTAAAACTTTGTATATTGTATTATTCAAAAATTATACAGTTAGGTAAAAAATGCATTTTTATTGTTTGAAAATTATCTCTTTTGTTAACAATTCATCTTTTACGATCTTTTAGTCTTACAAATTTAAATGTTTTATTGAAACGTCCACGATTTTATTGAATAATTTAAAGGGAAAAATATTATTCTTTCGATCTATATAATAGCTGAATTCAATTCAACTACTTTGTTAAAGTCTTGCTCTTGTTCGAAAATTTTTGATTAAAACTTTATCCATTTGTATTCATTAAAATTTTATTCATTTTTTATGATAGAAAAGTTATCCTTCTGCTTTTTAATTTTGTCTTTGAAAAAGGTAGTTTTTTTGCCTAAAAAGTCTTTTCAGTTAAGAATGTTTGTATTTCAACAAAAATTACAATATTTGACTGCTTGTTCAGTTCATTATTGATAATTCATGTGACTGATAATTTGCGTTTAAAAAAAAGCTTATTTGAATATTTTACTCATTATCTCTCTTCAAAATTAAACAATTTTAATATTACGCAACTTAATTGTTCATAATTTGCAAAGTAAATTAAAAACATTGGAATATTTAAAAAAAATCGTAAAAAATTAAATTTTTTTCTGATTTCTTATAATGCAACAATTTTTCTTTAAATTATTTTCAGACTGAACAAAAATACGGCCATCTTGAAAAAGAATCGTAATTTATTGAAAATTTTAAAAAAATTGTTGACGACAACTTAAATAAATTATTTGATTAATATCAATTAAAAATTCAACAAACCAATAATTCGCGTTAAAAAAAAATTGATAAAATTTTTACTCTAGATATCTCTCTGAAAATAGAAATTTGTCCTATAGTGCAACATTTTTGTCAAATATTTCCAAAGTTAACAGAAAAGATTTCGATCTTTAAAAACAATTGTGATGATTGACTACTTTCGAATTTTTTATTATCATTTTTAATACATTATTTCATTAATATTATTGAAAATTCATGTTACCAATAATTTGCAATAAAAAAACAGTTTAATTGCATATGCTACTCATTAACTCTCATTTAAGTTGATTGGTTTATAGCGTAGCGCTTATTTGCTAATTATTTTTAATGTGAACCAAAAACATTGCAATCAGTAAAAACAATTATAACAATTTTAAAACATTTTCCAATTTTTCAATCGCAAACCAATTAATTATTTAATTAATAATATTATAAATTTATATCACCAATAATTTCGTTTAAAAAGTTGGTAAGGGAATTTAAAAGATTACAAAGCATTTTAAATGATTTACAACATTCAAAAGAGTTTAAGGATCTTCATGTACTTTAAGAATTTTTAATTGTATTTAAACAGATTTTAAGAAATTCCAAGGGATTTAACGGGAGTTATTTGATTTAAAGTTAAAAAATTTAATTTTCAAAGTTTTTTAATTGAAACAATTTTTAAAGTTTAAAATAATTTTAATGAATTAAAAAAATGTAAAGTAATTTTGAATAATTTTTACCGAATTCTTTAAAGTCTGTCAAATCGCTTGAAATCTGCGAAATTAAATGAATTTAACTATTACATTATTTTAAAACTTAACTCTTAAATTTCTTAAAATATATATTGATTTCTCTAAAATCTTGTTGAATCATCTAAAATATTCAATAATAATTTTTAATATTTCCAAAATCTAAAATTTTAGTATATATATTATTATAAGCGTAGTAATATAAAATATGGAACGAATCACAAAAATTTTTCAGGCGGCCCTGCACAGCTTTAGATTATAATCCAGATTTTTTTCGCATTTCCAGCAAGGTTAGCCGAGAGGCTTTAGGCGTTAGGAATTAGGAATGCAAGACTTATCGGGTTCGAACCCGTGGCAAATAAAATTTTTTATATTGTGCGATTATGAATAGTGTACTGATTGTTTAATCGTGAATTATCAATTAATTGATCAAAGTTAGCTATAATAATTCTCTAAACAATTTATTATTATTTTTTATAGTATTCTTTATTCTTAACAGTAGAAAATTGCGATTTTTATGATATTTAAAAATATTCACTAAGGTTAGTTAATAATTATTTATATGTAGCAAGAAAAATTGTTGGAAGAAATTATTATTGTTTATAACTACATCTTCAACCACTTTTTTCTAAATAAAGTGATAAACAGCCTAATATATTATATAATTGCGCTTACCAACAGAATTAAGAAGGAAAAATGCTATTTTCAGAACAATTCCAGTGGCAATCTTCATTTTCAATATCGAAGAATTTCGTAAAGATGACTAATAAAGTGTTAACAAAGTCGGTGGTATTTATAATGACTCAGATTTAGTTTACCTTGATAGGTGCTATCATGTAAATTTTAAGATAAAACAAGGTCTGATGGCCGACATAGAATATTTTAGGATTATCTGCCATTAACTGATAAGACAACTACCGCGTTCGTTTCACATCTTCGTAAAAACTAAAAAATAGAAAAATGTAAAAAAACATTCATTAGATTGTATGGTATTTGATTTTAAAAACCTCTTTTTATTTTTGTTCTGAACATTTTTTTCCTTTTTAGGACAATATTTATATTTTCAAATTACAATAGAAAAATTCTGTAATGGTTGTCCAAATTTAGTCGTTAGATTCTTGGTTTTATTTTAAAAATATAATAATAATTATTGTCAAAATAGAGTAAAAATTTAAGAAATTTAAATTAGACCAAAATCCAAATAAGAAATTTTATCCAACGTCCGCTAATCAAATTGATGCAAAATCCTGTTGAATAGAACAATAATCCAACAAACAAATTTGGACCACAATAAATAAATTGCTATTAATCAGTGAAAGTTTTTACCATGTACTTATATTTTAAGTTTAGAAAACATCATTTTTCAACACTGAAAAGCACTTCAACAAATTAAATAAATTGAGGACTAAATAGTTTTAATTCAATTTAAATTATAAGTCCAAAATTAAAATAATTTTCTTTCAATTATTTTATCAAACATGAATAGTTTAAATTTTCAGAAAAAAGATCAAATATTAATTTGGAATAAACGCAGATTAAAATTTTGTAATTTAAAGCGCTTTTATAATATATGTTGTTCAATTTTAAAGATTTACAAGTAAAATTCTTAAAATATGAAGATTTGCAAGCGAAGATTCTTTAATTTGAAAGATGCGTACATTCAAATTAAAAATTTTGATAAATCAAAAAATCAGATGTATTTTCAAATTGGAAGTTATTTTTTTATCTGTAAATTGAACTGTTTCGTCGTTGGTTGAACATCTATATTCTTTATTTAAAAATTCAACGATTTCTTCAAAATTGAAGTATTTTGTTAAAACGTTGTCTTTTTTGGTCTTGTCTGAAAATTTATTTTTTTTTTTCATTAGAAATTATTTTCTTTGAATTTCATAGAGATTTCGTTTTTTTTCTTGTTAGAAATTTATTTTCTTACTAATAAAATAGCTATTGCATTTTCAATAGAAAATATTTTTACGTCACAGATTCAACTTTTCTTTTAAAAATTGTCTTTATAATTTGATACCACAAAATTTTTGAGGAGATTTTTTTTGATAAAAAACTTTAGAAAATAACGTTTTAGAAAAACGTTAGAAAATTAGCTCTTTATTTGACAATCGGTATTTTAAGGCTAAATTACCACTTTCTTATTGAAAATTAGAATATTTTTGTTGGAAATATAAAGTATTATTCTTTTCTTTAGAATTAATTTTTTTCTTTAAAATTTATAATTTTAGTTAAAAATTGACTCATTTAAATACAAATTTAATGATAATTTTTTTCATTAATAAATTTTAAATTTCCGTCCGTTTTTTCATGTTGACAAATGTGACATGCTTTTTCACTGCCCTTTAGCTGAAACTCAATTTTTAATCATCTGTGTGAATTTGGCAACATTTCTGTAAATTTTAACGTTTAGTACTATTAGTGCGAGTAAAGAAATAAATTGCGTTGCCAATAAAAAATGAAAATCTGTATTATCACAAGTTTAAAGTAAACAAAACCTTTGTTTCAACACCTTCGCTCTTTTGGAATAAGTGGAAGAAAACATACAATTTTATCACGTAGTTATCATTGTCGGTAAATAAAATTTGCGAAAACAAAGAAAAAAGTTTCACATGATATCACGTTTTCAGTATGTCTGGAAAGAATTTCAGTCATTATTCATAATGAGAGAAAAAAAATTTTTTTTTTAATTTTAACACTAACTCGCGAGCGGCGACTTCTCAAGTGGTAGTGACCTTCTTTGGTCAGCCACATCCTCAAATATGAGATTATATGTCAGGCATGAGGGCGATGGAAATTTTTTTTCCTGGAATTTTCATGCTAAAAATTTTTATTTACAAGTAGTAATTAAATACGGCAAAAATATTTATTTCAAATATCACTTCTATAAGACTCTTTTATAGGGTCCTAAAAACGCTATTAAGAAAAAAAAATAGGTTTTGTAAATTTTCGGCGCTAATAGCATTTTTCGTCTGGTTTTTTATACATAAAATAGTGTTTTATATTGATAATTAAATGTTTATATAAATTTTTTTTTCAACTTATCAAGATTTCAAGCCATTGTCGCTTAGATTAGAAATAGAAAGTAGCGGTTTTTTCTAAACTAGTAAGTCTTTGTCCAATTTTCACTAAGAGTTAGATAATACTTAATTATTTTTGAGAAACCCAATTTTTTAAACAACCAATTATTATTGTTAATAATATTCTTTAAAAATGATGCAAGGAGATTGCAGTTTTTTCAAAAATGTTTCACTTTTTGTGTAATTTTTAATTAGTGTGTTCAATAATTCATTGAAGTTAACAAAATTAATTTTCTGAACGATTTTTTATTATTTTGAATAAGATTCCATTTGATTACCGCTAGAAAGTTTCAGCTTATTCTGAAATTTAAAAGAATATGTCCACTTTTTATTTAGGGCGATTTAATAATAATTATTTCAATTTGTCAACAATAATTATTCAGCAAGAATAATTTAAAAATAGAATTGCACTTTTTTAATGAATTATTCTTGCTCTTTTCCCTATGTTTAAATAAATTAATTCAAACAAAAGATAGATATTACTCAAGCGAGAAAACCAAAGAATGGAATAAATTTGAATTTGCTTTTTTATGTTTATTTATTATTTTCTCCTAACTAAAATGCAAGGTGAAGTGAAATATTAAAAAAAAACACAACTTTCTAGAAATTATCTAAAAAATATAGTTATTATCAATATTAATTAAAAAAGATTAGGGAGTAATTTGTTATTTAGTTAAGAAATTATTATTTTCTATCAATAGAGAAGTTCGTGAAACGCTCAAGATTCGTCTTATCAACAGATTGTTTGCCTTAGTATTGATGATTATCATTTGGGTGCAAACGTTACATCTTTATTAATCATTATAATGCTAATGATAGCAACTTTTTGGTAAATAATGACACATAATGAAATTGAAATCGATTTATCAAATTTGATGACAATGAGTCATAGGAAGTCAATTCTAACATTAAAAATTGCATTTTACTTTATAAGATAAGATAATACGAGGAAAATCTTTAATTCTAATATTATCGATAACAATAATTATGGTCAGGCATTGTTTAAAAGTTTTAACAACGGTTCACGTTCAGGTATTCACAGTTAATTATGTTAAAAAATTTTTAATTATTTATTCTATAATTTTATCACAAACAAATTTAAGGGATAATTTTTATCAAATTAATTTACTATATACAAAATTCTTTATTAATTTTCTTTAATCCAACTGATAAACCCGTTTAGTTTATGTATTGTGAAAAATTAAAAGAAATTATGTGTGCAAAAATATGGGCCATCTATTAAGATGACGTCAGCCCATCTTTCGACAAAAATTGATTGAAAAAAAGTTATTATTTAAAGTATTATTATATAATCTATATTTTTATCATTATTAAATAAATAATTCGTACACACGGTTATTTACGCTTCTAATCGCACGCTTTAAAAAACCCTACTTGCCCAGGATTCGAACCCTCCCTCAACTAATTAAACTAGTGTATTTTACCGCACACTCTAACCATTTGGCTATCGAAGCATTTGAATTTTCGTTAGAAAAAATGTGATACATATTTTGACGCTCCCGGTGCTACTCAATAAAAGAAAGATTTTTGAAATCGCCTATGTTTCATAGTCATATTATTTAAAAATATTCCAATATTACATAATAAAAAAATCTAAACAAATTATTTATTGCAAGAAGGTTTTCTACGATTTTCCATAATTTTACGTTTTTTAAATTTAATTTCTAGAAACTTCGATAAAAACAACGTGATGTTTAAGGAATTATTCGTAACATTATTATTTGTTTTCTTTTTTAGCAAAATTATCAAAATTTAGCAAAATTCCTAATTCGTTTGGTCAATATTGTGCTTTTCTTAAAGAAATTTAATAAAAAATTGCATTATTCGAGCATTTATTGGCAGAAATATTCTTTTTTTTAATGCCAGTCCTTGTAATTGGGTATTTTATGACAATTTAAGCACAATTTATAATTACTTTATAGATTTAATGATTTTTTTAAACAAATCTAATTTAAAAATGCATTAATCAGGCATTTGTGGATATAAAAATTCGTTTTGTTGCTTTCGACTTTCTAATTAGAAACTCCATAATAATTTTAGAAAAATTTACAATTTTTAAAATAATTTTTATTTATTTTTGACAAATTTAACGAACAAATTCATTATTGGGCCATTTATCAACAGAAAATTATTTTTTCAATTTCAGACTTTATCACTGGGATGTTAATAATAAATTTAGCAACATTTATGATTAGTTGATGAATTTTAGGATTTTTTAAAACAAATTTAACAAAAAAACGCATTATTCGGGCATCTGTCACGTAAAAATCCGTTTTTTTATATCGGTCGTTTTAACTGGAAACTTCATGATAATTTCAGTAAAATGCATAATTATTGAAACATTTTATGATCTTGTAAACAAATTTAATAAATATATGCATGATTTGGATATTTGACAACGAAAGAGTTCTCGAAAATGTTAAAAAAGTCAAAATTGCATTGTAAATGCATTTTTTTATTAAACCTATTAGTAAAATTAATAATAATAATCATTTCACGAAGAAATTTCTACATCATTATATTGTTTATTTACTTAAAACTATTATCAGATAGGAAATTGAAAGTAATCAAATTTTAAATACATTCAATTAATAATTTTTAATGTTTCGTTTCGACATTTTTAATTATGATATTGTGTCATAAATTGGACGCCGAATTTAAAAGCAAACTTTGTGTATCTTGAGACAATAAATTCGGTATTTCAACATTCGAGTCGAAAAAATAGAACACAGAATACGTAATTTAATAAAAAAAGTCATCTAAAAACTAGCAAATATTTAATTTACTTTTCAATTTTAATTGCCAAATTATAATTATTTTGACTTTGAATTCATTAAGATCAAAAAGTTTTCGAATTTAAATTATTCAATTTTAATTCCATCCGTTACATATAATACAATTCGCATTCATTTAATTCTTAAAAATATACATATATATATATATACTTTTTATTTTGATTAAAAAACCCCATTTTTATTATTTTGCAATTGCCCTCTTTAAAAATTTCAAAGTGAAACCATTCAATGTCGAAACTCTTGAATTCCAAATAAAATTGTTTAATTCTGAACACTTGCAAGTAGAACTAACTCTATTTTAATTTTCGTTCCTGACGAAATTGTTAAAATTAAAGCATTTTAATTTGAAGGCTTTAAATTTTGAAAGCTTTTGTTTTTAAGATTTTTCAATTTGATATTATCTAATTTTAAATGATTTTATTCAGAAATTATACACATTTAATTGTTTTAAAATTGGAATCAAAAACGTAAAATTTCAAAAAATTAAAAAAATGTTCAGCTAAATATTTGAATTTTTAATGTATAAAGATCAAGTTTGAACCAAAAATTTAATTATTCAATTTTCGTTTAAAGAAATTAATTTTTTATAAAACATTAAATTTTTTACAAATCAAGTAAATTCGTTGCTAAATAGTTTGATTATCTATCAAAATGTTGAATTTTTAAGATAAAGAAAGATCTTTCTACAAAAAATGCAATTTTCAACGAAGCGATTGAAGATTATTTTATCAAAGAAGATTATTTTTTTTACCAAAAAAGGAAGACCTTTAATCAGAATACATAAATTTCAAACCAAATATTTAAATTTTTAATAAAGAAAATTATTCATCTACTAAAAAAGATGAAATTTCTACAAGTTATATAAATTCTTAACCAAACAGTTCAATTTTATAAGTATTAAGATATCAATTTTTAACCAAAAATAGAATAGTTAAATTTTCCCTAATAAAAATGAATTTTAAATAATGATTTCAATAAAAAATAAATTTTTATTTAAAAAAAATCATTTTCAATGAAAAAGTGAATTTTATTCTAAATACTTAAATTATTTACCACATTTTTATCGATATAGTTACATTTTCAATTTACGAAATAATTACTTTTTTCAAAAAAATACGAATTTTGAACAAAATATATAAATTTGCAATCAAGAAGATAAATTATCTACCGAGAGAAGTGAATTTTTAACAAATAAAATTTCTTTTGAACCAAATAGTTGAATTTTTCAAGTTTATTAGTGATAAAAAAAAAAACATATGATATGTGCATTTTCATTAAAGAAATTAATTCTTAATAAAAAAATAAACTTTCTACTATTAAAACTTAAATTTTCTCCTAAATATTTAAATATTCAACGAAATAATCAAATCTTAAGCCATACAAGTAAATTGTAAAGTAAAAAGATTATTTTTTTAGTAAAAAAGACGAATTGAAAACATAATACATACATTATTAACCGATCAGTAAAATTTTTAATCGGGATGTTTCTTTACCAAAAGAGACAAATTAAAAAAAAAAATACATAAATTTCAAATCAAAAAGTTTCATTTTTAGTCAAAAAGATACAATTTCAACAAATATTATAAACTGCCAACCAAATAGTTGAATTTTTATAGAAAAGGATCATTTTTTATCAAAAAGATTGAATGTACTAAATAGTTAAATTATCTACCAATTCGTTTAATTTTTAAAACTGTAAGGCAAATTTTCCATTAAAAACAGTTTAATTTTTAACCTGAGAATATGAAGTTAAAAAAAAAATCATTTTCAATCAAATATCTTAATTTTGAAATAAAACCATAATTTTTTACACTCAAATAGAAAATGAATTTTAAAGGTTGTTCAACTTTTAACCACAGCTTTGAATTTTTTAACGAAAAATATCGTGGTTGTAATTTAGAAAAAAATGAATCCTCATCTAAAACTGATTAATTATCTTTAAAGCTAAAAAATTAATTTTTAACCAAATTTTATTTTCTAACCGAGAAAAATAAGTTTATCAGTTTGATGAATCTTATAGCGTACTTTTCAAATAAAAAATACTGATTTTCTGCGTAAATAGTTGAATTATCTACAAATTTGTTGAATGATCAATACAAAAATTATAAATCCTCAATCATACCAAACCATTTTTAGGAAAGTAGTTGAATAATTGACCAAGTTTTTGAATTGAAAGAAAACATAATATTTGATAATCCAGGCAAAAAATGTTGTTTTCTTTTAATAAAAGACAATTGCATTTATACAGAAAAGAAGAATTTTTAACCAAATACTTAAACGCTCATCTAAAACAAATTAATATAAAAAAAAATTAGTTTTCCCCAAAATTGTAAAATTCGTTACTAATAATTAGAAAGATAAACTTCCAACCATAAACAAATATTTCTACAAAATATTTAAATTTTGTGCTAAATTTTTAAATTATCTACAAATAAAGTTTAATTTTTTACGCAAAAATATTTGGTGTCCACGAAAAATTAATTTTCAACCAAATAATATATAAATAATGTTTTTAAATAATACTGATAAGAATATTTTTAATAACGGCTTTAGGGAGCAGAAAATTGTAATGTTTTGTTGATCAAAATTATTATTTTTTTAAATTAGACTTCTCGGGTTAAAACTTCAACTATTTTTTATAAACTATATTATAACTATTATAAATTATTTATAAACTAAATTGTAGAAATTTAAAGACAACTGAGGAATTCTCTATGCATAGAAAAATTGTTAACAAAAAAAAAACGATTTTTCGTAAAAATAGTTAAATAGTCAATTTTCAACTTTTGAAACGATCAAGTTATAAAATGTTTTAGTGAAATTTTCACTTAAGCCAATAAATTTTAAACCAGAAAGATGGCTTTTTAAAAAAGCTAATATTTGACCAAAACAAATTAATTTAAAATAAATAATGATTTAATTTAAGATACAAATGAATTTTTAGCCAACAATTAAATTGGTCGATTTGCACTGAAACAATTAATTTTCAGTTAACAAAGAAGGAATTTTTAATGCAGTAGTTAATTATTTTTAAAAAGTTCATCTAATTTTTTTTTTGAAATTTTAACAAAAAGAATAAATATTTTAAAAAATGGTTGAACTTTCTGCCAAATAATGTAAAATTGTAACTAAAATTTTAATCGTCAGAAGAAAGAAACAGAAGTTATTATTCAGACCAGATTTTAAATCTTGAATCATTTTTCACAAAGAATCTTTTATAAACAGAAAGAAAAAAAGTCATGAAATGAAATGAAAATTTCTTAACATTGTTTGTTTCTCTGAATATATCAGTGACTTCGCCACAAATACAAGAAGGTAAGATAAAGGGTAAATAAAGGAAAGTTTTCAGTAAGGTCACTAATGATATTGATTTAAGTAGCTTTTGATGTATTTTTTAAATCACTTTTAGGTTCTGTTTTACTTCTAAAACTGTTCCAAGCAAAAACTATATTGTTAAGACCAATTTGTTAGAAATAATTATTTTAAAAAATTATTATTGTAATTGACTATATTTTGTTTATTTATTAATGCTACATAACTGCGGTTTCTCCTGAAAATTTAAACTTTTCACCCACGTTTCACTTTGTGAAGTAATAATTATTGCAAATTACCAAGCATAATTGTTTAAACAATTTTTCACTGAACATAATTATCTACTTGTGAATAAGTCCGAAGAATTTGGAATTTTTTTTGGAATTTTTAAACCTTTCATCACTTTTCACTTAGTGAATTAGTAATTGATGCAAATTAGCAAACAAAATTATTTAAAAAATTGCTTATTGTTTAGAATAATACTTTCTTAGATTAATGCTAGAATTTTTCTTTTTTTTGAAATCTTTAGTTTTGCTTAGACTTTTTGATTATAAACAAATAATAACTGAATCTGAACAAAAATAATTTTTTAAACAGTATTGTCTATAAATGCCTTGTAAAATATTTTTTTTATATTTAAAAAATAAGTTTATTACAAAGCATGAAAGAAAAATATTAAAGCATATTTCAATAATGTCTTTTTTATTTCAGGAAAATATACTTAAAAAAAGTTTAAAATATGACTCTCAGATGTTTATTTTTTATTTGTTTATAACTAAAAAGGTAGAGCAAATAAAAAAAATAGTAAAGAGCTGGAACTTTCTAGTACTTATCTAAGAGGAAATAGTTATAAAAAATAATACATTTATTAAACAACTATTTTTGTTTAACATGCCTTAATTTATCCTACAAGATGTGAAAAATTAGAAAAAAAACACCGATTTAGCATACATATAAGAGCACATAGTTATAAAGAATAATAATTTGTCTAAACAATTATTTTTGCTACATTTAATTAAATATTAACTCACTCTAAGTGGAAAGTGGGCAAAAAATAGAAAATTTCAGAAATAAACTGCAATTTCTAATATTATACAAAAGAGAATATTGTTGAAAATAATAAAAAATGGTTTAAACAGTTATTTTTGTAAACAGCAATTAAATGTAACTCTCGAGGTGGCCTCAAATACGAAAACAAGCCTTTCTTCATTTCTTGATTCTTCTACATTTTTTCAAGTCATAAATTAAAAAAAAAACAACTCAAATTAAATAGTGTTATTCATAGACTTAGCAAACAATTCTATCAGACTTTTATTAATCTAAGTGTTCTTTTCTCTTGTCTGATCAAAATTACCAAGGATTTAAATTTTGTATGGAATTTCTAATGCTTAAAACGTTTTGAAAAATATTAAATTATTTAAAATATTTTCAGCCAAAGATTTCAAGGGCTTTTCAGGTTTTATAGCCGGCATGATCGAAAAACAAAAAATGTCCTGGACTTTAAAAGGATTAGAAAATATTTTATATAATTTAAAATGTTTTAGGCTATTTTGAATGATTTTGAAGCATTAAAGAGAAAGTTAAAGATCTCAAACTATTTTCGTGGAAATTACTATACTTGCAAAAAATGTCAGCAAAAGTTGAACAGATATTTAAAAGATTTAAAAATAATTTCTAATATTTCAGTTTATGTGGTGGTTTTAAGAGTTTTATTGTCAGATTTTCGGTAATTTCAAGGGATTCTGAAGCCTTTGAATAAGTTTAATTAATAAATGTTTGAGGATATTTAAGCATTCCATAAGAATTTTAATATTTCGAGTGATTTTAGGGAATATCGTAAGATTTCACATAATTTTTCGGGATTTCATCGGACTTTATCATATTTTAATAGCTTTGAAACTTTTATTTTCAAGAACTAAAGAATTTAAAGGATGGCAAAGATTCCAAAATATTTAAAAATATTTTGAATAGATTTTTTTTTAATTTTGTGGGATTTTAAGGGATTTTATAGATTTTTGTGTCTTCTCCAGACATTTTCTAGAGTTTTAAGAAATTTGTAAGGAATTTCCAAAAATTTCAATAATTTAATATAAAAAAAACCATGCGATTTTGAAATATGTAAAAAGACTTCAAGAGATTTTAAAAGTTTTTAATGACATTAACCAGGATTAAAACGATTTTAAGGGATTTTAAAAGTTCCCACGGTTAAATTTTCAAGGAAATTTGAAAAATATTGAATTAAAGATTAAATAATATGTCAAAAATTAAAACATTAAAATTGCAAATAGACAAAAACAAGCAAAAAATGAGCTAAAACATGAAAGCTTCAACGTGGACAATCTTTGAAATAATATTATTGTTTATAATTTTATTTCCATTTCTCGAAAAAAATGAACAAAAAAAAGTAACAGCAATTGAATGCATTACCAGTAAAAATCATAATTTCATCAATTTTCCAATTTAAATTGTAAAGGATCTGATATTTATGAATTTTAAAACTGTACGTATATTGCAAATACACGATTTTAGTTTACTTGAGACACAAAAAAGAATATTTTCCATTAACTTCATAGTTATACATCATTTATAAACAAACTTGAATTTACAAAAAAGAAGTTTTTCTAGAAGAAGAAATAACTTGGCGAGGGTGAAACTCATATGATATCTTCATCCCTAATTTTGTGAAATTTTTTTTATTAAAAACAAAAAATACGCAAATATTTTGTTAATTGTCTTAAATTTTGTAAATAAATAGTTTTAGAGATTTTTAATTTGTCAAATTTACTATATAAAAAAAGCGTTTGGTAAGTTTTGCTAGGATATTAACGTCTTCAACTTTTTAATATTAATTGACAAAGTATATTTTATAAAACTAAAAAAAAATTTATAATTCTTCCAATACTGGAAATAATTATATTTGCTGAAATCCAGGAAAATTGATTTTTATACCTTGGGAGTTTTGAAAATCTCTTAAAATCACTCAAATCTTTTGGAAAATTCTTCGGAAATACCATAAAATCTGGAAAGTTCTCTAAAAGATTTTTAAACCCCTTAATATT
>NC_046666.1:16175888-16177809 GCF_010883055.1 Belonocnema kinseyi | reverse complement strand
TTATTTTTGCATACTTGCTATTCTTTAAATTATTTAGCTCTTGTGAAGAAATTCATTGAAATCTATTTGAAGGTTTAGGACTTTTTTTTGCGCTGTAAATTTATAGGTTCTCTGCTAGCCATTTGGAAAACCTTTGCTAAAAATTAATGTTTGTTGTGGGACATTTATAATTTAAGTTGAAAATTCATTTCTTTGGTTAAATATTCAACTATTTTGTTAAAAATTCTTTTTTTTTCGTTGAAAATTAATTTTCATATGCATACATAATTCGTCAATTGTCTTGAAAATTCAACTATTCAGTTTAAAATGCAATTCTTAAACTTGAATTTAGAACTAAAGGAATAAATCTTTAATAGAAAATAGTTGCATTTTCTACCAAAAAAGTTAAACTTTTAACCCAAACTGTTGAATTTTAGAAGAAAAAAAACGAATGAAAAATCACTGAAATCTTCAGTAATATTAGTAAGTCCTTTAAAAATATCTTGGGATCTTTTTAAATATTTTAAAACTTTATAATTTTTTTAATTTCTTTTAAATTGCCAAAATTTTTGTAAATTTCTTTAAATTTCTTAACGCAAGGTAACTTGTTAATTCGGGGCTCAGTGATTTTTTTGCACAGGTGACAAATTCGGCGAGCGCGATTAGCAGCGAGAGCATGAACAGTGAAGGGGAGAAAACGGGGTACGGATTTAGGATACTTGCGAAAGACGGACAAAGAAAAGGTAAAAGAGGAGGTAAGAAAAGTGAGAAAAATGGAAGGAGTTCTGGAAGGGAGAGAGAGAAGAGGTGCGGAAGAAATTAGAAAGATTCGAGAATAGGCAGAGAATGAACAGGATAGGAAAAGAGACATGAAACTTCTAGAAGAGAGAGAGAGAGCGAACAAAACTTGAACTAAGGAATAAGCCTAATGTGGAAGAGGAAAGAAGTTTAGATGAAGAGAGAGAATTTAAGGTTTTTAAGGATGAGCAGAATGAAAAGTTGAGCTTAAAGTTGATTAAGGTTGAAAGAGGAACGAAAGGGGAAGAGATGGCAAAGAGAACAAAGAATATAAATATAAAAGAATATAAATAAATTAATCAAAAAGGATCTTATGTCGTGAAAGGAAAATAAAGTGGCTAATCGAGTGAAAGACATGGACTGAGAGGAGTAAGAATAGACAGAGATAGGATATTGTTAAAATAAAAAATATAGATTTGGGAGAATGATGTAGAAAAGCTGAAGAATTGTGAAGAACGGGTAGTAAATAACGGAGAGAAAGGGGGTGAAAAAAAGACGTTAAAGTAGCGTTATGGACCGTTTTACGATTAAGAACCAAGGATAAAAGATTTTGGGGAGAATTTCAGAAGTGGGTTATGATAATAATGATTGAGATGGCTACAAAACTTTACTTTTAGTGACCCTTAAGTTAAGGTGCCCTAGGAAACCTATCGAGCTAACCTGGCCGTAGTTAATTCACTGAAAAAGGGAGAGTATAAAGTAGAAAAGGATTAAACAACGGTAAGAAAAATAAAATTAGGAAAAATTATTGTGGAAGTAGTAAGCGTTTACAGAAGAAAAGAAGAATAGAAAGAATGAAGAACAAGAAGGAAATATACATAGTAAAAAGAGGAGTGGATTTTCGTACTAGGAAGGAGTTTCAATGCATTTACCAGAGGTCAATGAGGAGAGCTATGGAATAGAGAAAAGAAGGTTTCATAAGAAACTCGAAAGAAAAGGAAACGGAATTGAAGGGTAGGAGGATACTGGACTTGTTGGTAGAGTCGCGATGGTTCTTTTGTAACAAAAATACAAGGTAGTGAGGAAAAGAAATGTACGTACGCGGGTATAGGGGATACCGTAAAAGATTACATTCTGGCAGAGGAGAGAATAAGGAGACTGATAGTTATGAATGAATGGAAACAGACCATGGGGGGGGGGGGGG
>NC_046666.1:16164201-16175878 GCF_010883055.1 Belonocnema kinseyi | reverse complement strand
AGAGAACGAGAGAAAAAATATGAAACGAGGATTGAGGGAGTTCTGAAAAGAAACGAGTAAAAACACTGATGCAAGAACTAAAAGGGGTGATTGGTAAGGTAAGTGAAGGTGTCTGACCTAGAGAAAAATAAGAAGGGTTTTAGAAGAGGTCGGTGAGATGATGAATGGAGGGGCAGTATAAATCGGATGAAGAAAAGTGTAACAAAATTAAAGAAAGGAGAATTTGAAAATGAAAAACAACAATAGAAGGAGAGAGCACGAAAGAATGATAAAGGATAAAAGACAGAAGGAGAAAATAAGGTGCACAGATGAGGCAGAGAAAGCGGTGGAAGAAAGGAGGGAATGGGAAGTGATAAATAGGAAAAGAGAAGGAAGGAAGATATAAATAAAGAATTAGGTGTAAGAGAGTGGATAAAGCTCTTCAGAGAACAGTTAGAAGGTGTGAAAAATAGGGTAAAGGTAAAAAGAAGAAAATTTAAAAAGATAAAAGTCAACAGCGGAAGATGTGTTGGGAAATTAAGCTCTGAAGTATGGAGGATTAGGGATGAGAGATAAAATGTTGAGGATTTTAAATAAGGTATGGAAAGGTGAAGGGTGGCCAGAGGAGTCAATAAGGAGATGGCGAAATTAGTGTTGCGGGCCAAGGTCAAATTTTGAAAATGATGTTAGGAAGAGGAAACGGAAGCCCAGGAAAAGTCGCGTGCACTGAGGAATAATAATAATAATGTAAAATGTGGAAAATAGTAAGATAATATAAGGCTTGTTTGTGGGAATAAATGTACTGGTTATGTGAAGCCTTTCAAACCCTTAAAAGGGAGAGAGTATGAACAAAATAAAAAAAAGAGTTGACTTTTAAAGCAAAAACGATCATTTTAAATATAACAAAATTAGATTTTCATTTAAAGAAGTGAATTTTCAACTAAACTCATAAATCTTAAATTTTCATCGTTACATTTTTAGTAAACAAATTATTTTTCAAAAATGTAATATATCTTGTAAATTATTTTTCCTTCTATTTTGGCAATTTCAACAATGACCTTCTTTTAAATTCAAAACTTTGGTCAAAATCAAAAGACTTTCTTCAAAATTCATGTTTGGTTTAAGATTTATAATAGGTTCTTATTATTATTGAAAATAAAGTATGTAATCCTTTGGCAGACACTTAATTTTCTTAATTGAAAAATGAAATTATTAAATTTATGTATTCTTTTTTCTTAAGGATCAGTCTTTTTTAGGAAAAAAATTGTGACAAATATTTGGTAGATAACTGAACTATTAAGCAGAACATTAAAATGTCTTGTTTAAAAATATATCATTACTATATAATAATAATTATAAATATATAATAATTACCATTTAACTTAAAAATAAATTTCTTTGGTAAAAAGTTCAAGTATTTTGTTCAACACACGCTTTCTTAAATTGAAAAATAGTTTTTTAAATTGTAAGGCTAACTATTCCATCAATGGTGAGACAATTTTATTTTCGTTGAAAAGTTGAATTTTTGTTTAAAAATTATTTAGTTTTAGGTGAACATTAATGTAGATATTTTAATAAACTGAAAGCGAATAAAATTTGAAACATTGAGATGGAAATCCAAATTAAATATTTGAAAGTAAAAGCTTCTGAAGTTCTGGAAACTAGAATTTAAAAAAAATAAACAAACTATAATTTAAAATAAAAATTGATTAGACAAATGTTCTCCAGAATCAAAACATAAATTTTCCCTTAGTTCCACTGACCAAAAAGAAAACGTTTTCAATTATAAGCCTTTAAAATTGAATTATACTAAAAGAAAAGTTGGAAATAAAAAGCAATTTATAATTGGAAATATTATAAAATTGATAAAGAAACTTTAAACTTAAATTAGGTACAAAATTGAAACGTATAATAGCGAAAAATTGAAATTTTGGCGTTTAGCCAACAATTTAGAATCCTGAAATTAAAACCGGTAAAAATAAAAAAAATTATTTAATTGTTTAATATATAAATATAAGCAGATAAAAATCTTTCAAAATGTTATTTCTCTATAAAAAAACTTTCCAGATTGCTGCTTTTGTAGAACGGGGTTTTAACAGATCTCTAAAGTAACCGACGTGATGAAATTAAAAAAAAAATCCCACCTTAAGCGTTTAATACGTGTTTTTTTAAAAGTAAAAATAAATTTATGTTTTGTAGATATGAATAAAATTCTATGTGTTTCAATTTTGCGAAATTACATTTTTGTATAATTTAGGAAACTTTTGGAAATAAAGGTTTTCGCAACAAAGTCGAATTCCTCTAAAGTACAGAAATTGCTATTTAAAAAATTTTTTTTCGTAATTGGTCGAAACTATTTTTGAAAAGTTTTAGAAACTTTAAAGCTATGAGTTCATTAGAAAATCTCCATATTCATTCAAAAATATCTTGAATCAATAAAAGAAATATTTGATTTTTTTTCAGTGGAACTGAAGAAGTTAACACATTTAATGAATTTATTATAAATAAATAAGTGCATGAAAATGATTTCATTACGATTAGGAATGTTTGGTCACTTAGTTTCAAATAATTTTATAATGTATAGACAGGAGGAGTTTGCGAGTTGTACTGATCAAAATTAATAAACAATTTTTTATAGTAAACAAATTTTAAACAAAATTACCAGTTCTATCTCCTTTTAAGGAAATAAATTCTAACTTGTTGTCGAAATTTCTCTTAGTGAGGTAATAATTAATGCGAGTAGACAAAAATAGTTGTTTAAACAATTTATTATTGTTCATAACTATACTCTCTTGGCTTATTGATACAAAGTTGCGCATTTTTCTATAATGTTTCACTTTGCCTTTACTTTTTAGTTGCGAAACAAATGATAAATAAGCATTGGAGAGAAACATATTTCAAACAATCCCTTTCTTTTCCGTGAGCATATTTTGATGGAGAGGGCTGATATTAAAATATGTGCAATTTCAAATTTTCCATTCAACAAAGGCCATAAAATTCTTTTTGTAATTCAAAACAAAATTCTACAAGTCATTCACAGATTTAGTTCTCCCACCTACTTCTAATTATTCCATTATTTGCTTTTGTCGCTTGTGTGAGAAAGATCTTTCGTTTAAATTATTATTTGTTTAATATTGGTAAAAGAGCCAAAATGATTCACTGAAAAAAGTACAATACGTTTTAAAAAATGATTTTTCTCGAACTATCAGTCACGCTAAATTGAAATAATTATTAAATCACCGTGATTGAAAAATACACAAATAATTTTTAATTTCAAAGGAAAACGCAAATTTGTAGGCATAATAAGATGAAATATTATTCAAAATTATAATAAATTTTTTATACAATTAATGTTGTTAACTTCAGTAAATTATTAAATTCACTATAATTTGAAATGAGACAAAAAGCAGAAAATTTATTTTAAAAACTGCAATTTTCTAGCATTATTCTAATCAAATATTATTAACAATGGTAATGAGTTATTCAAACTATTAGTTTCATCAAAATTCATTAATTATTGCTTTGCTCTATTTGCAAATCAGACAAAAAGTGGAAAATTTGTAAAAAAAACGCGATTTTATATATTTAATCTGAGCAATATTTGCTGGTAACAATAATAAATTGCTTAAACATTGTATTTAAACTTGTAATTATCAGTATGAAACATAACTTATGTGTTGAAAGCAAATCGTATTTTAAAAAACGCGAAATAATCCTAAATGGCGCCGAAAACTAGCAAAACCCATTGTTTACTTATGGGATTTTTTGGGATCATATAATACAGACTTATGGCGGTGATATTTAAAAATTAATATTATTTAAATATTTTATAGCTAATTCCAAATAAAAACGTTTAGCATAAAAATTCGTGAAAAAAAATTTGGACCACCCCCATGTCCGACTCATCACATTATCTTCAAGGACGTGGCTGACTAAAGAAGGTTACTACCACTTGGGAAGTCGCCGCTCGCGAGATAGTGTTAATTAATTTTTTTGATTATTTTGCTTTTGTTCTTTAATAATCAATGAATATTAAAATTATGCCGGATACAATAAAAGCGCGATGTCATTATAAAATTTTTGTATATGTTTCCACAGAATTTATTCACGGACAATAAGAACTGAGTGATGAAATTGTATTTTTTCTTCCACGAATTCCAGAAGTGCGAAGGAATTGAAACAGAGATTTTGTTGGCATTAGACTTGTGGATGAAACTAGAAAGCTTCCAAAATTATAAAAAGCTATCAATAATAGTAATTTTTATTTTTTATTAACAAGCCGAAGTTAAAAAAAAATTAATATAGTCGTATCACGGAAATTTTTAAAACATTATTTTTCCTTTTAATTGATGTGGGTTACCCAAGCTGTAAAACCCCAAGATAGGAATGTTGCAAAATTCACAAACATAATTAATAATTGAGTTTGAGCTGAAGGGCAATGACAAAGCATGTCACGTTTGTTTTTATAATAGAAATGATGAAAATTTAAGAGTTAGTAATGAAAAATTCTATTTTTGAATTTTAAGTTAAAATAGTTAATTTTTGACCAAAAAATGAATTCTTTAATAAAATAATTAATTTTTTGATTAAACTGGTGAATCTTTGAGAAAAAATTAATTTTCAGTAAAAGTATAGTATTTGATATTTTCACCAAAAATTAACTTAATTTTTAATGAAAAAATGTTAAATTACACCAAAAAAAACACCAGTTTTCAAAAAACGGCTAAACTTTTAACCAAAAAAAGTTTGGAGTGAATGAAAAAAATGTCATCCAAAAATTTATTTTTTAAGACACAAACACGAGTTTTAAAAACAGTTGAACTCATAACCCAAAAATATTTTTTGGGACAAATTCAATGGCTACATTTTTAATAATTTAATCAATTTAATCGATTCAATGTAATCAAATTTGATAATTCAATCAAAAAAATAAATTTTCAACAAAATGCTTTAATTCCTGACGTAAAAGTTAAGTTTTCTACCAGGAAAAGACAAATTTTCAATATAATAGATGAATTTTCGGCTAAAAAATATACATTTTGAACGAAATATTAAAATTTGTAACTACTCAGATAAATTGTTCACGGAAAAGACTAATTGTCTAACAGAAAACACATTTTAAAAAAATAGAATATTTTAATTCTTAGCTAGAAAATTGAGTTTTTAACAACAAATATTAAGATAAATTAGTATTCTATCAAAAAACTAATTTCCATTTAAAGAAGTTTCATATTCTACCACAAAAGACAAAGTTTCAACAAAATCAAGCAAATAGTTGAATTGTAAAATATCATACTTATCGTGGAAAATTATTTTTTGTGTTGACACTTCATACTGTTCGGCTTAAAATTCTACTGCTTAGTAAAAAAATAATTTTCTATTGCTAAATAATTTTTTAAAATGAGAATTTTGCTATTCAATTTTTGGTTGAAAATTAACTTTTTTTAATTAAACTATCTAGTTAAAAATTTATTTAATTTTTGCAATTTTATCGTTTATTGGTAACTATTCATTATCTTTTTGGTTGAAAAATTCATTATTTTCGTTAAAAATTAATTTCTTTAGCTTAAAATTTATCTCTATAGTAAAAAGTTTAACTATTTGATATAAAATGTATGGATTTTGTTCAAAATTTTCCCTGTTTAGGAGATTATTATTTTAAGTTCATAATTAAACTAAAGTAAAAAATAAATTTTTTTTTTTTATATTTCATCTTTTTCGATTAAATTCAATATTATTACTTCATTTGAAATTCCTTTTTTGGACTAAAAAATAATTTGTTTGAAACAGTTTTTTTTTAACTAAAATATTTGGTAGAAGATTCAGTTATTCCATAGAAAACTTTATTTTATTACTTTGTTTTTTAATTTTACATAAAAAACGTTTTATCGAAGTGTTAACTATTACACTTTTTGTTGAAAATGTAACTTTTTGCTTCAAAGATAAATTACATTTTTTCAAATAATTTTCTTTTCGGTTTAAAATTTATCATTTACTTGAAAAATTAACTTCTTTAGCTAAAAATTATCTTTTGAGTAAAAAAATTTAACCATGTAGTCGAAAAGAAATTTATTTTGTTAAAATTTCATCTTTTTTGGTTAAATTCAGCATTTTTTCATCAGAAATAGAAATATTTTGTTGTTGAAATGTAAAATATTACATTTTTTGCTAAAGATTTATCATCTTAGTAGAAAATTCCCCTAATTGAATTAAAATGAAACAACTTTATTAGTAATTCCTTTCTTGGATTAAAAAGTTATTTGTTTGGACCACAAAATTGAACTATCAGCAAATAATTAATTTTTTTGTTGAAAATGCATACTTTTGTTTTAAAAATGTTACTGTTTTGTGTATAAAAATCATAGTTTTTTATTAATATTAACAAATTTGGTACAAAATTCAATTATTTAGTAGAAAACTTATGTTTTTTTAAATTGATTTCTTAAAATAAAAATTTAACCATACCATTTTTTGACAATATTAAAAACTAAAATTTTTTGTTAAAAAATTTTTGTTTGTTTTGGTTGAAAATTGGAACAAAATTCCTTTCTTTAGTAAAAAATTAGGTTTTTATTGAGAATAATTTCTTTAAATGAAAATTTAACCATTCCATTTTTGGTTCAAAATGTACTTATTTGTTTAAAAAAAATGTATAGCTTCTTGATAAGCTCCTGTATATTGAACTAATGGATTTTATCATAAAAAGGTTATTAAATTAATATCTAAACACTTAATGAACCCCACTAATTAAAAAAAAATTTTTTTAGCAAATCATTTCGTGAATTAAGTATTTCATTCATTCAAATAATTTGGTTCGGGTCACTTAAATATTTTTCTGAATCAAACAAAATTTCTTTGGTTCAATAAACTTTTCGTTTATTTACAAAATAATTTCTGTGTATTTAAAATTAAAATTTTATTAAAATCCAATACAATACAATAAATAAACATCCATTTAATATTTTTCCTTTTTTTAATTTCTTCGAAAATTGGGACGGAATGCGGTAGTCATCTTATTAGTTTATGGCAAATATCTTAACACATTCTAAAAAGAACATAACTTTGTTCTCTCCTTGAAATTTACCTTAGGACGCCTATCAAGGTAACCTAAATCTGAAAAGTTTCGAAAATCTTCCGGGTAGGGTTCAGTAATCGTCAGTATAAATATCAGCAATTTTATTTACAGTTCGCCAGTTATCTCTACGAAATCCTTCGATATTGAAAATGAAGATCGTTACTGGAAATCTTCTAGCAATCGCATTTTTCCTGTTTGATTTTGTTGGTGAGTCCAATGTTATAAAATATTAGGCAATTCGTGAAGTTGGAAAAAAATTATTAAACTATTCTGCTGCAAATTCTTTTTTCATAGTTATAAAATTCTTCTTTTTTTCACTTTAAACATAACGATTCCATTTTTTCAGGAAAATTGAAATTTTAAATCAAAAATTGACCATCTTTGGTTAACAATTTATGTATTTTGTTAAAATTTAATAAGTTTTCCACCAAAGAATTAAATATTTGCACAAAAAATTCAATTTGAAACCAACGAGTGGTATTTTTAACTAAAGAAAAAAAATATTTTTTTTACAAAAAAGTTTAGCGTTAAACTAAGTAGTTGAGCTTTAAAAAAAAAATTCTTCGCGAAAAAGGTAATTATTTATTTTTCTTAACACACTTAGACTTTAATTTTAAATTATGAAAAGTTGAAATTAAGTAAAAAGGATAAATTGTCAACAAAGAAAATTAATTTTTTACAGAAAAAAAAATCTTTAACAAAATTTCTGAATTTTTAACCAGAAAACAACGGTTTAAATATAATTTTTTAGCAAAAATAAAATATTTACAATTTCAGCAAAAAAAATCTGTAGATGAAATTTAATTTTCTTTCTACAAGAAGAAAAACGAATTTTTAACAAATTAGTTGAATTTTTACTCCAAATTATGAATTTTTGAGTAAATGAATGCTCCATTAAAATAAGGAACATCTAAGTGAAAAAAAATTATTTTTTAAAATAGAAGCTTAAATTTAAACCAAGTTGTTTTAACTTTTGAAAAAATATTTTTTTATTTCCATTAAACAAAATTAATAATAAATATAAAAATCAATAAATTTTCAAACATAGAAAAAATGTTCAGAAAAATAGTTAAATTTGTAACCAAAGAGATGACTTTTCAACTAATAAAACAAATAATATAAAAAATTATTTTTCAAAGAAATGAGTTTTCAACTCAAATAAAAAAAATAAAAATAAAGAAATTCCAATTATGATTTTTAAAAGTTTTTCTACGTAATTTTTTGGTAATGCATTAAATACTAATTCATACTGATATTTAGATGTAAAAATAAATTGTTTAAACGATTTATCATTGTTTTTAGAAATTTTGTTTCAGAATACAGATACAAAGTTATGGGTTTTCCAAAAATTTCCACTTTTTGCCCAATATTTAATTTAAGCGAGTAAAATTATTAATAAAAGTTTTAAAAAAAGACTCCTTACATCATTTATTATTGCTAATAATATTCAATTTGAATAATTCTAAGAAGTTTCGGTTTGTTCTGCAATTTAAAACTACTTGTATACTTTTAAGTAGGGTAAGTTAGTATTTGAATAAATAGAGTAACCATAATTATTTAAACAATTTATTATAAAAAAAATTAGTTTTAAATTTTAGAAAAGATCGCCTTTCTACCATTAGCTAAGAGAATATTGATAACCAGAATAGTACATTATTTAAGCAATTATTTTTCTCAAGTTAAATCGATTACTACTTCACTATAATAAAAAATAGCGAAAAAGTTGAAAATTGCAAAAGAAAAATGCAAGTAACTAGTATTAATATAGACGACGATGGCTATTAATAATAATTTTTTATTTCAACAAATATTATTGCTATATTTAATTAAAAATTGACTTAATTGATGTGAAAAGTGGATCAGGAATTAAAAATTTGCAAAGAAACAGCAATTTCTAGCATTATTTAAAGATAATATTATTAACAATAACGAGAAATTGTTTAAACAAATTTGTTTTTGAACTTGAATTCAAAATTGGACAAAAAGGGAAACATATCTTTAAAAAACGTGTTTTTTCTATATTCTATGAGAAGATGTACAGAAACATCTTTTTTATGGGACATGCGTGGAGTGTACATTAAAAACTTTTTTGCACTATAAAAAAACTAAACTTTAAGATACATTCTGTTTGCGGTGAAAACTGGAACAGGTTTTGGTATTTTTTGTGCGCTTAAATTATTTAATGCCTTTGCATCACGGAAATAAAGTAATAACATTTTTCAATCAAACTTTTAGGAGTTCAATTCATCGCCGAGAAATATAAAAAGTTTTTTTTTATTTTTCAATAGAACTTTTTATTTTTGTGGACGATTTTTGTTTATAATGTAGAATCGTAAAATGTTGGGTTACAGCAGCATGGCAAGCTACCTTTTAAACACATCTATTTTCCTAATATGTGTGCGAGAGCCTGCTAAATTTTCATTTTTTTTACAGAATCAAGACCGAGTCGTTATGAGGGAAATGGCGATTTGTATGAACTTCCTTTAGACAGGAGTAAGATAATTTAAAATATTTATATTATAATAATAGTTAGTTAAGATAGTTTAAAAATTCTGAACATTTTAGATACTTTAGAAAATGTATGACATTTTGATAATTTTATCAATTTTGAACCTCTTAGAAATTCTAGAAATTTTGAAAATATACGAAAATTTAGATATTGAAACGATCTTCCCAAAATCGTCTATTAACTCGAAAAACGGGCTTAACGATGTGTAATGTTTAACCACATACATATGAAGTCATATTTCACTTCTGAAATTCAAAACTTTAGCATTGCTTCTTAGGAATTAAAACGGGCTGACCAAGGAAGGTAATTGAGAAGGCGCAAGACAATGGAAGGAAGTTCATTTTTTTTTTGTTCAAAACAGTCACAGCCTTCAATTTTGTACCAATTTTCAATTATTATTTTGTTTTTTTGATTTAGTGCACTTAATTTCAAAGGGTACCTTGGTCAGATATTTCTCCATTTTCATTTGTTTAAGTTCATTCAAATTCTGAAACAATCGATATTTTTCACAAAATAATGATTTACTCACCAAGAACGACTTTTGTGTTGTCAAAGAGTGTTTTTTATTAATTTAAGGGTACACCTAGAATACAAATAGTTTGATTATTAAATTTTTAAATTATTATAAACAAATTGATTTCACAAATAGAAAAACACTGTCCTTTTTGTAAAAAAGCTGCTTATCTATAAATGCTTTAATTATTTTGAAAGTGACTATTAGTCGTACTTTCAATACAAAGTACATTGTCGTATGAGTCCGGGATATGCTTTGCGGTCGCACAATCGAGAGAACATTGTCTTCATTTAGCTCAGTCATGGCAATTGTCGAAGACAAATTTATTCATCAACCTTTAGTACTCAAACCCAAAAACATCGAACCTAAGATTTGTAAACCCTACGTTTCTAAAGTATAGACATTTAAACCATAGAAACATAAAACATAGATCCACAAATCCTATTCTCAAAAACATTGCACAGACATGAAGTACATTTACAAACATTGGAAAGTCAAACCACAGGCCATCAAACCTAAGATTTTAAATCCTTGATCCTAAACCATTAACCTTTAAACCATAGACGCATAAACCATGCACCCACAAACATTAGCATCACAAACCTTGCACTATAAAGCAGAAACATGGACTATCAAACCTAAGACTTTCAAACCATAGGTTCCTAAACGATAGACCCTTAAACCATAGAAACATAAAACAAAGGTCTAAAAATCCTAGACACAAAGTTTGCACACCCTTACAAATCTTGGAATTTCGAACCATAGACCATCTAACCTAAGATCTTGAATCCCTAGGCTTCTAAACCACGGACCTTTAAACCATAGACATTAGAATCACAAGCGTTGCTCACCTACTTAGTACATTTATAAATTTCGAAAAGTCGGACCCTAGATAATCAAACTGAAGATTTTCAAAGCCTGGGCTCCTAGACTTGAAACATTTCAGCTATAGATGCATGAGCCATAGATCCACAAATATTATTGGCATAAACCTTTCACACCTGTATAACAAGTTTAAAAACTCTGGAAAGACGAAGCAAAGACCATCAAATCTAATATTTTCAAACCCTAGGTTGCTAAACCATAGACCTTTAAACCATAGAACCATAAAACACAGATCCAAAAATCTTGCTCTCACAAACCTTCCACACCTATACAGTAAACTTGAAAACCTTGAAAAATGGATAACCAGACCAGCAAACTTAATATTTTCAAATCCTTGGTCATAAACCATTGAACTTTAAGCCATAGATGGATAAACCATACATCTACAAACATGAAAATCACAAACCTTGCACACTCACACAGTACACTTATAAACCTCGAAAAAAAGAACCCTAGATAATCAAACCTAAGATTTTAAAACCCTAGGCTTCTAAACCATGGACCTTTAAACCATAGACATTATAATCACAAACGTTGCTCACCTACTTAGTACACTTATAAATTTCGAAAAGTCGAACCCTAGATAATCAAACTGAAAATTTTCAAAGCCTGTGCTCCTAGACTGGAAACATTTCAGCCATAGATGCATGAGCCATAGATCCACAAATATTATTGGCATAAACCTTTCACACCTGTATAACAAGTTTAAAAACTC
>NC_046666.1:16150050-16164101 GCF_010883055.1 Belonocnema kinseyi | reverse complement strand
ACATTTACAAACATAAAAATCACAAACCTTGCACACTCACACAGTACACTTATAAACCACGAAAAAAAGAACCCTAGATAATCAAACCTAAGATTTTAAAACCCTAGGTTCCTAAACTATAGACATTTAAATGAAAGACGCATAAGATATAGATCCACACATCTTACCCTCACAAACCTTTAGCACCTATAGAGTAAACCGAAAATCCCTGCAAAGTGGAAATACAGACCATCAAACCTAAGATATTCAAGCCATAGGTTCCTAAACCGTAGTTCTTCAAACCATAGACGCAAAACTATAGATCCACAACCCTTATTCTCACCGACCTCGCACATCTATACATAGTACATTTATAAACTTTGGAAAGTCTAACCCTAGACTATGAAACCTAATACTTTCTAAAAAAAGGTTCTAAAGCGCTAAATCCTGTAACTGTAGAAGCAGAAATTCTGAAATCTAAATCCCAGACATATATCAAACCCGAGAACAAAAAATCTAAGACTCTTTGACCTCATGTTTTCTAGCGCTGTATCTTTTCATCGTGGACTCTTGTATTCCATAAATAATAACGTTTTGCTCAAGGTAATCAATTGAAAACTATCAAGCAGCTATATTTTGTGCATTCGGGTTTCAAAACAGTAAATCCCTAAAGCCTTTTCTCATCTTATTTAAAATTCATCATGTGTATCATTATTTTCTTCAAGTGTAAGGTTTGTAAGACTGGGATTTGTGGATCTATAGTTGATGTGTCTATGGTTTATAGGTCAATGGTTTAGGATCCTAGGATTTGAAAATCTTAGGCTTTATAGTCTGGGTGTTCGAGCCCTAAAAATTGATGAGTGAATTGTTTAAGTGGGTTGGGTTTGCTTATTATTAAACGGTTTATAAGTCTATGGTTTAAAAGCCTAAGATTTATTGATCAAGGGTTTTAGATCGTAGAATTGAAGGTCCTAGGGTTAAGGGTCAAGGAGTTGAGGGTCTAGAGTATGACGTACTAGGATGTGACGCTCTAGGGTTTGAAGATCCAAGTTTCGACTTTACAATGCTTGTGAGCCTATTATTAAGGTGTGTTAGGTTTGTGATATTAGATTTGTAGATACATAGTTTAAGGGTCTATGGTTTGAGAACCGAGGGTTTAAGAGTCTAGGGTTATACGATTTTGGTATTTTTTATTTTTTCATAATTTGCCGTTTACTATCTTAATGTTTGTAGTTGTTGCGATTCATTCGTTTAGATTTTAAGCATGTTTAATATTCTCAAGTAATTAATATGTCAAAATTATAATAATTTTATGTATTATTGGGCTCTCTTCTATGTATTTAGATGTTTTTTTTAATTCGTTGAGAATTGGGCCCAGGCTAGAATTTTGTCCCACTATTTAGCGGTAGAATTGTGAGTTATGGATCATAGTTGGACATAATAGTGTGGTGGATACTATAGCTATTGAGAGAACCCAAACAAATGAATTCCACATTATTGAATTGGGTGAAAACAGCAGTTTTTCTTTAGACTATTAAGCTGTGTTAAGCGTGGGTGGCTTTCCTCTTTCGAAGTTAAGCTATGTGTAATGCCTACCTTGACATTGATTTCTACTTTTTGATTTGTATTCTTAGTGAAAATAACGAGACCTTAAACAATGTACACAAAGCTTGCAATTTATAACTTTCTCAGCTCTTTCTTCAGCTGGCAGTGAGAAAAAGTTCGAGCAATTTTGGATTTGTTGATCCTCTGTGCTATTGGTTTAGAATATTCTTCAAGTCAAAAATAGTTTATTTCTAAAGTTTCGAATAAGGTCGACCGAGAATTGTTTGAAATATTCCAAATTTAAATTTCGTTACACGGACTTTAAGTTTTCCAGGCCATACCCATATTGTTATATACTTTTTACTATAAACAGTTTATCAGTAGTGAATTTCAGTTATTTGTTGATTGTCTTAATGCATAAAGAGCTTTAAAATGTTTAATAATGTTGTCTAAAATCTTGGGGATCTAAACAGAAGATTCGTTTTTTATTGCTTTAGACTTAAAAATTGTCCTTATATGATTTTGTATTGGATGTTTTTTATTGTTGTCACGACTGCATAACGCATCTTAGGCCCCTGGATAATTGGTTGAATGATGCAATTATTCGATTTCACTAATATCCATATTTTTCCGAATTTAAAACTCCAAAGTGTCTTTAAAGCTAGGCCAATCAGAGAGCTCGCTGTTAAATTCTGGTAATTGAATTTGAGGCAATTGTAAATCTGATTTTTCAAATAAAATTGTTGGATGTTAAAAAATGATTAGTCTCAGTGGTATGAAGAACTATATATGAAAGTTACGTCTTCTGGGGTTTATCTATTCAGTGGCTGGAAATTCCACTGATGTTGACCAAAAATGAAATAGGTACATTTACGTATAAAAAATAATTTTAAAATTAAATTTTCGACTGAAAAAGATAAATTTTGATGCAAATAGTTGATCCGAAATAAATTTTCAACAGAGCAATTAAATTTTTAAATTAGCAGTTCAGTTTAAAGCCAAATAGTTGAATTTCTACAATGATAGTTTAATTGTCCACTAATAGTATGAATTTTGAAGAAAACAGTCGATTTTCAACTGAACAGCTAAATTTATAACTAAAATGAAGAATTTCAAAAAGGGTCAACTTTCAAACAAATACATGATTTTTGAACCAAAAAGATCTGATTTATTTAAAAATGTTAATATCCAATAAAAAACGGAATGTTTACATGTTTAATGAAAAAAAATAATTTTCCACCAAAGACACAATTTTTTTGATCAAAATAGTTTAATATTTGTTTAAAAAGATCAGTTTTCAAATAGTAAATTATATAGGTAAATATTATGTTCAAACATTAACTTCCGATAAGAAGTGAATAAAATTTTCAAAAAAATAGTTCAATTTTCAACTAAAGAGGTGAATTTTCATTAAAGAAATAATGTTTGACAAAAAATTTGAATTAGCAACCAAACAATCTATAAGCTCCCCTGATATCTTAAAGCATGTGTGAACTCAATTAGGCTAAAATAATAATTACTTGCACGAATTATAATTTTTTATAACTATCTTCTTTTTTATTAAAGATAGATAGTTACGGTTTCTTCTAAAATTGAAAAATTTTACCTATTTTTTCCTTAGGGAAGTAATAATTAATGCAAGTTAAGAAACATGCTTATTTAAATATTTGAATATTCTTTATATCTATATTCTCTTAAAGTTATGCTAGAATGTTGCTTTTTTCTGAAATCTTTAGTTTTGTTTTGATTTATTAGTTATAGACAAATAAAATGTAAATATTAACGAAAATCAATTTTTGTATAATATTGTGCTTTTTTAAGGTAATTTCTTGCTGCACTTTTCCAAATGTTTGAAAAAAATGAAATGAACAAAAAAGGTATTTTTAATAAGAGGCAGAAACGACAAACAATAATAAATTGTTTACAAAATTATTTTTGTTAACTTGAATTAATTCTTGAGCAGTGATACTTATTTCGTTTTCTATTGTTCCTTGTGAAGAAAAATGTTGAGTGTCAATTTTGAGCTAACTTCTAAAAAAATCGTTTGTTTAGAATTTATTTATTTACTTGATGTGAGGAATTCCTAAAAATTAAATTAAGAATCTAACTACGAAATTTGGAAAACCACTATCAAATATTCCCATTCCAATCTGAAAAAAAGTTTTCCTTTTTTTCTCCTAAAAAGAAAAGAAAGAAATTCGTTTTCCCTTTGCACAAGATTGAAAAAGAGGAAAGAGAAATAAAAAGGCAACCAAATCCCCTTCCTTTTCTTATGTTATTTCGCTCGTATTTTTTTCTTGTTATTATCGTATCACAATCAAAATTATTTGTAAAATAATAATCACAAACATTTCGGCTCTCATAGAGCACCCTTTCCAATAATAAAGTTAATGAAAAGAATTTCTGAATATAAAACCAAGAATCTATCGACCAAATTTGAACAACCATCTCAAAATAATACTATTGCAATCTGAAAAAAACTGTTTCCTTTCTTGCCCCCTAAAAAAGAAAAGAAAAAATTATTTTTTCCTTCAGACAAAAATAAAAAAGAGGAAAAAAATGATAAGGGGTGCTGTATGAATACCAAAACGTTGGTGATTATTTTGGTACAAATGCTTCCATATTGTGATTTGATAATAATAATAAAAAAGACGAACAGAAAAAGAGAACGAAGGGGATTTGGTTGGTTGCCTTTTTATTTTCATTTTCCCTTTTTTATTTTTATTTAAAGGGAAAACGATTTCTTTTCTTTTCTAGGGAAAAAAGGAAAATTCTTTTTTCTCAGATTGAAATGGGAACACTTTATGGTGGTTGTCCAAACTTTGTCATCAGACTCTTGGTTTTATTTTCAGGAATTCTTCACATTAACTTGATTATTGGGATGGGTGATGTATGAGTGCCGAAACGGTGGCTATTATTTTTTCACAAATGTTGTTTTTATTTTGAATTTAGAATAGTAAAGAGAAAAAAGACAAAAGAAATAAAAAAGGGAGGAAGGGAATTTGGTTGATAGCCATCTCAATTTTTTCTTTTTCAGGGGGCAAAAAGGAACATTTTTTTCAGATTGCAATGGAAACATTTTATTGTGGTTGTTCAAATTTAATCGTTAGATTCTTGGTTTTATTTTCTGGAATTCTTTATATTACCTTGATTATTGGACGCTTAAAAGGATTTTAAATTCGATTTTCAGCTTATTTAAATTTCTTAATTTTATTGATTTATTACGCCTTTGCAACTAAATTTTCATATTTATTTATTGACATATTCAAGGAAATAATTCAAATTGCATAATTATATAAAAGCTCAATAAAGTAAAGGCAAGCCCAGTCCAAAAGAGCCTCCTAAATTTTAATTTTTTTTACAGAAGGAAGAACAAGTACTTCTTCAACAAATCCCTTTCTGCAAAGACAAAATTCAAACCATATGGATCATTATGAGGGTGCTCATAATGGTGGTAAGATAATTTAGAATTTTTTAGTTATGAAAATTTTGATAATTTCAGAGTTTTTAAACATCTTAGAAATTTCGGGAATATTTAAAACACAAAAAAATTCACGTATTCCCCAAAATTTTTGTAAATATTCGGTAGCACAGTTTTCAAGGTGAGAGAGTCGAGAAACTTAAAATCTACGATAAGAGATGTGTGATGATAGATAATTTGCCGATAAAGTCACTTTAGACTTTATACATTTTGAACTTTGGCCCCGCTTCATAGCAAAGAAAACACGCTGAAATCATAAATGTCTTTTAAAAATTTGATTTTTCGAGACATTTTGTCAAATTTTTCTTTGTGCGTTTTTCCAACACTTTTTCCAGTGAAATTTGAGTGCGCTTCATTTCGAAAAGCACTGTGTTCACTTTTAGTCAAAAAAAGTGAATTTTCTACTAATAAAGATAATTTTTCAACAAAGGAGTAAAGTTTTTGAACTAAAAGGTCGAATGTTTCGGAAAACAGTGAACACTGAAACCGGAAAAGATTAATTTTTTACAAAAAACATAATTTTCATTTAAGAAAGATTAATTTTTTAAAAAATAGTTGAACTCTTAAACAAAAAGTTTAACATTCCAGTTGAATGTTTGACATGTACAATAGACAGGTTATTTTCCATTAAACTGATAAATTTTTCTGCAAATTAGTAGAGTTTTTAACATAATAATTTATTTAAAAGTGAATAGTTGAATTTTCATCTACTAGTATGAATCATTAATAAAAAAAAAAATTTACAAAGTGTTACAGCTTTGAGTGAAATAATCGGCTTTTTCATAAAAAAAAAATCAATTTCCAGTAATACATAAAATAGTTAATATTTAAACCAAACAATTACATTTTTATAGAAAAACGATCAATTTTCAATAGAGGAAATAGAATTTCTCAAAAAGGATGAATTTTTAACATAATGTATCATTTTTTTGTTTAATTAAATTTTCATCTGAAAGAGATAAAATTTAAAGCAAATAAGAAAAACATAATACATTTTCTTAAAGAGTATATTTAAAATTTTAAATAAATAGTTTAATTTGGAGCCTAATATTTTTTTATAATGATAAACATTTTTATTTTAACCAATAGGGATGCATTTACAACAAAGTAAATTAATTTTTTAACAAAAAGGATTAATAAAAAAAAATATCAATTTTTAGTTTAAAATATGAATTTGCAAGCAAAATTAAAATGATTACATTTTTAATGAAACAAGGTAATTGCATGCCATTGACATTTTTAAAAATGAAAATCTTTAAAAACATTTGTTTTTTACAAACAAGTTCCAATATTAAAAGAAAAGTTTATTTTTCAACCGAAATGTGGGCTTTTGAACAAAGATCAGCTTTTCATACGAAAAGAGAAATTATCAACAAAATACATAATATTTTAACCCAGTACTCGAATTTTAAACCAAAAAGATAAGTTTTCTAACAGAACTGGTATAGATAAATATTATGTTATAAAAAAATTGATTTTCTATAAAAAGTGAATAAAATTTAAAAAAAAAAGTAGTTAAATTTTAAAACAAAGGGATGAATTTTAAGCAAAGCAATAATGTTCAGCACCAAATTAAAATTGTCAAACAAATAGTCCAGAGACTGATATCGATCTATCAAACCTTGTGTGAACTCAATTAAGCAAAAATAATTATTTACACAAATTATTTTTTTAATAAACCACCTTCTTTTTAGTTAATACTGGATAGCTGAAGTTTTTTTTTAAACTTTCAACTTATTGCCCATTTTTTGCTTAGGAAGTTTATAATTAATAAAAGTTAACAAACATGCTTACATAAATATTTCATTATTGTTTATAACAAGTTATTTTTGAATTAAGGTAGTTGTCGCAGCAAACGTCAGATTCCATATAAAAAACATTTTTTATAAAATATTTTGATCGAAATTTTTTTCCAAATTAAAAAAAATGATTGCATTTTAGTAACTGACAGCTTATATTTTCCGCAATTTTACGGTTTACAATTTTGAAAGTCAATTTCTCTACGGCTGAAATGTTTACGAAAATTTTTTTCTTAAGCAAAAATTTTATAAATAAATAATTATATTTTAAGATGCCAAAATGTTCTTAGTTAAAAATGCCTAAAAATATTGTGTGAGAGATTACTTGTTACAATTTATATAAAACGTTGACAATTATAAATGTTGTCAACAATTTTTTTGAAAAATTGAGAGTTTGTATTGTTTTTTAATTTCTGATTTCGTTTTATCAACTGAATTAATAAAAATATTTCCAAAATTACATATGTTTAAGTAAATTTAGTTAAAATACAACAATTGAAGCTTTTTAAAATAAATTAAGAAAATAAAAATTTGGAATTTTGAACTGGAAAAGAATTTTATTGCACTAAAACTGCTTTCAATTTTTGTAAGAAATTTGACGAAATTTTCTTGCCATACGAAAAAATTTTCCAGTAATGGGCCATCCAAAAACTATCCTTATCCGTCGCCTTAAAACGGATATTACAACCCCAAATGGATTTTCTAATCCAAAAGGATAAATTTGTAGCAACAGAATTTAATTTTTGACCAAAATTAAGATGTTAACAACATAGTTTATTTTTTAAAAAATAACTAGATTTTTAATAAAGTAGTTGAATTACTTATCAAATAATTAAATTTTCTGCATAAGAAGTTGTTTTATTCAAATGGGAAAATTCGTATGAAAAACTTAAAATTTAATTCAATACATATAATAAAATAATTAACTTTTAACCGAAAAGTTGGACTTCCAACTGAACAAGACAAACTTTTAACCAAAAATAAAATAGTTTAATTAACAGTTTAAAAAACTTATTTTCAGCAAAACGAGAAATTATTTTGGTTTAAATAGTTAAACTTACACTCAAAGAAAAGATCCTTTAATTGAAAAAATAAATTTAAAAATTAAATTTCCCGATTCCCGGTTACGTGTTTTTCCAATAAATCTATTAGAGAGATTGAGAAAAGAATCATTTTTCGGAAATATTCGCTATCTTAAGCCAAGTGTTACATTTATCATACGAGTATTTTTAAGGAATCTGTATTATCATCAGAGGTAGTTACCATCGATTAGTGTCATGGCATAAGGTCAGGGCATGCTACCATTAAAATAAATATATTTTCCTAGTATGTCTGCTAGAGCCACATCAATTTTCATTTTTTTTTACAGAATCATCAACGAGTTATGCTCAAGGAAGACTTACTAATTATCAGGGGTATCAGGTTTCTCCACATATGCCAATTCCACATTCTCATGGTCATTTCCCTGACGAGAAGACCCCTCTAAGAAGCATTGAAGTAGATCTAAGAACTGGCAGTAAGATAATTTAATTTTTTTTAAAAAGTTTAGAAAATCACGATAAATATAGACATTTTGAACCGATCGTAAGATTCAGAAACATTGAAAATTTCAGTAAGTTGAAATATTTAGAACATTTTAGACATTTCAGAAAATTTGGAAAATTTTAGTAATTTTGAAAATTTTAGTAATTTTGAAAATTTTAGTAATTTTGAAAATTTTAGTAATTTTTTACGTCTTCGCAATTATAAAAATTTTGAAAATATAAGAATATTTGGATATTCCAACAATTTGAATAATTTCAGTAGATTTTCGGCAAAGTACAATCTTCGGAGAATTTTAAAAATTAGATTTTTTTAATTTCCTTGTCAGCATGTCTGACTCATATTATATTCGTGGGCCTGGCTTGCCAATGAAGGTCACTACCACTTGACATAGCCTTGAACTGCGGGAGAAAATGCATTTCTTCTTTAAAAAATGTCCACACTCTTCAATTTTTCCCAGATTTCCAATTATTTATTAATTTTTATTTCAGTACACTTAATTTCAAAAAGCCCCATTGTCATCGATTTTTTCATTTACTTTCTAATTAATTTTACGCCTACTCAAATTTTCAGAAAATTTATATTTTACACGGAATAATTATTTGCTCTTAAACAAACATTTGCATGTAATAAAAATTATCTTGAAACAATGCTGTTGTACATTTAATGTACAACAATGTTAAGTAAAACCTGATAACGCAAACTAAATAAAAATAATATTACTTTAACCTTTAAACAAACAAACAAAGTTAACACTTCATCCATCAAACATTGTTTATATCCCCTCCACTCTCACTGAATGCTGAAAAAGACTTTTCAAATAAATATCTATATTCAGACATATAGCCAGAACGAACTAATTGTCCCAGAAAAAAACTGAAGGTATCGTTGAAGGCCTCTCATACATATCTCTAGGTGATTTTTGAATCATTGAAAAAAAATGATTATTTAAACAATGATATTGTTTATAATATTCATAATTTGTTTAAACAATCAGTGAACAACAATTACAACTGACTGACAACTAGTTACCTAATATCGAATATTTTAGAATGGAAATAAATTTCTCAAAATGCCGAAATTCCAATTTAAACTTTGTTTTTACCCCCTCCACTCTGGCTCGAAAAATCCATTGAAAATGATTTTTTAAATTTGGAACTATAGCTAGAACGAACTAATTGTCCCAGAAAAAAACTGAAGGTACCATAGAAGGCCTCTCATAAATATCTCTAGGTGATTTTTGAATCATTGGAAAAAAATTATTATTTAAACAATGATATTGTTTATAATATTTATAATTTGTTTAAACAATCACTTAACAACAATTACAACTAACTGACAACTAGTTATCTAATATGGATAATTTTAGAATATAAATAAATTTTAAAAAATGCAAAAATTCTAATTTAAATATTGTTATTACCCCCTCCACTCTGACACGAAAAATTCATTGAAAATGATTTTTAAAATTGGGAACTATAGCTAGAACGAACTAATTGTCCCAGAAAAAAATGAAGGTATCGTTGACGGCCTCTCATCCATATCTCTAGGTGATTTTTGAATCATTGAAAAAGAATTATTATTTAAACAATGATATTGTTCACAATATTTAGAATTTGTTGAAACAATCAGTAAACAACAATTACAACTGACTGACAACTAGTTATCTAATATGAAATATATTAGAATAGAAATAAATTTTTCAAAATGCAAAAATTCCAATTTAAACATTGTTTTTACCCCTCCACTCTGACTCGAATAATCCATTGGAAATGATTTTTAAAATTGGGAACTATAGCTAGAACAAACTAATTGTTCCAGAAAAATCCATTAAATATGATTTTTTAAATTCGGAACTATAGCTAGAACGAACTAATTGTCCAAGAAAAAAACTGAAGGTATCGTTGAAGGCCTCTCATCCATATCTCTAGATGATTTTTGAATCATTGGAAAAAAATTATTATTTAAACAATGATATTGTTTATAATATTTATTATTTGTTTAAACAATCAGTGAACAACAATTACAACTGACTGACAACTAGTTATCTAATATCGAATATTTTAGAATAGAAATAAATTTTTCAAAATGCAAAAATTTCAATTTAAACATAGTTTTTACCCCCTCCACTCTGACTCGAAAAATCCTTTAAAAATTATTTTTAAGGTTGGGAACTATAGCTAGAACGAACTAATTGTCCAAGAAAAAAACTGAAGGTATCGTTGAAGACCTCTCATCCATATCTCTAGATGATTTTTGAATAATTGAAAAAAAATATTATTTAAACAATGATATTGTTTATAATATTTATTATTTGTTTAAACAATCAGTGAACAACAATTACAACTGACTGACAACTAGTTATCTAATATCGAATATTTTAGAATAGAAATAAATTTTTCAAAATGCAAAAATTTCAATTTAATCATAGTTTTTACCCCCTCCACTCTGACTCGAAAAATCCATTAAAAATGATTTTTAAAATTCGGAACTATAGCTAGAACGAACTAATTGTCCCAGAAAAAAACTAAAGGTACCGTTAAAGTCCTCTGAACCATATCTCTAGGTTATTTTTGAATCATTGAAAAAAAATATTATTTAAACAATGATATTGTTTTTAATATTTATTATTTGTTTAAACAATCAGTGAACAATAATTACAACTGACTGACAACTAGTTATCTAATTTCGAATATTTTAGAATGGAAATAAATTTCTCAAAATGCAAAAATTTTAATTTAAACATTGTTTTTACCCCCTCCACTCTGACTCGAAAAATCGATTGAAAATGATTTTTAAAATTGGGAACTATAGCTAGAACGAACTAATTGTCCCAGAAAAAAACTGAAGTTATCTTTGAAGGCCTCTCATCCACATCTCTAGCTTATTTTTGAATCATTGAAAAAAATTATTATTTAAACAGTGGTATATGTTTAAATAATTTTTTTTTTCATTCATTCAAAAATCACCTAGGGGTATTTTATTGAAGTATGCAGTAATGTGCTTGAAAATATTTTTTAGCTTTTAGGTTTGTTTATAGTGATTTCCCATTTGTTTATAACAATAAAATTGTTAAAAAATCATTATTTTTGCCTAATTCGAAAATCACCTAGAAGTATGGCTGAGCAGAATTCAGATATGTTTTTATTTTTTTGATTGGACAATTAGTTTTGTTTAAATAAATTCCACAATTTTCAAATCTATATGTATAGCTAAATTCAGGGTCATGAATTTTTAACACACCAGATTTAATTTGTACTTGATAAGATCGCAGAAAAAACAGAAGTGATTTTTGTTGTCGGTAATTAGTCAAGAAGATAAAGTTGAATTTGTTCACCTACAGGATAAAGTTTCAATAAAAACTAAGGTGTTTAAATTCTCAGACAAAAAATTCTATACACAGAATTGTTTTAAACAAACATGATTTAATTAAACATTTAGATACAAGAAAATTAGCGAAAAAGTAAATCAAGTTTTTTAACAAAAAGATCAATTTTATGCCAAGAAGATTGACAGTCTATTAGAAGAAAATGAATGTTGACAAAAATACGCGAATTTTCAAAGAAATATTCGATTTTAAAGCGACAAACACGAATTATCTGGAAGAAATTTTAATTTTTAAACCAAAAATATAGTTTTTGAACCAAAAAGTTTAAGTTCCAACTAAATAGTACACATTTTGACCCAGTTTTTGAAATTCCACAAAACAGTAGAATTTTTATTATAAGCAAAAGTTAATTTAAAAGCAAATACTTGAATTATACACGGAAATTATGAATCAAATCCATAATTCACCAAATCAATTTTTTGCAAATCATTACAACATTAAATAAAATAATTTTCTTAAAAAATGAATTCTGAACAAAGTATTCAACAGAGGAAATTACATTTAAACAATTGCTTTTTTGAACGAAGAGGAAAAAATTACAACCAAGAAAATAACATTAGTACCAAGAAAGACAAAAAATTCACAACTACAAAAAAATGACTTCTATTTTATTTTTATAAATAAAATTTTTTATTCTTGTGGACGAGTTTTGTTCCTTCTATACAATCGTGAAAATATTGGTCAGACCCTTATTGTATGCCACCTTTTAAATACATCTATTTTTTCAATATGTCTATAAAAGCCTCATCAATTCTTAATTATTTTTACAGAAGCAAAACCGAAAAATGTTGAGAAAAATAATAGTAATAATAACAGTCGTCGCCCAAGTAATGCGTATAGCAGCGCTCGACCAAGTAATGCGCATAGCAGCGCTCGACCAAGTAATGCGTATGAACTTCTAGCAAATGACGGTAAGATAATTTAAAATTTTATGAAAATTTTAGAAATTATGATAATTTTAGACATTTTAAGCATTAGAAAAATTCAGGAATATTCGAAATTTTAATAAGTTTAAAAAATTTGAACATTTTAGAAAATTTAGAAAATTTTAGAAATAGCTTTGGAAATTTTTGTAATCTGAGAAATGTTGAAAATTTTAGTTTTGAACAGCTGAGAAATTTTGAAATTTTAAATACATACGAAAATTTAGATATTGCCCAAAATTTTAAAATATTTTGAAATCTTCGGTAGTACAGTTTTCGCGGTGTCTTTTCGCATGTCTTTCATAAATTGTATTTTTTTCAACATTTCCTTGTCAGGATTTCGATCTAATCATCTTTAAGAAAACGGCTGACCAATGACGGTTACTACCACTTACAGATGCGCCACACAAATGTTGGAAAAATTTTTTTGGTCAAAAACAAGGTGCATCCAACAAATATTGATTGATTTGGGTAAAAAAATTGTAAAAAGCTGATAATATTTCTAATAGAGTTGTCGATCCTAATTTTTTAAATGATATGAAAATTTTTGAACTCGCCTCAGTTTCATAGAGTTACATTAGTTTAAGATACTTTAATATTATATAATGATCAAACAAATGTTTATAAACAAATTATATTTTGAAAGAATGTTTGTTATGATTTTTCGTAATTATATTAGAAATTTAATGATAATTAAAAAAATCATAATTAGTTGATAAATCCTATAATTTTTTTTTGAACAAATTTAATAAACAAATGCTTTATTCCTGCATTTGTCGGCCGAAAAATTAGTTTCTTTAACGCCAGTCCTTTTACTTGGGAACTTCATGTAAATTTCAGAAACATGCATAAATAGTTAATAAATTTTATGATTTTCTCAAACAACATTTAAGGAACAAATGCATAGATAAGGAATTGGTAAAAAAATCGTTTTTTCTGAAAAATTTTTGAATTAGAAACTTCATGATAATTTCAGAAAAATTCAGAATTCATTGATAAATTTTATGACTTTTTCAAAAAATTTTAATTAAAAAAATGCATTTGTGGCACATTTGTCGTCGAAAAAATTCTTTTTTTTCGGTTTCAGACCTTTTAATTGGGATCTGAATAGTAAATTTAGCAAAATTCATGATTAGTTCATACATTTCATTCTTTTTCAAATAAGAATTTAACAAAAAAGTGCATTATCCGGGCATCCCTAGAGAAAACAATTGTTTTGTTTTTGTAATTTGGGCGTTTTTCAAAGAACAATTTTGTTCTCAATTTCAGCCTTTTCAGTTTAAATTTATCATTACTTTCATTCTTATAATAAGGCTGCAGCTTCAGAAGGATACATTTGTTTAAAAAATGTATATACTTTAACAACTAATTATGAATTTTTCTGATTTTATAAT
>NC_046666.1:16110039-16149950 GCF_010883055.1 Belonocnema kinseyi | reverse complement strand
AGTGGAATTAAACAATTTTTTTTTGTCGACAAATGTCTGATTAATGCATTTGTTTAATAAATTTGTTTAAATAAATCCTAAGCTTATTCAAGAAATCATGAAGTTTTCTAAAATTAGCATCAAGTTTCTAATTAGGAAAGATTGAATCGAAAAAAGTGATCTTTTCTGTCGAAAAATGCCTGATTCACGCATTTCTTTATAATATTAACAATAATAATCTCAAGAGGAATGATCCTAATCATTCTATTGTTTTTATCCAATTTTTTCTTAAGTATAACTTTAAAAAACGTAAAGTATGGAAAATCGGAAAAAAATATTCATGTAACAAATAAGTTTTTAATAAAGATTTTTTTTGTTTATTATTTAATATTGAAATATATTTAACTAATGTTCCTTTATGGAACTGAGGTGAATTAAAAAAAGTTCATTTTACTGACGATCAACGGGAACACCAAAGAGAAAAAAATGGCGACTTTTTCTGTATTTGTTTCTTTATAGAAAAATTGAAAGTCTATTTTAAATCAGGCTCTACAGCTCTCTTAGAAAGCTTAAAAGATTAACAAAAAAGTTTGTCCAAATCAGTCTATATTTGTAGGTTAAAAGGAAATAAATTACCAAAATACTAATTAAATTTTTTAATAAATAGTTTAATTTCTAGCCAATTGGTTAAAAAATATTGTTTATTTTTAATTAAACAAAAATTGTTTCAGCAAATAGGGATAAGGTTTCAAGAAAGAAGATTTGTTTTTCACTCGAAAGGATGATAATTCAACAAAGTACCTGAATTTTCGACCAAAAAAGATCAATTATTAATTTAAAGCATCAAATTAATTCAAAAATATTAAAAGAGATTAATTTTAAACTTATGTGATGAATCTATGATTTTTTACAAACGAGTTTAAGCAAGATGAACTTTCTGTACAAAAAGATAAATTATCAATTTAAAAAATTGTCTTAACAATTTACTATTATTATTATTCATAATATTCAATTTGAATAATTTTAAAAAGTTGCGTTTTTCTGAAATTTAGAACTTTTTGTCAACTTAACATCTTTTGATGGTAATAATTAATTCAATTTAGAAAAAATTATGTTTTGAACAAATTATTTTTCCTTATATATCTTTTTTTCTTTATTATTGCCAGAAAAAAGCTTCAATTTACTAGAACTTTTGTAATCTACCTATGAACAAAGAAAATATTAATAATCATGATAATAAATTTTTTAAACGAATATTTTGTTAATTGAAATACATGATTATTTGATTCGAATTGAAAAATGTATTAAAAGTTGAATATTTTAGAGAAAAATGCAACTGTCTAAAATCAATATAGAACAAGATGGCTATAAATAATAATAATTTGATGAAACAATTTTTTTTCCATATTAAATAAAATAATTGCTGACTCTGAGTTAAAAATGAGAAAGTTAAATATTTCAGTAAAAACCCAAATTCTTTAGCATTATTAACAATAGTGTTACATTATTTCAACAATTTTCTTTGTCAACATAAATTAACTATTATCTCACTGTAAAATGGATATTAACGATTCACAATAAAATTTACAACTTTTTTTCTTATAGGAAATACGTGTTAAACTGCATGGGACAAGCGACGTCTCTAAATATTATTTTTTTTAAACAAACCGAATATATTTATTTGTTGTGAATTGGAAAAAAATTCGGGGCAATATGCATGAAAAGTAGAACCAAATTTGGTTTTTTGTGTGAATAAAGTAATTTAATTTTTAAATCAGACTTTTAAGTGTCCGATTCATTGCGGAGTAATATTAAAAGTGCTTTCTTAATTTTTTTTTCTAATCAAAATTTTTATTTTTGTTGACGCCTTTTGTTTCTTCTGTAGAATAGTGAAACGTGGAGGTAGACCTGTATGGCATGCTATCTTTAAAAAATATTCTTTTATTATATTTTGCATGAATGCCGCTTAATTTTTTATTCACAGAAGCAAGACTGAGTAGTTCTTCAACAAATCCCTTGCTGCCTGGACGGAATTCAAATCTTTTCTTTACTGAAGGAAGATTCAGTAGTTCTTCAACCAATCCTTTGCTGCAAGGACGAAATTCAAATTATGGGAATAATCATGACTTTGAGGCTCACGTAGGCGGTAAGATAATTTATAATTTTTTGAGCCTACTTAACACTTACATTACCATTACTTAAAATCTTTACGCTTATAATCTAAGCGACTTCCGTTTCCTTTTTCTTTCCCTTTTTTATACCTACATTTGCGTCTTTCACACGCATTCTTTCATTCTCTCACATTCGCTTCCCTAGCATCCTTCAACTCCTTCATCCATTCTTCTCCTAACCAATCCTCTCCTGGAATCTTAACCACATTCCCTTGCCAGCTTTCTTCATCTTCCATTCCTCTTCTACATCCTTTCATACATTCTTCCATGTTTCCTCCTCTTATTCACATATTCTACACTTTCTGTTCTCTTCTTTTTTCTAATTCATTTCCTCTCATACCTCGTTCCCCAAATCTAAATCTTACTATTCTTGTCCACCGTCTCTCTCCACATCCATATCCATTTCCTGCTTTCTTCTTTCCATCTCGTTAATTCTATCTCAGCTCAATAACCTAATACCGGCCATACCAGCGTATCAAATAACCACGTTCTCTTTCTCCAATTATGTTTAACCCTCTCTTTTCTGTTTCCTATATCTGTTTTATCACCCCTGCTGCTTTTCTATCCTTTCTCTTACATGAGCACTTTGATCTCCATTAGTTACCAAGATATTTCCCAAATATTTCAACTCTTCTACTTCTTCTAATTTTATTCTTTTCCATCTGATTGTCTATTATCCCCCCCCCCTCTTTTTCTAAACCTCATTATCTTTGTATTTTCTACATTCAAATTCAGCTTTTTTCCATCTAGGTATTTCTCTAATCCTGTAATTAAGCCCGCCATCCCTTCTTTATCATCTGCTGTCAACACTATGTCATCTGCGCATGTCAGTGTATATATCTTTTTTTCCCTATCTTAACACCTTCCCAAACTTTTTCCTCATTTCTTCTCCCAAGATGCGTTAGCATCGTGGACACAACCCTATAATCTTGAACTTCCTCTCCTTTGCCTTTCTTCACTATTGGTATCATTACTCATTCCTTCTATAACTCTGAGCCCCCTCTCCTCTCTATACTCTATTACACATTACCCATGTCCATTACTCTAGTTCCATCCCTCCATATTTCCAGTTTGTTTGCAATCTCATCTATAAAAGGTGCCTTTTCATCCATTATTATCTTTAAGACTTGAACTATTTCTACCCTTGTTATGTCCTCTTTCTCTTTTTTTCTCTACTATATTTTCCTTTCTTCCTAACTTTTCTCTCTACTACTCCTGGCAAATCCAAAAAGCATTTTCCGTTCATTCTACCATTGGAATATCTTCATTTACTCTTTTTCTTCTTTTTTCAATTTATTATCTTCTATACCTCTTCTTCCATTCTAGCATTCTCTGTTTCTTCCTGAAACCGTTTATTCTCTTCCTTTTTATTTTGATCACACAACTCAGTATACTCTTTCTTTTTTCTTCTTTCTGACCCCTTTATTCTCTTTACAATCTTCAGCCCATCCACTTTCTATTCCCCACTTGACTAACTTCAGTTTTGTTTGTGCACTCTAATCCTCTCTTTATTTCTTCTACCATTTTCCCATTTCCACGTCCACATTTCCCTCTCCCATTTTGACACATCTGAGCTTTTCTTCAAACTGTTCTTTTCCGTCCCTTGACCAATCCCTTTTTCCTACACTTTTATTATTTGCTCTCCTTTTATTCATATCTCTATCGCTTTCTTATCCTTCTAATGTCACTATTAATGGAAAGCGATCCAAATCAATATAATCACCTACCTCTAGTTTCTTGACCTTCTCTCTTACCTCATCATTCACTACCACATTGAAAACTACCGTTTCCCTTTTATCACCTGGGCGATCCCTACTGAAAATTTCGATATAGGTTCCTATATAGGATCCAATATAAGAGCTTAAATAGGAATTTTCAGTAGTGTATTCCCCTTTCTCAACCCGCTCTATTTTTCCGTTTAAGATAAACCATCCCAACTCCTCCAAGCTCTTCAATAACTTTTGTGCCTCCCCATCTCGTCTGCTTTCACCTGCATGTCACCGTTCACATTAACCCCTACTACCTTCCACTTCTCTCTTCCCATCTTTACCTCTTTCACTACTAATCCTTCGTTTTGTTCTTTTTTCTCTTTCTTATCTTTCTCTACTATACACTCATCCATTACTCCTATCACCATTCCTCTAATTGCTTTGCCCTTTTTATTCTTCCCCTTGGAATTTTGCACTTGCTATCTGTAAACTCTTGGTGACCTTTCCTTAACTCTTTCCCATCCCGCTTCATCGAGCCACGTCTCCATCATTATAGCTACATCCCATTGTCTCCATTTTCTCATAGACTTCTTGTCCTTCCATTCTGTTCCCTTTTTTCGCCTAATCCCATCATACTCCGTCTATTTGTCTTCTCCCATACTTAACCTATGTTCTTCTGCACTTTTTTCTTTCCTCTTTCACTATATTCCTTAACTTATACTGCAGCCACCTTTCTACGTATGTCAAATCATCCTCTATTCTCTCCAAGCTTCTAGATAACATCCTCTTCTTTGTGATTACTTCCTTCTCATGTTCCCATTTGTTTAGTCTCACCAGTACCATTCTCTCCCCTATTCGATCTTCCCTTCCTACAATTCTCACTTCCTATATCTCTACCTTTGCATTAATCCTTTTGAGTAATTCTTCTGCTCCTTTTTCAAGCTCCTTGTCCTTTAATCTTATACCCTTTATCACTATGTTTCTTTTTCTTTCTTCATAATTTCCTAGTTTCCTAGTTTCTTTATCCTACCTCGTATCTCCTCTACCTTTTTATTATTATCTTCCTGCTTCTCTAGTTTTTGTTTCAATGAGCTTTTTAATTTTTTTTTATTAAAATTTTTATTTTTGTGGACACGTTTTGTTTCTTCTGTAGAATCGTGAAACATTGGATTAGGCCTTTATGGCATACTACCTTTGAAAAATATACTTTTCTTATATTTTTTTCAAACACCTCTTAATTTTTTATTTACAGATGCAAGACTGAGTAGTTCTGCAACAAATCCCTTTCTGCCTGGACGGAATTCAAATTCTTTGTTTACGGAAGCAAGATTGAGTAGATCTTCAACAAATCCTTCGCTGCAAGGACGAAATTCAAATTATGGGAATAATCATGACCTTGCTCAGGATGGCGGTAAGAAAATTTATAACTTTTTAGAAATTTTAGAAAATTATGATGATTTTAGAAATTTTAAACATTTCATAAGATTCAGCTATGTTAGGAACTTTGATAAGTTAAAAAATTTAGAACATTTTGGAAAACGGTCGAAATTTAAAAAAAATTAAAAGTTTTCGAAACTTTTGAACTTTCTAAGAATTTTGAACATTTAAAAAAATTTTAACATCTTCGAAAGTTTGGAAATTTTAAAGATATACGAAAATTCAGATATTTCAAAAAAATTTCAATTTAATTAATTCTTGGTACACCGATGTATAATGTTCTATCATTTTTGTTTCAAATCACTTTTCACTATTGAAATTAGAACTTAAGCCGCGTTTAAATAATCAAATCTATATGCGCCATGAGATATCGTAATGGTGTGTGCGTAAGGGGGGCAAAAAAAATGTTTAAAATAACTTTTTTGCATTGTTTAAAATTTTTTTCATTTATGATACTTCAAGGTATGTTATGTTTCACTTATCAACTCTAAAATGTTTACCAGAATTTTTAAATGAATTAAAAAATTATAAACAATATAATTGTTTAAATAATTATTTATTGTTTTAAATAAAAAAGCACCAGGAGATATTGCTGAGAAAAATTCAGATCTATCTTCTCTCTTTTTAGGACTTTTGGTTTTTTTATAATAAAGGTTAAATGTTAATTAACAACGTAATTGTTTGAAAAATGACTTTTTCAAAAAAGTGAAAAAACACATAGAGAGATAACTCAGAAGATTCCGGTAGTTTTTTTTACTTTTTGTGTACGTCTATTATTCCATTTTTTATTCAAGATCGAAATTTCAAATATATATGCATAGCTAAGTTCTGGGTCATAATTATTTGAGGTATTTTTAGTATGAAATCAGGAAATCATAACATTGTGGATGCGGTAATCGTTATTAATTTTTAAGAAGATTTCCAAAATTTCGTTAAGGTTGCCGGGAGTTCCGAGATTTCCGACTGTACTGTCGGCTGTTTGTTCCACGCATGGGAGCTTAGATCGTGATGCTCCACACGACCTCACTTCTGTCCAGAATTAAGCAAAAATTGTTCACGAATGCTAAATTTCCGAAACATTTTTAAAAGTTCCTCCCAAAGTTCTTTTTAAGATTTCCCTCGTAGAAATCTGAGATTTCATAATAAGTAGCTCCTCGTAATTCTTTAAAAAATTGAGAAAAGGTAGGTGGGTGCTTCTGTTAGAGATGTGTAGTACAAATTATTGCTCATTTATCTCAAAATGTCTTTTTTATTTAATTTTTTTTTTGTTCGATATTTTATTTTTGTAGAAGCTTTTAATTTTTTTCTGTGGAATCCTGAAATTTTTGTTAGGCCTACATGGCGTGCTACCTTTTAAATCAATCTATTTTCCTAATATGTCTGTGAGAGCTTCTTAAATTACCATTTTTTTTGCAGAAGAAAGTGCGCATGAACTTCCTGAAAATGCACCATTTAGAAAACTTCGAGAACGTTTTCCTGGCGCCAATCCTATTAGAGTCAGAGAAAAAGATCCTGTAACTGGTCAGAAAAGAATACATGAATTTCACGAGCTTCCAGGATCACAAATTATTCATTTAAATCACAGTTTGCCACCGTCACCTAAGGCACCACGGGATCCTGGTCTTTTCGCAACTTCAAAATACGTACAAGGAAGCCTACCACTTAGTAAAGAAATCCCCCGACGACAACAATAGCTAGTGATTCTCAAATTCCACGAGATGTCAATCTCTTTTTCAAACTCGAATAAATCCCCTTAAGGGAATTTATTAGAGTTAGAAAACGGGATTCCATTTTACAGTCGAAATTTCGAATATTTTTTTCCAATTTTTTGCACAAAGCATCTAAATATTATTCTATTTTGCTCAGCAGAGGCGGTTTTTGCAAAAAATGTTTATATTTTTTCAATATTCAAAAAAGAAAAGAACAATAGAGAAAAAATGCAGTGACGCTCACTGTTTGAGACCATACTTAAATTACGTAACAGAAAAAGGGGTAGAGGGGTCGAGACATTCTCCTACGATTTTTTATTTTCACTGTTTATTTAAATTCAAATTTTTGTGCTGAAAGGTCAACTAATCTTCTTGGATAAAAATTTTTGAAACTTTATTTAAACTTTTTTTTTTTAATTTGAAAATTGTTCTGTTTCAGTAGAACTTTATTTTACTACGACAAAACTGCAATTGCTTTGTTGAATATATAACAATCTTAGTAAAAATTATACTTTTTGGCTAAAAAGTCGACTGTTTAGCAGAAAATTAACGTATTGTTTACAATTCTTATTTTGGAGTTGGAAAATGGACTAGAGTTCACTTTGAATGAAAATTCAACTGTTTTTTGAAAGATTGTCTTTTTAATTTTTAATTCAACTGCTTTAACAGAAATTTTATCTTTTTTGGATGAAAATACAACTATTTCGTTGAAAATCCAACAATTTTGTTGAAATTTTAATTATTTTGAAGAAAAATTAATTTTCTAATTTTAATATTTTTGTATTAAAAGGAGAACTAAAATCTTTTCTGAATGAAATGTCCAATATCTTAAGACAAATTTTTGTTTATATTGAGAATTCTTCTGTTTTGGAAGTAATTTCATCTTTCTTTAATGAAAATTCAACTTTTTGGTAGAAAATTAAACTAGTTTTTTTTAAGTCATAATTTTTGGTGAGAAATTCTACTGTTATGTTCAGAATTTAAATATTTCGTAGAAAATTTACTTTTTGTTAAAAATGTATAGCTTGGTCTCGAAAAATGAACTGAAATCTTTTTTTGTTGAGAGTTTAACTTTTAAAAATACCTCTGTCGTAGCACAAATTTAATCTTTTTATGAAGATGCAACTATTTGGTCGAGAATTCAACCATTTTTTTTTTAATTTTTCCTTTTCGGTTGAAAAAATTCGCCATTTAGGATTTAAATTTTAATTATTTTTGTAGAAACTTATTTCTTGTTGAAAATTGTAATTTTGATGTTGAAAAATTAACTAGAATCTTAATTGGATGAAAAGTCAACTATCTTTTTTTAAATTAGTTTTTTAAAATAAAAATTCATCTGTTTTAAGAAGGAATTAATTTTTTCAATAAAAAGGTAACTATTCGGTAGATAATTAAACAATTTTGTTAAAAATTCATTCTTCTTGGTTGAAAATTCGTCTTTTCTAGCCAAAAATTAAATTTTTTTGCAGAAACGTATTTCTTGTTCAAAAATTGATAATTTGATGACGAAAAGTCAACTGGAATCTTCCTTTACAGAAAATTCAACTAGTTTTCTTTATAAAATTTATCTTTTTGATTGTAATTTTGCTTGTAGAGTTTGCATTCCTCTAAATCATTTAAAATGCTTTAGATATTTTATCGCAATAGATCAATAAATGGCTTTCTCAAATACAAGCAAATTTTTTAATATTTTGAATTACAAAAATAAATAATCAAAATCATTAATTGTTAATTGTATAGAGGAAAAGCGACTGAAAATCTATTTGACGACAATTCAAAGAAATTTTAGTTAAATAAAATTATTTAGCAGACCAAAAAGTCAAAGTTTCATATTTACTTATTTAATTTTTATTTATTTACAAATTCCAACATTGTCTAAAAGAGTTTTTTCTAAAAACTAAAATTGTTAATTTATTATAGAAGATTTTACTGTAATTCACAATAATGCAAAGTGTTTCTCGATGATTTCAAATTTTGCTCCACACAAATTGTTATATTATTCAAATAAATAAAAATTTCGTGATACTTAGAGTTAAATAACAACAGTTGTTTATTGGTAACTTTACGAAAAAAAACTTTTTGCCAATTTTCGCGACAAAAATTTAAAGCAGCTTCAATGCAAAAAAAAATTAATTTTCAGGCCAAAGTTTTATATTTACTTATTTAATTTGTTTACAAAATCGAAAATTTTTTTACTTCAACAAATGTTTTGAAGTACATATTAATTTTTGGAATATGCACCTCAATTCAGATAATAACAAAAATCCGAAATAGAAAAAACCACAAATTTTAAATCTTCATAAAACATTATTCATAACCATTACGATTGTTTTTATTTTATAAAAAGCATGACTAACAATCGCGCTTATAATAAGGAGTACTCTTGCGTTGATTTAAGCTGGAAATGTAGTGGACTGCAATAAAAAAAATAATTACAAATCTGGGCGAAATTAAAAGCTGTCGACATTGTTGAAAGGAAAAAATGCGTTTCCTCCCGCCCTGTGGTGTATATAGCTATTCTTTCTTGTGCACTTTATCATTGCTCCGTGGTGTGTTCCTCGTGAGCGTCACTGCAATTTTTCTCGATTGTTCTTTATTTATACAATTAAACAAAACACGAACATTTTTCTCCGAAAAACAGCTTTGGTCAGCAAAATTGAGTAATATTCAGATGCGGTATGCAACGAAGAAAAAATAAAATATTAAAAATTATGACTGTAAAATAAAATCCGATTTTTAAAAACTAGCAAATCACTTTAAGCACGGACGGCTGGGTCAGCGAGCTTGATTTGTAAATTTAATTTTTTAGCTCGAGATCATTAGTTAGGGTAAAAATAAAATCATTTCTTTTTAGTTTCTATGTCTAAAGTATTAAATAAAATGCAACGGTACAGAAATTGTTGGTATCTAGCCAGTTCTAGAAACAAAATTTAACGTACTTTCCACCTTTTCTATGTCAATTATTGACAAATTATTGGCTTTTTACCCTAACTAATGATATCGAAATTTAAAACTAAATTTGCTAGCCGCATATATTTTAAAAGTTTTGAAGATCCCTCGAAAGCCTGGTTAAGCACGGAAAGCTGCGGTCAGCACTCGGATGGGTGGTCGTTCGTGATTCTCACATAGTTTTGTTCCTGCTGCTTCAAGCTACAGTCGAGTAGGAAGTTTAACGACAAATGAATGTGGGCACTCGATAGCATCGAGAGTCTACATCCAAACGCATCTGTCGGTAATCAGCTAAGCTTCAGAGTTTTGGTTTTCTGCAGTTTTCCACTTCCCTGACCAAATGTTTAGACGATTACGAACGCTTCTAATAAAAATCCGGCTGCAGACGGGAGGTTATTTTATAATTTGTAAAATTCATAGGATTGAGTACTTTAGGGATAGTTGATTATCAAAATAAACATTATAAATAAGAAAAATATGTGTAACATTCCTGAATAATATATAAAAATTAATAAAATTTACTTTTACTTGCTGTAAATCCAATTCATTTTTGTATATTTTGAATAAATCAATCTCGTGATGTTCAAGAAAAATATTGCTTTTCATGTGAACTGGGTACTTCCTGTAGAATAAAGTTCATTTCTCAAATAAAATATTTTGAAAATGAACAAAAGTTTTAATTCGACCATTTGGTTGAAGATTCCTCATTTTAGGTTAGAAATGGACTATACTTATTAAGATTTCATTACAGAGTCAACTATATTGTTAAAAATTGGTCTCTTCTGTTTTAAGGTTTGATTTGCTAATTTACAAACTTCCAGAATACTAAGATAATAATTGGTAAGTTGCTATAAATTACAGCTAATTTTGTTTCCAATGATTTCTTTTATAGTTAAAATTTTATTAAAAATGTTATTTATATTTTTCCAAGAAAGGCAATTTTTTAAACAAAATACATGCATTTTCAACCACAAATAGAATAGTTGAATTTTCAGTTCAAAATATTAATTATTGAACGAAAAAAATATAATTTTCAAGAAAATAGATCAATTTTAAACCAAAGTGATGAATTTTCAACTAATATAGTGAATCTTCGACCAAAGATTTTAATTTTTCAATCTAAAAAGATAATTTTTTACAAACCAGTTGAACTTTCCATCTGACACTATAAATTTGGAACCAGAAAGTTAATTTTGTCATAACTAATTTTTTTAATGAATAGTTTTAAATTTTCAGCTAATACATTCTTTTAGTTTAAAAAATTATTTTTCATTAAAAGCCGGATTTTCAACAAAATAGTTGAATACAAAGCCAAGCAGATGAATTTAAAATTATTTTTTTAAATAAAAAGTTTAATTTTTACCCAAAAAACTAAATTTTTTACTGAAATATTAAATTTTTTAACCGTAAAGATAGTATCTAACAATTTATGTTTTTAAAAATAAAATATACAAATTTCTACAAAATAATTGAATTTTAAATCAAAAATCTAATGAATAACTATGTAGTTTAATTTTCTATCAAATCCTAAAATTCTAGAGAAAAAAAGACAAATTTTCTTGGCAGAAGTTGAATTTTCAAACAGAAAAGATGAACTCACAACGAAACCTGTAATACTTGACATTTCAGAGAAAAAGGCTATTTTAATTTTTTTTTAAAGACAGTTTAATTTTATCACAGAATACGAATTGATAAGTAAATTCTTCAGTCGGAAAAACAGCATGGTTTTTTATCACATAGTTAAATTTTGGAATAGAAAAACTCTATTTTTAATTAAAAATAAACATTTTTCACATAAATTGAATTTGGAATACTTTCAGCCCAAAATACAAATTGTTAACAAAATAGTTAAATTATGAACCAAACAGATGAATTTCTACCTAACAAGATTGAATAGGCATATAGAAAAACATGAGTTTTGAACATAATAAACAGATCTTCAACTAAAAAAATACAAATTTTTTAATACAAAAATAATAGGTAAATTTTAAGTTGAAGAAATTAATTTTCAAGAAACAAAAAGAAATTTGTACCAGTTAAACTGTGAAGAAAGATTAATTAGAAAAAGTTAAAACCACAAAACAATAAGATGAATTACAAAGCAAGATTAATTTGCTACTCAAAAAGGCGATTTTTTCAAAATACATGAATTATCCACGAAAAATTGAATTTTTCACCCGATATTATGAATTTTTTTTACAAAAAAGTTAATTTTCTACTAAAATAGTTGAATTTTCAGCTAAAAAGATACGTTTTCAACTGAAAATGAAAAAGGATTATGAGTTTAAGAAAATTAGTTTTCAACAAAAAAAAAATAATTCTCAGCCATATAGTGGGGTTTGAAAGTTATATTTTTTATTTTTTTGAAGTAATATGATCATCTATTGGGTTTTCAGAGCTACGGATTTTGTTAAAAATGAAATATATTTTGGTTTGAAATCTTAGGGATTTAAAGTGTTTCGTATTGAATAAAATATTTTATCTAAACTAAATTTGTTAATATAAGGTATAAACGTCTAAGCGTCAAATCTGACAAACAAAGGTTTTTTTTAGAAATTATTTATTAATCCTTTGCACGTCGTTTAGAAGAACACTCTTGGTGTTTGAACATCGAAATTGTGTGAAAGATCGAATAAAAATAGTAATGAACACCATTTAGCGAGCGAACCCTTCTCTAGTGGTAGTGACCTTCTTTGGTCAGACACGAGGGCAGTCTCATTTTTTTTATAATCTTTTCATGCATACCACTAAGAAATTTGTTTGATGTTTCTGATTAATTAATGAATTTGAGCCAAAATAATTGTCTAAACTAATCTTTTTTGTTAATAACTATCTTCTAATATAGTTGCTTGTTTTTCTATAAAATAAAATTTGTGTATGCTTTTTTCGCTTATTCAGGTAATAATTAAGAGAAGTTAACAAAAACAGTTGATTAAACAATTTATTATCGTTTATAACTATCTTCTCTCAGATAGTGACTAGAAATGTGCAGTTTTTCTAAAATATTTATCGTTTTTTCCTTTTTATCTATGAACAAATAATAATTAAGTATCAGAGAGAAAACTATTTTAACCTATTTCTCTCTTCACTTGCAGAGCTTGGTATACCGCCTACTCCTAACAATAATAATTATTATTATTATTTTGCACAAATTATTTGTTTTTAAATAGCAAGCTAGGATAAAAAGTAAGTCACTCAAAAAAATACAATACCATTAAAAAATTATTTTCCTTCAAATTCACTTAATATATGTTCATAACTAAAAAGACAAAGACAAACTAAAAATTTCAGAAAAAAAAAACTTAATAGCATTAATCTAAGAGGAGATTGTTATCCGCGATAATAAATTATTTAAATAAGCCTGTTTGTTAACATTCAATAATTATTACCTCACGCAGTGAAAAGTGGACAGATAGTTTAAGAGTTCAGAAAAAGGCGCAACTTTTAAGCGAATTATCTAAGGTAAGATAGCCATAAAAAATTATTATTTTAAAAATTATTATTTTTGATTCACGAAATTGGCTCACCTTAAGTGAAAAGTAGACAAATGGTTTTAGATTTCAGAAAGAACCGCAACTTTCTATTACTATTCAAATGTTATATTATTAGCAATAATGATAAATGATGTAAACAATTAATGTTTTAAAACTTTAGTTCATTATGTAAATCACTCTGAATTAAAATTGGCTAAAATTAGAAAAATTTCGAAAAAAACTTCAATTTTCTAGAATTATGCCAAAAGAATATCATGGACAACAATAATAAATTGTTTAGACGATTTTATTAAACATCGATTTATCAGTATAAAGTACTATTTTATGTATTAAAAACAACTAGCATTAAAAAAAAGCAAAAAACCCTAATTATCGCCGAAATCTTGCAAAACCTATCTTTTCACTTATGGGGATTTTTTGGGGCTCTTCAAAACTGACTTATGGGGGCTATATTCAAAAGGCAATATTTTATTCATATGGTATAGATATTTGTGAAGAGAAATGTTGAGTTTAAACTCCATTCAGCTAATATTTACGATTCTGAACGAAATTTACAAAACCGTCTTTTTTATGGGAAATACATTTTTAAATTCATGGGGATTGAGCCACCACTTAGTATTTTTTTACAAAAATAAGGGAATTTTTGTTTTGCTTATTTTTTTCTCTAATAATTAAGTAGTATTCAAATATTGTCCGGATACAACAAAAGCACGATGAAGTGTAAAATATTGTATTTTTTTAACAAGATTTATGAACTAACAATAAGAACCAAGTTATTAAATTGTATGTTCTCTTCAAATTGTTCCAGAAGAGCAAAGAATTTTAAGAAGAGATTTCGTTTGCTTAAGATTCGTGTAGAACACTGATAAGACTTCTTTCATAATACACAACCTTGTGAAATTATCACTCTTCCAAATAAAAAGCTCACAAGTGCCTAAGAAGCTTCCAAGATTATAAAAAAATTACCAAATAATAAGAATAATAATTAAAATTTTTTATTTACAAAGAAACATATTTCCTTACTGACACTAAGAGTTCTAAAAGTTAGTACTTAAACGTCTAATTACAAAAAAAAAAGAATCTTTTCGATCTTAAATAAATTTTTTTAATACATTTCAAGAATTCTGTTAATTAAGTATAAATAGTTTTAATTTAATTTTGGAAAGAAATCTTTTTATCAAAAATGTTGTAAAAAGAATGGGCCAACAAGTAGAAATTTTAGAAATAAATCAAATATATGTTTATATCTTTTTTTCTTATTTAAAAAACGTTTCAGTCTGAATAGATTGGTTCAGAATCACTCTCAGAGAAAAAAAAATATTTTTAAAACAACATTTTTTTTCCTAAGTTTCAAACATGTCTTATTAAAATAAATTTAATTATAAACTCACCGATTTAACTAAATTACCGTTACATTTAACAAATAAGGAGACATACGTTATATTTGTAAGAAAATTTAATTGCAAAATTTGCAATTGTTAATCGATAAAGCGAATACATTTTAATATAATAATCTTAAAATGTAGTTATTGTCAATTTTAAATATTCAAAATTGCATCATTTTTCGTTTTGAACATTAAATGATGAAGTCGTTAATATCATTCCAAATTAATTGTTTCTCAATTGTGATTCATAGAAAAGGAATAATATCAATCGTCAAATTTTAAAGTTAAAGAATCTTTTTGTGGTGCATTTGTAAAGTTGGGTACATATTTGAAAAAAAAACGTTAAGAATTTCGAACCATTAAAATATTAATTTTGAAAATTAAATCACTTTCAATTTAATATTTTCACAATTCATTACCTTTCTATTGAATTGAAAATCTTAAAATTTAAGAAATTTAAAAAGTAAATTTCAAAAAATAAAAAAAACTTCAACAACAAAAAATAGAAGAAACCAAACATTCAAATTAATTTAATTTAATGAAATTTTCTATTTTTTGGTATAAAATTAATCATCTTGGTTCAAAATGTAATAATTTAGCTAAAAATTAATTTTTGATGTTAAGAATTCATCTTTTTCGTTTGAATGCAATTGTTCGAGATGAGAAACATTTTTTCTTCTTGAAATGTTAAACATTATATTTTTTCTTGAAAAATCAACACCTTGATTAAAATTGAACAAATTTCTTAAAACTTTTTTTTTCTTGATGAACTTTTTTAATTTTAGCATAAAATTCGCCTATTTGGATAGAAATCATACTACTTAATTTAAAATTCCTTTTTTGTTTAAATTAATTCTGTCGGAACTCCAAATTGAGCTATAAGTTTCGGGATGGACTTTTCGTGTTACAAAATTAATATTTTTGGGTAGAAAATTTAAAAATTTTGTATAATTTCTTTAAATAAAAATTTAACTATCCCATTTATGATTGGAAGTTGATCTAAGTTTAAAAAATCAAATTTTTGGTTGATAATCAATCTTTTTAATTTAAAACATTAACTACATGATTGAAAATCAATTTCATCTGTTGAACTTTCATATTTCTTGTTATTAATATAATAATTTATTAATTTCTTTATTAATTTATTCCTAGAAACTATTATCAAATTGTACCGATATTAGGGGCCTTATAACGTCATTATAACATTTTGTTGTAATTACTGAAATTGTTGATTTAACCATACAATATGGTTATTATATTGACAAATAAACACTTGCTTGACAAAAACAATTAATTTTTTTGACTAAATGATTTGGTAAATCAGGTATTTGCGTAATACGAAAAAATGGTTCATTCAAATTTTTTTGTTTGAATCAGTTATAATTTTTTTGATTCAATTAATATTTATTTATATTAAAAAAAAGTTAAGGTACAGGTTTAATCAAAATGCTTCTGACTTTAAAGCAAAATCTCTGTATATTAATAAATAAAATTTTATTCAAACCAAATATAATAAAATCTAATAAATATTGTTTCATAATTTTTCTATTTTTTACCTTCTACGCAGATGTGGATAGTGCGCAGTTATTATCCTATCAGTTATAAAAAATAACACTAGCTTATCTTATCTTAGTTGTCCAAATTTGTTCGTTGGATTTTTTGATTTTATTTGCTAGAATGCTAATGCAAATTTTTCAAATTAAAATAAGATCTCGTTGTGGCTTTAAATTTATATTATTCGGTTTATCAAGAACCGTAAGTCTGTATAATCCTGCAGATCTTCATGATATTGCTCAGCATTCGTCAGTATAAATATCAGGGATTTTATTAACAATTTATTAGTCATCTTTGCGAAATCCTTCTATAATAAAGATGAAGATTCCTACTGAAATTTTACTGCTGGCCATGAACGTTTTTCTTTTTGATACTGTTGGTAAGTACAATAATTTACAATATTAACTTAATTAATTTTTTAAAAATATTATTTCATGCTGTTAAATATTCGTTATTTTTAAAACTGAAAATGTTGCCATTCTATTTTGGCTGGGAAATTCATATTTTGAATTGAGAGTTTGTATTTTTTGTTCAAGAGTTCATGTAATTTGTTGAAAGTACATCCTTCTATCGTAAAAAATAAATTATTTCTTAAAAATGCATGCTTATTGGTAGAAATGAGTTTTTTTATTGAAAATAAACAATCTGTTTTTGTCAGAGAATCTATGACATTTTTAGTTGAAAATTAAATTTTTATTTATTAACAAATTTATTTGTTCGGACAAAGTTTCGTCATTTTAGTTAAAACTTCAACTGTTTGGTTAAGAGTCTACTTTTCTCTTCAAAATTCATGTTTTTATTTCAAATTTAAACTAATTTTATTTAAAAAATTTTTATTTATGATTTTATTTTTTTTTCTTGAAAATTGTATTTTTTTCTTGAAAATTTATTTGTTTAACAAAAAATTCATTTTTTTATGAAAATAATTTTTTAAAGTGAAAATTGTACTTTTCAATTTTTTTACGAAAATCGATCCTTTTACTCTAAAAAAACAAGCTATTTTATTAAAGATTGATTAAATTTGTTAAAATTGTTTTAAGTTTTTGCGTTAACATTATTCTTTTTCGTTTGCAAATTTAATTTGAGAATAATTTTTTTTCGGAAAATGTAATTAATCCATTCTTGGTCCAAACTTCTGTCTGCATAATTTTATAATTTGTATTATCTGTAGTACTAACAGAAAAAGTGGTCTTGCGGTACTTTTCATTAACTACTTTACCAGTTCGGAGGGGGTTGGGGGGGGGGGTGAGTAGTTTATTGAAAATGCTACTTTTATATTTTGTGTTCAAAAGTGTACTATTTTGTAAAAAATTCAACAGTTTGGCTGAAACTTAAACTATTTGGTTAGAAATTAAATCCTTGGTGGAAAAATCATATTATTTGGTTGAAAATATAACTATGTGGTAAATAACTTGTCTCTTCCTTGAAAATTACAAATTTTGTTTAAAAGTTCATGTATTTTGTTAAAAATTCATATTTTTGGTAGAACATTAATTTTCTTGGTATAAAATTAATCTTTTTGCGTGAAAATTTATTTACTTACTTTCCTACATCTTTTGTTATTATTAACTATTATATTTTTTGTTAAAATTTTGTCCTGTACATTGTACAAGATAAAAATTACACTTTTTGGTAAAATATTCATATATTTTCTCTACATCCGCGAGCACAAATTTTGCGATAATCGGCCTCTCACTACATAAACTGTTTTACCGAAAATTAAAAAAAATTTAATTCTACAGTATCTAAAGTTCCGTTTACTTTAAAAATTTTGAAAATTTGTAATGTGTCCATAACTTACCCAACGTTCTTTTTAAGAATTGTTAAAAAAACATTGTTTTTAAAAAATTAGAAATTTTGAAACATGGAGAAAATTTTTATAAGTTTCGAACATTTTAGAAATTTTTGAGATTTCGGAAAATTTAGAAATGATAATTTTAAAATCTTGATATTTTAAAATTTCTTTAACAGTTTTTAGAATTTTTGAAATTATAACCACTTTATCAGTTTGTAACATTTTATAAATGTTGAGAATTTTAGAAATTAAACACAAATTAAATACAAAAATTCTACACTTTCTGTGATCTTCTTTTTCCCAATATATCCCCTCTCTCACTTCGTTTCTCAATCTAAATCTTGCTATTCTGGTCCACATTCTCTCTCACCATTCCTTTTCTAAATACATTGGTACTCCTTCCTTTTTTATCATATTATACCATTTATTGTATTTTGATTCCTTAATCACCCACCATCTTTCTATTAATTGTCATTCCCTCTCCCTTCCTTCCAATTCTTCATGGGTTACTCCAGTCCCGTCTTCTATTTCTCTATCATTAAAGAACTCCCTCCTTTCTTCTTCCCATCTCGTTGTTCGATAGCCCTCCCTCTCCTATCTTTTACCTCCATCAAACAAATTTTCGCCAACCCCCTCCCCTTTCCTCCCACAGCTTCCTTTCAAACATCAATGCCCTCTTTCCCGTTCTAATACTTAACTTATCTCTTTTCGCTTCTTCACTCATCAAATATCTTGGCGTCCTCCACCCAGTGGGCACAAAATTTGGCGACGTCTTCACGACATCGTTACGACATCTTGATAGGATGTCTTAAAGTTGTCGTTACGATGTCGTAAAGTTGTCTTAACGATGTCGTAAAGATGCCAAAAGATGGCGTAAAGTTGTCGTAAAGATGTCGTAACGATGTCGTATAGACGTCGTCAAACTTTGTGCCCACGGGCACTCTGCCCCTAGTGTTCATCTTATATGCCTTTCTTGTAAACTCTGAATATCTTTCCTCTCTTTCCATCCACATATCTCTGCTCCATAAACTGATACCGGCTGCAAGATTTATCCCAAATATTTAAACTCTTTTACTTCATTTAACTTTATGCCCTTCACCTCACCTCAAATTTCACCACAATAGCAAAAAAGCTCAGCATCAACAATTCCCATTATTTCACACTTTCATGCCGGAAACGGAAGTAAAAAATTTATACTTTTGATTGAATTTGAATCTATTGGGTATAAAAAGTTAATATTATTATTAATAGTTAAAAATTTATTTAAAATCCGAAATTCCCTACTAAGAAGCAACGCCAATATTGTTAACACTAATAATAAATAATGATTTTTGCCTCAATTGAATTATAGAACAACTCACTACAAGTGAAAAATAAACAAAAGGGTGAAAAGTTTAGAAAAAACCGTGATTTCTAGCATTTTTTAAAGTGCATTTTATTAATAAAAACACATTATTCAAAATAATATTCTTGTTAACATGAGTGAAATATTACCTTCATCTGATTAAAAGTTGAAGAAAAAGTAGCCTTTTTTGGAAACAAAGTGGACATTCTATCTCTATTCTAAGAACAAAATTGCTAAAAAGAATTATATGCAAAAACAATAATTTATCAAAAATATAAACACAAGAATTATGGGTACCGAAAATTTCCAAAAACTTAAAAAAATAATGCATTGGCTAAATTTCAAATTACTTTCCAAATTTTGAAAATTTCTAAGGTGTTTGCAATTTTTATAATGTTTTCTTTTAATTTATAAAAAATTAGAAAATTGAAATAAATTGTAAAACATTGGAAATTTGAGAAAAATGAGAAATATTGAGAAATTTCTTTAATTTTCGAAATGTAAAACATTTTAGAATTTTACAAATTTTATAAATGATAATGAAAAAATTTTAACAGATTTAAGAATTTTTAAAATTTTGCATGTTTTAGATACTTTAGAAATTTTGTATACTTTCAAAATTTGAGACGTTTTTGTAATTCTATAAACTTGACAAATTTCATCAATTTGAAACACTTTAGAAATTTTATATAATTTCAGCATATTAAATAATTTAGTAAATAACAAAATTTCTGAACATTTAGAATAATTCAGAAATTTTAGGTATTTCGAGAATTTAACAATTTGCATAATTTCAGAAATCTGAATAATCTTGTAAATTAATTTTTTTGATATTTTGAACAATTTAGAAAATTGTAATTATTAAATTTTTTTAGAAATTTTGCCAATTTTATGAATTTGGAATATTTAAATTTTTTTATAAATATGAATAATTTGATAAATTACAAAGTTTCATTTGAATTTTGAACATTTTGACATTTTGAATATTTAAAAAATTTTAGAAATTGCCATAATTTAAAAAGTTGGAAAATTCTAGAAATTTGCATAATTTCAGAAATTTAAATAATCTTTTAAATTTAAAATGTTTAACAAGTTTTATAATTGTAGAAATATCGAACATTTTACAAAATTTAAAATTTTAGAAATTATATTCTAAAAATTTGTAACAGCTTTAAGAATTTTTGAAATTTTGCAAGTTTTAGATGTTTTAATAATAAATTTGAAGAAATTCAGAATTTTTTGAAATTTTATAAATTTTCACAGTTCTATCAACTTGGAACACTTTAGAAATTTTAATAATTCGACCAATTTTAAAACATCTGGACACTTTTTATATTTCACAAATGTTAAAAATTGTAATAATTAAAAAATGTGTAACATTCTAGAAATTTTAGAAATTTGAATAATCTTGCAAATTACATTTTTTGGACGTTTTAAACAATTTAGCAAATTGTGATTAATAAATTTGTTTAGCCCAATTCTCGATTAGAGTGAGGTGATAATAAAAGTTAAAAGAAATAGTTGTTTAAAAAATCTATTATTATTTTTAATAATATTCTAGCAAAATAATGCTAGAGAATTTCTGTTTTTAAAGGAACGTTCTACTGTTTGTTAAATTTATAATTAGTGGGAAATGATTAATTGATTAAAGATAAGAAAATTAATAGATTAAACAATTGGTTATTATTGTTAATAATACTTAATTTAGATAATCCTAGAAAGTTGCGGTATTTTCTAGAATTTTAATCTTATTTTCTATTTTTTTCTTGGATTGAGTTAATAATAAATACAGTTGGACAAAAATAATGATTTTAACATATTATAATCCTAGAATTTTTAGTGTTTACCTACTTCTTACTTAGCGAAGTGATAAATAGTGCGAGTAACAAATTTTGTCATTAAAACAATATACTATGTTTTATAACAATTTTTCTCCTCGAATAATTCTAGAAAGTTGCGGATTTTCTGAAATTTAGAAATTCTATATTCCATATTTTTTAAGTAATACAATTATTTTTTAGAATAATTGTCTGAATCAAAACATTTTTCAAAATGCCAATTTCACACATGTAAAAGATGTGCTGTGCCTTGCTTTGTGTCCAAAACAATTATTGTCCTACACAATTTTTATTCAGGTCTATATTTTTTGATGAAGTACTAGTTTCCTTCAACCTCAGAATACTTTTTGAATTTGAAAAGTTCGTTTTTATTTTATTTTTTCGAGTCAAAAATTTTATTTTTGTGGACGCTTTTTGTTTTTTTCATAAAATCGCAAAAAGTTGGATCAGGCTCTTTAGACATGCTACTTTTAAAATCCATCTATTTTCCCAACAGGTTTGCCAGTCTCCTGACTTTATATTTACTTCTTACAGAATCAAGTCCGAGTACTTCTGAAAGCAGTGATAGTAATAAGAGCAGTAAACGTCCAAGCAGTGCGTATCAACTTGCTCCAAATTCACCATATGAACGACTTCAACGTCACTTTCCACCCAAGGGCGAAAAACCTGTTACAATCATGGAAGCAGATCCGAAAACCGGCCGTGAGGTTAGAAAACACGTATTTATCGAGCTTCCAGAAGGTGGAATTCTTCATTTAAACGAGAGGGTGCCATCGCCACCTAGGGAAAAGGGCCAATCTTCAAAAACTGAACCACTTTGCCCACCAAATTCCACCAAAACCTCACCACGTAATCCCTAATTCCGATTAAAGTATCAATCTAAATTTACCGACGGCAGTAGCAAGGTGGTAATTCTCTACCTGCCGAGATCTCGAATGTTAAGCACGGACAGGCAGGGATCAGCGCTCGGATGGGTGGTTGTTCGTTTTTTTCAACAAAATTAGCAAGGCACATACAATTTTAAGGTGATTATTTTGGAAATGTTTGTGAGATCTAAAAAAATCTTTTAAAATCTTTCCAAATCTTTTGTTAAATGTTTGAAGTCCTTGAAATTTTTGTTAAATGTTTCCAAATCTTCTAAAATAATTTGAAACCTTGAAATGTTAATAAAATGTTTTAAAATATTTTGAAATCTTTTGCGACCCTTTTAAAAATATTAATTCTGTACACTGGAAGACGAATTTCTAACAAATCAGTTGAATTTTCGAACTTTCACTGAATTCTCAACAAAAAGGTTGATTTTCTACGATGCTATTAATTTCTCAAATAAATAGTTAAATTTTTTTTAATATTTAATTTGCTACTAAAATAGTTTAGGTTTCAATCTTAAAGATTGTATCTACAAAGACAGAAATTTACTCAATAGATTGAGTTCTCGAAACAAAAAGATTATTCATAATAAAATCTTTTTAAATCTTCTCAAATCTTGGTGAAATGAGTGAAATACTTCAAATCTTTGTTATATGTTTCCAAAACTTCTAAAATAATTGGAAACCTTGTAATGTTTGCAAAATATTTTAAAATATTTTGAAATCTTTTGAGACCTTCTGATGTATTTAAAATCCTTCGAAACATGTTTACATCTTTTGAAATCTTCCCAAACCTTTTTGAAATTGTTGTGAGATCTTTGAAAATCTCCAGATTTATTGTGAAATCTTTGAACACCTGGAAATATTTTGAAATCTTTGGAAATCTTTTGAATCATTAAATTAATTAAAGATCTTTCAAATGTGTTGAAATCTTTATAAAAAATTTGATATCCTGGAAGGCCTTTCGAAATATTTTTTCATCTACTAAAGTATTTCAAATTTGTTTGAATAGTTTAAAACCTTTTGAATTCCTTCCAAAACATTTTGATGAAATAAAATGTTCAAAAAGTTTTATGAAATATTTCGAGACTATTTGAAATCTTAAAAATCTTTTGAAACCCTTAGAACTTAATTTTAAATCTTTACATTTTTAAAGTACATACACTTTGGAAACTTTTAATTCTTGGTCTAATTTTCGAAATGCTTGAAATTTTTTTAAATGTTACTAAAATCTTTGTTAGATTTTTTTTAAATTCTTGAAGTTATTTAGAAATTTTGGGAATTTTTCAAAATCTTGCAAAACTTTGTGAAATCTTCAGAAATTTTTGAACACTTTTTGAAATGTTATAAAATTTTCAACGAAATTTTTACATCTTTTGAAAGATTTTAAACCTTTGTCATGTTTTTTTGATACTTCTTAAAATCCTGTTAAAATTGTTTGAAAACTTTAAAATTGTTGAAATATTTCTTAATATTTTTAAGTATAGAAATCGAACTAAATTATAAATATAAAAATACCAAACGTTTTCAGTTGCTTTTTATATTTTAATAAAATAAATATTTCATGAGCAAAAACAATGGAATTTTTAACAAAAAGTTATTTTGCCACCAAGTAATTTAATTTTCTTTAAAATTGTTAAATTTTTATGCAAAAGAAACGAATTTTCTACACAGCAGTTAAATTTGCAAACAAGAAACATTAATACTTAACACAACGAAAATATATGACCATCCACCATGAAGATGAATTTTTAACTAGAATGATGAATACGCTATATAATTCAAAGTGTTACGCAATAACACAAGTTAATTTTTTTAAAGGAATCTGTATTATCACCATAGAAGGTGACACTAATCAGTAGAGATAGCTTTTTTACCAAACTTGAGAATAGACATGGACACTATCGATCTAAGTTAACTCTTCAAATTACAAATATTATTGACGTATTTTCAGAATAGATGGAAATGTGAATTAAAATTTTTTCAATTACATTTTTTGTAAAAAAAGATCTTCTCAATTAATCCACTGGGAATCGAACCACGGAAATTTCGACTACCAGTCGGGCGATTTTCCCAATAAGCTACTAGAGAGATCGAGAGATCTAGTCTGATCTATTATTCCATCTAGTCTGAAAAGACGTTAATACATAACTTCTGATATTTGTAGAGTTAACTCAGATCGATAGTTGTAATTTCTATATTCAGGGTGGCTGAAAAAAATTACTCTACTGAACAATGTTACTTTATCTGGTGAAACTAAAGATTACTTAAAAAATATTATTGTTATGAATTTTTCTAAAAATTTTTTTTTAAGTCATATAATTAGATTGAATTACAGTTCTTTATTGTTAATTCTTGTTTTTTCTAATATTCTTTGGTTTTTACGCAATAAATTCTTACACATTTCGAGAAATTTGAAGGAGTATTATTGGGGTCAGGCCTTGAAAACCTACAATATCTTGAAGTTAAGCTTCCAATTATCAAATAAAGTTTTTTTTAATATCTATATTCCGACCGAGTAGATACATTTGGAAATTTATTTTATATTACCCATATTTTATAATATGAATTTAGGAGAATCAGAAAATACGTAAACTGTGTTATTTTAAGTTATTTAAGTAGAATTCGACTAAAAAAATAGGTTTGTTCGACAGAGTCTAAACTAGGATTCAATTTTTCATTTAAATAGAAAAATGGGAATATTTAGCGAAAGTAATAAATGATTTAACGGAATCCTTATTTTCTAAAAGTAAACATTAATTTATTTGGCTAAAAGAAATTTTATCTTAAATGTTCCAATGTACTCGCCACTAACACTTCTGTTAGCACAAAGAGCTCCCTGAGAACATTTTTTTTTAAGAGGTAGAAAAAAAACGATACTTTTCATGAGTGAATAAGAAATCATACGGAACAACCAGTATCACAATTTTTTCTAAAAATATTAATAAATATTACTTGGTAAACCAAAAAGATGAATTTTTAACAAATTAAGATTTTTCGCTCAAGAAATAAATAAAAGGTTATCTAAATTTTTCAACCTTCAAGCCAACAACGAATTTTTGCTACAAAAATTGAATTTTCCAGCAAAAAATATTACTTTAGCAACAAATTAATTTTCCACAAAACTGATTGAAATTAAAAATTAATTAATTAAAATTGAATTAAAATTAATTAAAAATGACCAAAACAAAATGGAATTTTAAACTATAAAAATTATTTTTTGTTCCCCAAAAAGAAAATTTTCAAATAAAACAGATCCATTTTAACAATAAAAAAATTAACTTAAAAAATGCTTTACCACTAAACAGTTTAATTTTCAACCAAATTAGTAAGCCTTTATAAAAAAAATTAACTATGCAGTTTAACTTCTACCAAAGTAGTTGAATTTTCGATTACAAAAAATAGGTTTTGAGCAAATTAGTTCAACTTTAAACCAAAGCGATAAATTTACAAACAGAAATATAAAGATTCATAAAAAAAATTGTTAAAAAAATGATTTAAACCAATCTTTCAAATAGAAAAGTTAAATAGTAAAGGAAAGAAGAAGAATTCTATACCAAAATATTGCCTTTTTATTCTAAAAATATATACTTTTACTAAAAAAGATTAATTTTTAAATCTAAAACAAGAAATAAGTATCTATCAAAAAATGCCATTCTCGGTAAAAGAAATAAATTGCTAATCCAAAGAGACGAACTTTTATATATATATATATATATATATAACCACGTATCTTACGGTCGTGAGACGCGGCTGTGGCTGAAATTTTACCGCGATTTCGCTGGAAGCGGGTGCAATTTTCCAGATTAGCAACCGCTCCCGGCGAAATCCTGCGGTTGTATTATTATAAAAAAATATTAAATTCAAACACAAAGTATATTTTCTTCAAAATAGTCAAATTCTTTTAAAATGGATAAATTAATGGGGAAAAAACCTTAAAAAAATATTTTAATATTGCATTTAATGAAGATTTGGGTTCATTTCCAAACCAAAATAATCATTGTGAATAATAAGTTACTTTTCGGCTAAATATTCTGCCTAAAATAGTAAAAGACACCTTTTTACAAAAATGAAGTTGGTCAAACCCCTTCCCCTTTCCAATTTCTCGTGATGGCGGAAGTCAAGCCTTTGACCGATTACAGAAATCATTTTGGTCAAACCACATTACCCTTGACAAATTATCGTGGGAAGGGGGGGGGGCAGAAGGCGCCGCAGGGAAAGGTCACATAACTAATGTCAGACAAAGCCCTTCCCCTTTCCAACGTCTCTTCACCAAAATTATGTTGGTCAAAATCCTACCATTTTCCAACAGCTTGTGGGATGCTGAAAGGCTCCCTAGTGTCTGGATACGGAATTAATGTTCGTCAAACCTCTAACACTTTGTACCATGTCTTTAGGGGCGGTAAAACACCCCTGCGACTAATTACAGAAATAATGTTGGTCAAACCCAATTACCCTTGACAACGTCTCGTGGGGGCGAGAAGGCGCCACTTTGAACGGTCACAGAAATAAAGTTTGTTAAACCCCTTCCTCTTTCCCACGTCTTTTAGAGGCCAGAAGGCAACGCTTTGACCCGTCACAGAAATCATGTGGGTCAAATTCCTTCCCCTTTTCAACGTCTTGAGGAGGCTGAAAGGCACCTCTTTGAACGGTCACAGAAATAATGTTAGTTGAACCTCTATCCTTTTCCAAGCTCTCGTAGGGGCAGGAGGACATTTCTTTAACCGATTAAATTGTCCGATAGCTCAGGTAGCAGTGTTTAAAAACTTTAAAAACCTTTAACAAAATAAATTTTAGCGACTGGTCACGGAAGAGTGATTGATCACATCTAGAACCCCTTTTCCAACTTCCCGTTTACAAAATTACGTTTTAGCAACTGGTCACAGAAGAGTGATTGGTATTATCACAAACCTCTTTTCTAGCGGGAAAGCATTTTTAAATGTTGGTCAAATTTTTGGCTTTAGCTATTGGTGACGAAAGGAATAGTTATTTTCCATGGATTAAGCTTCATAAAGCTGGTATATGATATTTAGTAATAATATGTGCTGATATAAGAACAATTTGCAAGTGCTCAAACGACCTTAGTTAACAACTGCATTATTCAGCTTTTTTTCGTCAAACAAACTCCGTTCTTTGGATGTATTTACTTGTTAATGACTGATGTTCGAATAATCTTAGGGGATTTGGATGAATAATAACTGCCATTGTTATAAACAATTTCGTGAACAATTATACATCTTTTCTATTCGTCTTAGAATGAATAGCGTTTTCCACCCAGAATTAACAGCACTATTATTGATATAGATTCTTCTAACATTATTCCCTTTCATCTCCCTGTCTATTCTTGTTTCCTTATCCCTAATTTTCTAATCCTCATTATCGTTGTCTTCTCTACATATAAATTCAGCTTTTTCCCATCTAAGTATTTCTCTAATCCTGTGATCAATCGCGCCATCCCTTCTTCATCCTCTGCCTCTCTGAAAACTTCGGTTAGTCTCTTTATTAATCCCTCCCTAATCCCCTTTTATACTATAACTTCTTTCTTTTTCGCCTCAGTCTAATGAGTCAAACGCCGTCTTTAAGTCCACAAACATTGTTATCATTGTCACTTTTTACCTTTTGATTCTCTTATTTACTAGATAGTTCATAACATATATGCTGTCCATCACCTCCATTCCTTTTCTAAACCCGGACTGATTCGGTGGCTCTATCTTTCTTTCATCAAATTCTTTCTTGAATCTCTCCGACAAAACCGTTACATATACTTTATACATTATTGGCATCAGGGTCATACCGCTATAATATTTAACCTTCTCTCCTTCGTCTTTCTTAACTATTGGTATTACTGCTCCTTCCTTCCATAACTCCAGCCACCCCTCTCCACTCCATACTCGATCACACATTATCTATGCCCATTCCTCTAGTTTCTTCCCTCCAGATTTCCATACTTCATGTGTAATCCCATATATGCCAGATGCCTTTCCATCATTCACTATTCCTAGGACCTTAAATATTTCTTCCCTTGTTATGTCATTTTCCTTATCTCTCTATAACATATGTTTCCCCCTTTATAACTTTTCTCCCTACTCCTACTAGCAAATCCAAAAAATATTTATTGTATTCTACCATTTCAATATCTTGGTTTACTCTTTTTCTTTCTTTATTTACTTTCCTCCGTACCTCTTCTTTCATCTTATCATTCTCCGCCTCTTCTTTAAACTTTTTATTCTCTTCTTCTTTCTTTTGATCACACAACTCAGTATACTCCCTTTTTCCTGTATTCTACCTCATTACTTTTTTCTCTTCTCAACTTTCTTAATTCCTTTCTGACCTCCTGTTTTCCTCTTTACAGTCCTCATCGCACCCACCTCTCTTCTTCACTTTACTAACTTCATTTTTGTTTGTTCACTCTAATCCTCATTTTATTTCTCATATCATTTTTTTCATATCCTCGCCCACATTTCCCTCTTCATTTTATTATCTCTGACCTTTTCTCTAAACTGTTACTTTCCTTCCCTTGACCAATGCCCTTTTCCTACAATTTTCATATTTGTTCCCCTTTTATTCATATTACTATTGATTTTTTGTCCCTCTAATGTCACTATTAAGGTAAAGTCATCCGAATCAACATAATCATTTAGCTCTAGCTTCTTCACCTCCTCTCTCACCTCATCATCCACTATCACATAATCAACTACCGTTCCCCTTTCACCTACTGAGTGAGTATATTCTCCTTTCTCATCTCCTATATTTCCGTTTAGGATATATTATCCCAACTACCCCGAGCTCTTCAACAACTTTTTTCCTCCCCACTTAGTACCACATCTTTAGATTTTCTTCCTCTCACTTCTTCCCATTCCCTTCCTCGTCTGCCTCCTGTTCTCGCATTGAAATCCCCACCGATTATCAGCTTAATCTCATCTTTATTTTCTTTAATTATTTCGTTCATCCCCTCTGCTTTCTCCTGCATATCACCATTCACATAAATCCCCACTACCTGCTTCTTCTCTCTTTCAATTATTACCTCTTCTACTATTAATCTTTCTTTTTGTTCTTTCATTTCTTTCTTATATTTCCCTGGAATACATTCATTTCTTACTTTCATCACCATTTCTTCCATTGTTTTGCCCTTTTTATTCTTCGTCTTTGCATTTTGCACTTGCCACTTATAACATCTTGATTAGCTTCCCCTTACTCTTTCCCATGCATTTTCATCTAGCCACGTCTCCATCATTATGACTATAGCCCATTGTGTCAAATTGTATATAAGCTTCCTATCCTTTCTCTTCAATTCTGCTATATTCCTGTAACATATTCTCTATTCTTCCCTACTTTTGTTTCTCGTCTTTTTTTCCTTCTTACTATTTCTTATTTTTCTATCTCCCGTTCCTTCCTCTCCTAGTTTCTGTGCCTCTTCTTTGTTATCACTTTCCACTTATGTTTCCATTTCTTTAGTTTTACCTGTACTATTCTCTCCCCTATTCGCTTTTCCCTTCCTACACTTCTCACTTCCTCTATCTCTACCTTCCCATCAATCCTTTTTAGTACTACTTGCACTCTTTTCTTCAGCTCTTTTCCCTCTTATATTATACCCTTTATCACCATGCTTCTTTTTCTTTCTTCCTTCTCTTTCCTTTATATTATTTGCTCTATTTTTCTCAGCCTTTCCTGCTCCGTATTCCCACTCGCGTCCCCACCAAAATCCTGGTTCGAGCTTTCTAGTTTCTTTATCCTAGCTTGTATCTCCTCTAACTTTTATTATTATCTTCCTGCTTCTCTCGTTCTTGTTCCAATTACTGTATCCTCTTTTCTAACTGTTCCCTGAATTCTTCCTATTTATTTCTTTCTTTCTTAAGTTCAGCCATTTCCCGCCTAATTTACATCTTTAATTCCTTTCCCCTTTTCTCCTGCTTTTCTTTATAAATCTCCATTACCTCTATCATTACTTCCCGAAATTCCATTAGTCTTTCTTCTCTTCTCAATCGGTCGATCCTAGGCTTTTTGCTCTAAATCTCCCTTTTTCTATAGTTCTCTTATACTTCCCCCTTGTCTTCCTTTCTTTGATCTCCTCTTTCGGCGTACTGAACTCTTCGTGCTCTAAATCTGTTTCTTCCGCGGAAATACTCGCTCCTCTAGCCATGAATCCAATTCAAAAGCTCCCGCCTTCTATGCTTCTCTGCCTCTATCTATCGTCGCGGTCTGGTACCTGTCTTGCCTTTCTGCGTCGCTACCCAACCCTGCTACCATCAGCCCGATCAACCTAGTCCTCACACCCGGTCACAATTCGACAAAGAACCAAACCTGAACTTCCACATAAATTTGTCTTAATCCTCCAAAATATCTACCTCCTCTTTTCAATCTCACAATCCCTTAATTAATTTCTCATATCCACACACTGCCACAAACTTCCACAATCCACTCACCTCACAATACCCGAAACGGAAGTCAAACATTTATACTTTTGATTGAATTTTAGTCTTTTGAGTATAAAAATGTTATCATTTAATTGAAAATATGCCTTTATATGCTGAAAATCCAACGATTTGATAACAATTTCAAATATTCAGTTAAAAATCGAATTGTTTTAGGAAAATTTAACCATTTTGTTAATGTTCTCATCATCGATAAAAATTCAACTTCGTTCGTGGATAATTCCTCTTTTTGTTTGAAAATTACAAAATTTGGTTGACAATTAATGGTTTTTTTTATTAAATTGAATATTTGTTGATAAAACGTTAATCTTCTTGGTCAAAAATTAATCTTTTGGTGTGACAATTTATATATTTCTTTTTGTTACATTTTTATATCTGAAAGTTTATCTATTCCATTTTTTGTTGAAACTTTATCATGGATGCTGCATAAGTTAAAAATTTAACTGTTGGTTAAAAAATTCATGTATTTTTTAAAAAGAGATTTTTTGCGTTAAAATCAATCCTTTTTGTTGAAAATATAACTTTTTGGTTGAAAATAAATTATTTTTAGAATATTTATAAATACTGCTGAAATGTCGTCTGCATGGATATGAAATTGTTATTCTTTGTTTAGAGTTCAACCTTTTGGCTAAGAATTCAACTAACTTGTTAAAAATTTGCATTCTTAGATTTAAAAATGTATTTTTTCTTAAAAATCAATTTTTTCCGATTTGAAAGTCCACAAGTTTTTTTGAAATTTTGTTGAAAATAGAATTATTTTGTTAAGAATGCAATATATTTCTCCTTGAAATCTTGTGAATTTAAAGAGTTCGATTTGAATTTAATGTAATTTAAATTAATTTTATTTAAAAGAATTTAGAAACTTAAAATCCCTCTTAAGGCAACTGTTAAGTTACTTTCGTTAGGGCGGAAGACGTTGGGGATGCTAAAAATGGTAACGTAGTTTATGGACGACAAATTTTTATTTATTGGTCGCGATTGCAAATTAAATTTTGACGTTTGGTTGTGGAAATTATAGTTGTGATCTCAAGTGGTAGTGGCCACCTCTGGTCAGCCGTGGCTCTAAATATAATAAAATGGGTCAGACATGATGCAAATAATGTATTATTTTTTTAATTCAAAGTCTATAAGTCTCTTTTATAGAATACCAAAAAAAAACCATTAGTATAAAAAAGGTCTTTACAGGTTTTTGGCCCTCATAATGATTTTCTTTGGATTTTTTAAATAAAAAAATTATACTTCATAAAATACGACATTATAATGAAAACTATAGGTCTAAATAAGTAGTTAAAACAATTTATTAGTGTTTTAAGCAATCTTTTAGAAGAATAGAGTTAGAAAATCGTGTTTTATTCAATCTTCAAATTTCATCCAATTATTTTTCAGAGTGAGGTGATACCCCTCACATGAGCAAAAATATTTTTTAAATAAAACTATTATTTTTATTAATATTCTCTTTTAATAAGTTTAGAAAGTAGAAACTATCTTGTCTCAGAGGTATGATAGAAAGTTGTGACTTTTTCTGAATTTTGCATAGGTTCTTTGACTTTTTAGTTATAAATAAATTTAAAATATTAATATAAATTCAAGTAAAAAAGCTCTCAGTATCAAAACTGCAGAAAAAATTTACATCTTATTTACTCCGTATAGAAATCCATAATAATATTTAGTAAAACTGCAGCTTTACAGCATTTATAAAAGATAAGATGGATATGAACAATAATAAATTGTCTAAACAATTGATTTAGTTAACTTGTGTTAATTATCATCTCACTAAGTGAAATATGGATAACAAGAAAAAAAATATTTAAAAAAACCCGCAACTATTTTTTATTAATATAAATAATTTTAAATTGGTTGAACAACTTTTTTTTACTTACATCAATTATTACCTCACTGAGTGAAAAATAGAGAAATAGTGATAAATTTAATAAAAATCAACAATTTTGTACTAATAAGTAAGGCGAATTTTGTTAACAATAACAATAAACAATGATTTTGCCTTAATCGAATTTTATAACAAGTGACTACAATTCAAAAATGAACAAAAAGTTAAAAAATTCAGAAAAAACTGCGATTTCTAGTATTTTTCAAGAGAATATTATCAATAATAACACATTATTCAACAAAATATTCTTGTTAATATGAGTGAAATGTTACCTCCCTCTAATTCAAAATTGGACAAAAAGTGGCAATTTTGAAAACAACCGCGACTTTCAATCTCTATTCTTAGAACAAAATTGCTAAAAAGAATTATATACGAAAACAATAATTTATAAAAATATAAAAACAAGAATTATGGGTACCAAAAATGTCCAAAAACTTAAAAAATGGTGCATTTTAGAATTTCAAAAATTTTACCAATATTAGTTTAAAAATTTTAACAGATTCAAGATTTTTTGAAAATTTTCAAGTTTTAGATACTTTAGACATTTCGAATACTTTCAAAATTTAAGACGTTTCTATAATTTCAGAAATTCTGCCAATTTTATCGATTTGGAACACTTTACAAATTTTTTATGCTAATAGCAATTTTAATAATTTGATGAATTAGAAAATTTATAAACATTTTGAATATTTCAGAAATTTAAGAAATTGCGATAAATTAAAATGTTTGAGAAAATTCTAAAAATTTTCATAATTTTAGAAATTTAAATAATCTGGTAAATTTTTAGAATTTTATAAATGTAGAACAATTTTTAAATTTGAGAAATTATACTTTAAAAATTTTGAATAGATTTAATAACTTTTGAAATTTTGCACCTTTAAGATATTTCAGAAATTTGAATAATTTGATAGAATTTTTAATTTTCTGGACAGTTAAAATATTCCGGAAATTCTAGGAATTGAAATAAATTAATTGTTTGAATATTCTTGAAATTTTCATACTTTCCGAAATCTGAATAATCTTGTAAATTAAATCTTTTATAATTTTATAAATGCAGAACATTTTACAAAATTTAATTTAGAAAATTGTGATTATTAAATTTGTTTAGAAATTTTAGAAATGTTGATCATTTTTTTTTGTTTTATTCAAGAATTGTTCAAATATTGCAAATTTTAGTTATTTTAAACATTTCGTAAATTTAAACAATTCCGAAAATTTTATGAGTTTTAAAAATTTGAGACTTTTTATAATTTTATTTATTTTCACAATATCGTAAACTTGAAACACCTTAGAAGTTTTGATAATTTGATACATTCAAACATTTTTACACATTTTGAATATTTCAGAAATGTTAGAAATTGCGATAATTTAAGAAGCTAGAACATTCTAGAAATTTAAATAATTTTAGAAATTTTAATAATCATGTAAATAAATTTTTTGGCATTTTGAACTTTTTAGACATTTTAGAAATATTGATAATTTAAAATTCTTGGAAATTTTAGAAATTTTGATAATTCAAGTTTTATGAACATTTTAGAAATTATGTTAGTTTAGGGCATTTGGAAAATGCCATTAAATTCAGAAATATTATAAATTCTAGTAGTTTTTATAATTTTTCATATTTTGTAAATGTACGAAAATTTAGATATTCCAGAGTTTTTCAAAATTGTTGTCAACTTTCGATACCAACGTCTTCACGGTGAGAGGTTTCTACTTGCGGTGATTTTGCATCGTATTATATACAAGGACACAGCTGGCCAAAGAAATTCACTACGACATGAAAAGCCGTCGCACAGTGGGAGGAAATGCTTTTTTCGTATAGAAAAGTCCACAGCCTGCAATTTTACCCAGATTTTTAATCATTTTTGTTTGAAAATTAAATTTTCACTCAATTTTAAAAAGCACCTGGATCAGAGATTGTTGAATTTTTATTTATTTATTTATTATACATTTAATTAAATTATGAGAATATCGATATTTTTCACGAAATAATTATTTACTCCTTAATGACGATTTGCGAATAACAAGAATAATCCTCAATCAATGAAAATTCGACTCTAGCATGAAAATATTTAAATAATTCGATATTTTAATCAGTTTAAGCAAACCAACTTAATAAATAGACAAATATTGTAATGGATGTTGAAAGAACATTTTCTTTTTTAAGAATGCTTATAATTATTGCGAGATTGATTTTTTTTGGTAAGACTAAATTTCTTCTAAGACCAAAATGCAACCAAGAATGGTGAGTTTTTATTCATAAAGACGACTTTTAACAAAATAGATGGATTTCTACCAAATAAGTGAATTTTCAATCAAAAACTTGAATTTTCAACAAAGAAGATTTACTTTTTACCCACAAAGAAAATTTGTTTAACAGTTCAATTTTTTACTAATAAAATATAAATTTTCCTTGGAATCGTCAATATTAATTCAATCGAGTTCAATTTTAACATTTCTCTTTACCCCCATACGTTTTTTTTATAAGGTCCCAAAGAAACGCCAAAAATAAAAAAGTTGTTTTTGAGATTTTTTGGTGATAATTGAAGTTAACAGAATTAGTTGCTTAAAAAATCTATTATTATTGTTAATAATGTTCTAGCAAAGTGATGCTAGAGAATTGTTGTTTTTAAGGGAACGGTCTACTTTTTGGCAAATTTTTAATCAGTGGAAATGAATAATTAACTAAAAATAAGAAAATTAATAGACTAAACAATTCATTATTAATTTTTAGTGTTTACCCACTTCTTACTTAGTGAAGTGATAAATAGTGCAAGTAAAAAGTTTTGTCATCAAAACAATATACTATGTCTTATAACTATCTTCTGTTGGAATAATTCAAAAAAGTTGCGGATTTTCTGAAATTTCTAAATTTTCTCTGACAGTTTAGTTAGAAGGAAATAATAAATGATAATATTAATTTCAGAAAAAAAGGCTCTTAGGAGATATCTCAAGGAAAATTCAAATTTGAAATGATTTACTCAGATCTATATTTTTTCAAGAAATACAAATTTTTTAGAATAATTTTCTAAATCGAAACATTTTTCAAAATGCGAATTTCACACATGTAAATGTTGTGCTGTGCCTTGCTTTGTGTCCAAAACAATTATTGTCCTACACAATTTTTATTCAGGTCTACATTTTTTGATGAAGTACTTGTTTCTTTTTTTTTTCTAGTTCTAGTAGTAGGGTGGTAATTCTCTACTCGCCCAGATCTCGAATGTTAAGAACGGACATTCGGGGGTCAGCTATCGGATGGATGACCGGTCATTTTTCTCAACTCTTTGAGACCTCGAATGTTAACAGGTTATATTCTTTCAGTCCTAGGAGTAAAACTTATGGTGTTTTTCAAGTTTTTCAGGTTTATAGCTCAAGTTTTTTAGAGTTTAATTTATTTAAATCAAATTCTTGGGTAATTTTCTGTTTTATATGTAAATAGATTAAGTCAGTGCATTTTTCCTTAGTTACCAATCTCTTCACTTTTACATTTTATTTAATAATCCTGTAATATAAAATATAAAGAAATTATTTACTTTTTACTTTAACCGATGACGCCGAACTTTAAAACAAAATTAGCAAGGCACATACAAATTTAAGGTGTTTTAATTTAAGGTTTTTTGGAAACTGCTTAAAATCCTGTTAAAATTTTTTTAAACCCTTAAAATTCTTGAAATATTTCTTAATATTTTTAAACATAGAAAGCGAACTAAATTATAAATATGAAAATACTAAACGTTTTCAGTAACTTTTTAGATTTTAATAAAATAATTTAATTTTTTTTTAAATTGTTAAATTTTCATGCAAAAGAAACGATTTTTCTACAAAACAGTTAAATTTGTAAACACGTAAAATTAATACTTAAAGAAACGAAAATATATGACTTTCAAACTAAACATTTCGAATTTTCAAACGGAAAATATCAGTTTTCAATGAAAAATATAAATTTTAACAAAAAATTTAAAGAAAATCTAGTTACATTTTTCACCTTGAGGATAAATGTTCAACTAAAATGATGAATCTTCAAAAAAAATTAATTTTTAACAAATGAAAAAAAAGAGTTCTCAATGAAAAGTGGAATGAATGTAATTAAATTTATGAACAAAAAAACTCGAAATTTTGAAAAGAATAAATGTATTTTTCACTGAAAACGATAAATTTTTAACCGAAGAGTTTAACTTTCAACTAAAAAGAATACTTTTTCATCTAGAAATGTACTAGTTAAAGTTTCAGTTAAAAAAATTAATTATCTAGAAACAAAACGAAAATTTCTACCAGTTAAATTTTCTGTCTAACAGTATGAATTCTTAACAAAAAATTTAATTTTGTACCAAGTGGGTCACGTTCTAAATGAAAAGTTTATTTTTTAAACAAATCGTTTAATTTTTGAACAAAACTGTCAATTTTTATCACGAAAAATTAAAAAAAAGCTCAGCCTTTCCTCCCTAACACATGGGCGTCGCATCCCCCAATGGTTACAATAACCTGCACTTATTCGAAGTTCAAAGAGAAATAAAATGCAATTAATTTGAAACAAAATAATTGATCATTTTATTTTCAAATTAACTAAAATAATTTTGGAGGTGTATTTTAAGGGCTGTCTAAGCCCGCTAGAAGTGTTTCTCCGCACACGTGTAAGTAAAAAATTGACCAAAAGTTAGAAGCTTCAGAAAAAACCGCAGCTTTCTATCAATTGTCTAAGAAAAGATAATCATGAAACATAAAAAATTGTTTCAGAAATTGCTTTTTTAAACTTAAATATTAATTAACTTTAATATTTAAATAAAAAATTGACAAAAATTGAAACATTTCAGAAAAAAACGACAACTACCTAGAATGTCTTTACGAGAAGATAGCTTTTAACAATAGCAGTTTGTTGAAGCTATAATTTTTGTTAAGATTCAACAATTATTACCAAACTTAAAGTGAAAAGTTGAAAAACGTAAAATATTTCTGAAAAATTGCAACTTTCTAACATTATTCAAAGTTAGTATTATCAAAGATAAAGTAAACAGATAAAGATAAAGTAAACATAAGTTAAAAATTGTTGTAAAAAATGCAATTATATAGCATTATTCTTACAGAACAGTATTGAAAATAATAATAAATTGTGCAAAGAATTTTATTTGTTAAAAGTAATCAAGTATTATCTCACTCTAATTAAAGGTTGGACACAAAGTGGAAATTTTTTGTGAAACATCCGGGACAATATTATTTTATAAAATTAAATTTTTCCTGAATTGCCTGGTTGCTTTTTCCATTAAGCTACAAAAGAGATCGAAAGAAGAATTTTTTCCTGGAATACACGCTATATAATGCAAAGTGTTACTTTCCAATAAAAGTTAATTTTTTTAAGGAATACGTATTATCACCAGAGAAGGTAACTCTGATCAGTAGAGATACCTTTTTTACCAACCGTGAAAATAAACATCGACACTGTTGATATAAGTGAACTCTTCAAATAACAAATATTATTAACCTCTTTTCAGAATAGATGGAAATATGAATTAAAATTTTTTAATTAAATTTTTTTTGAAGAAAGATCTTCTCAGTTAATCCACTGGGAATCGAACCCCATAAATTTCAATCAGCAGTGTGGTTCTTTTCCCAATAAGCTACTAGAGAGATCTAGTCTGATCTATAAATTCATCTAGCTTGAAAAGTTGTTGATAATAACTTCTGTTATTTCAAGAGAACTCAGATTGATAGTTGTAATTTTTATTTTCACGGTGGCTGAAAAAAATTACTCTACCGAACGGTGATAGCTTATCTGGTGAAAATACAGATAACTTAAAAAATATTATTGCTATAAATTTCTCTAAGCATTTTTTTTAAGTCAAATAACTACATTGAAGAAATTTACTAAGTTAATAGCTATAATTGATTTCAGACATGATCAACGAATGAGAATTTAGTGAGGGAAAATATTTTTTCATCAACACTTCTTAATTTCCAAGGTAAAATGTTCCATATTTTTATACTTTATTGCGATTGATAATACTACTTTTTAAAATGCAAAACAGTTACAGTTCTTTATTGTTAATTCTTGTTTTTTCCTAAAATTCTTCGGGTTTTTACACAATAAATTCTTACGCATTTCGAGAACTTTGAATAAGTATTATTGGGGTCTGGCCTTAAAAACGTACAATCTCTTAAAGTTAAGCTTTCATTTATCAAATTAAGTTTTTTTTTAAATATTTATATTTCGACCGAGTAGATACATTTGGAAATAAATCGTATTTTTTCTTGAGACAAAATAAAAATAACATTACTCACATTATCGAAATAAGAAAAATTATAGCATTACAAGATAATATAATGTTTCACTTTTAAGTTCAGCAACTGATTAATTAACTATATTCGGAGAAAAAATTTTGATTCTTTGAGATGTTCAAATGTTTTTTCGATTTACGTAGGTTGTCCCAGAATTTCGTGCAGTGAGTTGAGCAGTTTTAATTTAATTCTGATATCACTAACCTTGCTATACACAAGGATGAGGTGATTAACACTTATTTGGACGTTGCACTGCTTACATTTTGGTGGTTCCGTCTTCTCGATAACATGCTTGTGAGTGATTTTCATGTAGCCTATACGGAATATTGTGAGGGATGCTTGATTTCTTCAGTTGAGGGTTTTGCATGTAGGGTGGTTCAGGTTCATTCAGATGATAGGGAAATAATCATTATGTATATTGCCTGCAGGCATGTTATGATTATTTGAGCTTTTTTGTTCTATGAAGTTTTTTGCGTCATTTACTGGTAGTTTGGAATTTTCTTCTTCAATTGGTAAAGATGTAGCGAATTTAGCTAGCAAGTCTGCTTATTCATTTCCTTTTATATTTTTTGGAAAGGGATCCAGATTGCTGTAATTTTCTTTTACAATTGTAGACAATCATTGTAAGTTTTTTGGATAATTTGGATTCTGTTGTCGTATGAATTTCCTTTTTGAATAGCTTGGAGGCTGCTTAGAGAGTCACTGAATATTAAGAAATCATTATAAATTGAATTTTTCCAAAGTTCGTATGTTTTTACTAGGGCAAATATTTCCGTTAAAGAAACGTTGGGGTCAACCTTCGGAATTTTTAGCGTCCAAGATGGATCTGGATTAAGTTTGTTGGTCTGGACAGACGGCAAATGTATCAATGTTTCTGACTGGTAATCTTTGTATGTTTTCTTACTGAGTTTAGTGATCTGGTTTGCTGATCAGAGTTAAAATTTATTTATCTGGGGAAAAGAAGGTAATGAGTTGGGTTATCTGGATGTGCAGACAATTTAATGGCTTGATAAAAAAGAGATATTTCGGGTTTCACTCGTGTAAAAAACTGCTACGAATTGTTTGCCGACGTTTCGTGAACATTGCA
>NC_046666.1:16068784-16109939 GCF_010883055.1 Belonocnema kinseyi | reverse complement strand
CATCTTCAGGGCTGCCCTGAAGATGTGAACTGCAATGTTCACGAAACGTCGGCAAACAATTCGTAGTAGTTTTTTATACGAGTGAAACCCGAAATATCTCTTTTTTATCAAAATGAATCATCGTGAAAGCATAAAATCTATTATCAATTTAATGGCTTATTTCCATAGCAGATTTTTATTGCCAAGTTACGAATAGGGTCGAGTAGAGCTAGGGTTCCCGGTTTAGCTGAGTTGTAGATGATTGATCCGTGATTAAGTTTTTCTCTAATGATGGCTATGTAGGTGAGAATTAATACATTTTGGTCTGCGCCCTAATTTCTGTGAGACAGAACTTTCAATATACATATTCGTTTTTTTACATTCTTCTTTCAGTTTAATAATGTGTGGTCTCCATGTTAGTTGTTTATCAAATATTAAACCTAGCAGTTTCACTTGATTCACTTTTATTTTAAATTGTTGATCGAGTTGTAATCTGGTTATTGCTTCAGGTATTTTTTTGCGTGTAAATATTATATATTCTGTTTTAGTTTAAGAGAATTGATATCCACTTTTAAGGTACCAATTCCGTAATTTACTTAGGTTGTTCTGAAGAGTTAATATTTTATTTTCTAAGTTCTTCCCTTTGCAAAAGATTGTTAAGTCGTCGGCGAAGAATGATGAATTAACTGGTTTTTTTCTATTTCTTGTATGATGTCGTTGGTTGATACAAGAAAAAGGGTAGTACTCATTACTGAACCTTGGACTCCGTTTTCTAGAATACATTTTTCCATAGTTCTCCGTTGACTCTAACTTGGATATATCTTTAATTAATATAATTCGTAACGGCTATGAGACGCTGCTTATTTTTGAACACTTCACTTATATTCATTTGAAGGTTTATAAGTGGATCTAAAGTGGATTCTTCTTACCTAAATCCACTTTGTTCGGAGGCAACAAAATTTCTATTTTCGAGTGTCCATCGCAGACGATTGTTTGCTATTTTTTCAAATAGTTTGCACATTGTGCAAATTAGAGAAATTGGTCGGTAGTGGGCTGGATGATAGGGGTCTTTTCCAGCCTTCGGGATCGGAACGACTATGGCTTCCTTCCATAGAGCTGGGAATGATTGATTCTTCGACATGGCATTGAATATCAATAGAAGGTAGTCTACGCCTGCTGGAGGCCGGTTTTGGAAAAAGGCGTAGGGAATTCCATCTGCTCCAGGACTTCTACCTTTACCTTCTTTTATTGCGAATTTTAATTCTTCGAGAGTAAGATCATTATTGAAGTCTGAATTATTGTTGTTTTCATTTGTCACTGATTTTCTTTGAGAGGATTTTGATTCTTCAGCGTCCTTGAATCTATTGAAATTTGGGTTAAAATTTGTGTTGCTTGAGTTTTTCGCAAACTATTCTTCTATCAGGTTTGCTATCTCTACAGAGTTTGTCCAGGGATGATAAATAATCTTTCCATGATTCTCGAATGTTCTCTACGTAAGTACGACGAACTTTTTCTCTCATTTTTTTAAATTGGACTTTGTTCTCTAGGGTTTTTTGCTTTTTCAATATATCAAATGCATGGTTTCCTTCTATTTCTTTTTAGCATGTTTCATTCCACCATGGTGGGTGAGATTTTATTGATTTTTTGTCGTTTTTCCAATAGAGATTTCTGCTGCTTTATTGATTGAGAATATAAATTTGTAAGTTAATTCGTCTATCGGATGTTGAAGAAATTGGTGGTTGTAAATGAGCTCGTTTATCTCTTGGTCAATTATTTATTTAAATAGTTCCCAATCAGCTATCTTCAAATTCCATTTGAAGAGGTGTATTGGTTCTAGAACTAAGTTTGGAATTGAGATTTTGGTAGGATAGTGGTCACTCTCATGTAATTCGGACAGTGTTTTCCATTTAAGTTTATGAGCAACTTGAAGGCTACATGCAGTAAGGTCGATTGCACTGAAGGAACCGTGAGCAATACTGCAATGAGCAGGGGATCCATTATTTAGGAGCTATATATCAGAGTTGTCAACAATTTTGCTTATCCTACTTCCTCTAGAACAGATTGATTTATTTCTCCAAGCGCTATTACGTGCAGTAAAGTCCCCTAGTAGTAGACAGTGAGTAGGTAACTGCTGAATAAAGTTTGAACGGCAATCGCTTCCATGTTAGTTTTTATTGGAATTTCCGTTGATTTTATATCATTTCGGATGTACATGGCTACACCTTCACTTGCAAGTCCAGCGCCGATTTCATTTTTTATTAGTCTTGTATAGCTTTTAATATTCCCACAGTTGTTATCTTTGAAATTAGTATCTTGCAACGCGATAACAATAAGAATGTGTTCCTTGATGATTATTTGAAGCTCTTCGTAGTGGGTGCGAAACCCATTCAAATTCAATTGTAAAATATTCATAGACTAGTTTTCACCTAGGTTTTTGTACGAATCAAAATACTCGAGGTCTTCTTCCTGGGTATTAGTTTGCTATATATTTAAATTAGGAGTTGCATTGTTAATTGTTTTGAGATTTTTAATTATTTTTCTGAACCTAATTTTAATTGTTCTTTATTCAAAAGAGGATAAAGGTTTTCGAGTGTAGTAGTTAATTCTTCGACGTTATCGGTATAGTCTTTAACTATCGAGTACATATCTTGGGCTCCTTGATAGTTTTCTATTAATAATTTGAGTTGATTAAAGTTGACCTCATACTCAGAAGGATTATTGTCTAGGCTTTCCATACTGGGTGAGAGCATTTCTTCAAGGGAAGGAGGATTTAATTTTTTGGAGTCTTCCAAAGATTTGCTAGACGATGACAAGGGTGCGTTTGGATTGGGAATATTCATCTCAATATCATCCAGCCTTGAAGCATTCAAAATACAATTTTTAGCAAGGGGACCTTCTTGTTGACAAACAAAACAGGTTGTGTTTTCTGGATATCAGAATATGGTATCTTCATAGAAGACTAACATTGATTGAGGTAGTCTGTTTATGTCTTCGGGGTTAATGAATATTTGTCGACGGAAACTAAGTATGTGCGAAAAACCTTCCTTACTGAAACCTGCTCGTAGGAAACTTATTTTAGATGTTACTTTTAATCCTTTTCTTTGAAATTCGTTTTCTAGGATTTCGTGAGGAATGACAGGTGATACATTTGACAGGATTACTCTCTTGAGTGGATTAATAAGGGACCGAATTTCAAGTTGCTGTTGTCCGATCATAACGGTATTGTGTTTGTCGGTTAGGTCCTTGACTATATCCTTACTGGATAAAAGCAAACAAATTCCGCCGTTAGAAATCTTTGATGCAAATCCAAATATATTAGCCTTATCCACAATTTTCCAAATAGGTGTGATGTAATATTTTAGTTTAATCCCGTCTTCTGCGTCAATTAGGATTCCTTGGTCTTTTTTTAGAAAAATTTCAGATGTGGCTGTTGCTTAGGATTTTTTTTTGAAGTGGAAGACATGTTTGGTTGTCGGCTTGTTGGGAAAGTTACTTTGGTTTGATGGAATCGTTGTATTTGATGGAACGGGGGAGTGCGGAAGCACTCGACCGATGGTTTTTAGAATGCAATTTTATGTTATCCTGGAACACTGGCACTAAATAAGATTCTGCACTACACCTGAAATCTCGGAACGCTGGAAATTGTAGCCACTCGTTGTTAGCACAACCTTTCGCGTCGGCAGTCAAGCTGAGACTGCATCTTAAATCTTGAAATCTACTCGCCACTAATACTTTTGTTAGCACAAAGAGCTTCCCGAGAAACTTTTTTTTAAGAGGTAGAAAAAAACTAGACTTTTTATGGGTGAATAAGAAATAATACAGGCCAAACAGTATCACAATTTTTTCTAAAAATATTAAAAAACCCCTACCTAACATTATTTACATTTTCTTATTGTTAATAAATGCTCCTGCTTAAGTTTGATAAAAAACCTTGAATTTCGAACAAAAGAATTAAATTTTTGACATAAAAGTTGCACTTTTAAACTAAAAACATTAATTCCCAAAGAATTTATACAAAAAAAAAGATTTGTAAACTAAGAAGATAATTTTTTAATAAATCAGGATTTTTCGCTCAAGAAATTAAACTAAATTTCATCTAAATTTTTCAACCTTTAAGCCAACTAACGATTTTCGCTAGATAAATTGAATTTTCAAATAAAAAATATAACTTTAGCAACCAATTAATTTGCCACGAAACTGTTGCATTTTTACCAAAAAAATGGAATTTTAAACTAAGAAAACTATTCTTTGTCCCCGCAAAGGAAAATTTTCAACTAAAGCAGATCCATTTAACAATCAAAAACTTAATTAAAAAAATGCTTCACCACTAAACAGTTAATTTTTCAACCAAATAAGTAAGCCTTTGTAAAAAAAATTAACAATGCAGTTTAACTTCTACCAAAATATTGCCTTTTCATTAAAAACTTATCTATATTTCTACTAAAACAGATGAATTTTTGAATAAAAAACAAGAAATAAGTATCTTTAAAAAAATGCAGTTTTCGGTAAAAAAAATTGCTTATTATCAATATATATTATCAATAAAATATGCAAATTGTACTAAAACAGATAAATTTTCAATAAAAACGACAGATTTTTTAAAACTTGAACTTTCCCCTGGAAAATATTTCAGTTCATTTTTCATCAACAAAATATTAGATTTCAACAAAAAGTAAATTTCTACGAAGTGCGTTGCAATTGCATTTTCATTAAAGAAAGATGGAATTTCTTTTGGAGCAAATAAAATTTTTTATTGAAAAAAAATTGAAATCTTAAAATTTTTTTTTCGGAAAAGATTTCAGTTTACTCTTAAACACTAAAATATTAAATTTAAACATAAAGTACATTTTCTACAAAATAGTCGAATTATCAAGAAAGCAGCAGAAATTTCAATGAAAAAGTAGAACTTTTCGACCAAATTGTTGAGTTTACAATAAACCTTTGAATTTTTATTCAAGGAAAATAAACTTTCTTTCAAAACGGATCAATTAAAGGGAAAAAAACTTTTAAACAATATTTCTATTTTCATTCAATGAAGTTTCGGTTTCACTTTCCAACACCAAGATAATGATTGTAAATAATGAGTTACTTTTCTTCTAAATACTTTGCCTGTAATGGTAAAAAACACCTTTTTAAAAAAATAATGTTGGTCAAACCCCTTCCCTTTCCAACTTCTCGTGTGAGTGGAAAGATACCACATTGATCTGTCACAGAAGTAATGTTGGTCAAAAAACTTGCCCTTTCCATGGTCTCGTGGGAGCCAAATGGCACCACTTTAAGCGATCATAAAATTAATATGGTTTAAACACCTCCCCTTTTCCATGATCTCATGGGGGAGGGAAGGCACCCGTCAGACCGGCCACAAAAATAATGTTGTTCCAACCACATTACCCTTGACAACATCTTGGGGGGGCCAGAAGGTGTCACAGGGAATGTTCACATAACTAATGTTTGTAAAACCCCTTCACACGTCTTTTGGGGGCCGGAAGGTCACCCCTTAAAAGGTCACAAAAATTATGTGGTTCAAATCTGTCCCCCTTTCCAACGTTTCGTGGTTGCTGAAAGGCACCACTTTGAATGGTCACAGCAATAGTTTTAATCAAACCTCTTTCGTGAGGGCGGCACCAGTCTCAGAAATAATGTCAGTCAAACCCCTTCCCCTTTCCAACATCTCGTGAGGACAAAGAGGTACAAATTTGAACGGTCACAAAAATAATGTTGGTCAAACCTCTTCCCCCGTTCCAAGGTCTCATTGGCGCAGGAAGGCACCACTGTCATTCTTTACAAAAATAATGTTGGTCAAAATCCTACCATTTCCCAACGTTTCGTGGAAAGAGGGAAGGCGACACTTGGAACAGTCACAGAAATAATGTTTGTTAAACCCCTTCCCCACTTCTTTTGGTAGTCGGAGGGCAAAGCTCTGACCGGTCACAGAAATCATGTGGGTCAAATCCCTTCCCCTTATCGACGTCATGAGGATGCTCAACGGCACCACTTTGAACGGTCACAGAAATAATGGTGGTTGAACCTCTATCCTTTTTCTAGGTCTCGTGGGGGCGGGAAGTCACCCCTGTAACTGGTCATAGAAATTATCTTGATCGAACCACTTCCCCTTTCAAATGCATCGTGGGGATGGGGGCACCCTTTTAATCAGTTAACGAAATAATGTTGATCAAACTCCTTCCCCTTTCCAATGTCTCGGGGAGAGGGGGGCAGGGGGCATTTTTTAACCAGTCATTTAATTAATGATGGTCAAAACGCAATCAAGAGCAACAAACGCACTAATAAGGGGAGAATGACAATTGTGAATTTTTCCGCCGTTTTCGAGAAACTTGAGTTTGGAATATTGTTTATAGGCCATGCAGTGCTTGGTAAAAAATATTTTCAATTGTCCGATAGCTCAGATAGCAGTATTTAAAAACTTTAAACACCTTTAAAAAAATAAGTTTTAGTGACTGGTCACAGAAGAGTGATTGATCACATGTAGAACCCCTTTTCCAGCTCCCGGTGTACAAAATTACGTTTTAGCAACTGGTCACAGAAGAGTGATTAATCTAATCACGGACCCCTTTTCCAGCGGGAAAGCATGTTTCAATATTAGTCAAATTCCTTTCCCTTTCCAACGCCATGTGGGGAGGAATGTCACCCCTTTGAACAGTCACATAAATCATGTTGATCAAAACGCTTCCCCTTTCCAACACACAGTGGGGTGAAAATCTCGTCTCTGGACAAACGGATTTTCCGACTACAGTTTTCAACCGATTCAAACGGTTTTTTACAAAATTAAAGCTGATGAAAATTCGCATGACCCTATCAGAGCATATATTCAGATTGTGGCTTTATTTCATTTTTATTTCTTGACAAAAATAAAAAAATTTTAATTTTGAAAAGCACCATTTCCAAGAGAATACTCAGATTCATTTCTAAATACCCAGAATGAGTAGAGGCACTATCCAGTACAATTTTCCAGTACCGTATGATGAATTAACAAATGCATTTAATTTGTTATAAACAAATAAGTGGATGAAAATGGTTTCATATGGTTTTACGGAGTATGGTCCTTTGATTCTCACTGCATTTCCTCAATTGATCAACAAGAATAATGTTTAGGTCATATCCGTAAGGATTCATAAATAAACAATCATTATTATAAACAAATAAAGAAAACAATTTTTGGCCTCAGCTATTTTTGACGAAAAGAATAGTCATTTTTCATGGAATTAGCTACATAGAGCTCGTAAATGATACTCATTTATCATATCTGCTCATATAATAGCAATTCGCAATTGTTCAAACGATCTTAGTTAACAATTGCATTATCCGGCTATTTTTCATCACACAAACTCCGTTCTTTGGATGCATTTAATTTTTAATGACTGATCTTCGAATAACGTTAGGGGATTTGGATGAATAATAACAACTGTCATTGTTATAATAAATTTCATGAACATAAAACTTTACGTCTGTTTCAAAAGTAAAACACCTGCTTCTGGATGCAGTGGTCTTTCTGGCTTTACGAACTCACTTCTCAGACTTGATAAATAAAGATCAGAAGAGAACAGGAGATAATGCAATAAATCTTCGTTAGTGTCGATGCGACTTTTCTTCCTTGTCTTCCGGTTAACTGCGAGCTTGAACTGGATTTTTCCGGGTAATTATGAGCTTGAACTAGATTTTTTTGGACAAAATGTGTATTTGTTTATTACATTTATTTAAATAATCAAAAATTGTTATCGGATGATCGAAAATAATGAATGGGTATCATCAATTAGTGATCTTCAGTTTATTCTGGGTGGAAAGCGCTATTCATTCTATGACGAATAAAAAAGATGAGTAATTGTTCATGAAATTGTTTATAACAATGATAGTTGTTATTATTCAACCAAATCCCCTAACGTTATTCGAAGATCAGTCATTTACAATTAAATACATCCAAACAACGGAGTTTGTGTGACGAAAAAACAGCCGAATAATGCAATAGTTAACTAAGATCGTTTAAACAATTGTGAATTGTTATTATATGAGCAGATATGATAACTATCATGCACGTGCTCTACGGAGATAATTTCAAAGAAATTAACTATTAACTCGTTAAATGTGAAAAAAAAATTTTTTTATTTTCTTCCAGAAATAATAAAAAGAGTCTCAATTTGAATATATGCTCTGATAAGATCATGCGGATTTTCATCTGCTTTAATTTTTTTTAAATTGTTCGAATCGGATGCCAGGGTATCTCTATAACCGTTCATGAAAATAATCTTGGTTAAACCCCTTCCCCTTTCTGATGTTTCGTGGGGGGGGGGGGGCGGGAAATTACCCCTTTAAGCGGTCATATAAGTTACTTTGTCAAATCGCTTTCGCTTTACATTGTCTTGTGGGGGCGGAAAGGCACCCATTTGACCGGTCACAGATATAATATTGGTCACACCTACTCCCCTTCCGAAGGTCTCGTGGGAGCGGAAAGTCACCTCTTTAAACGGTCAGGGAAATCATTTTGGTCAAATCCCTTCCCCTTTTTAAGGTCTAGTAAGAGCGGGAAGTAAATTCTTTGACTGGTCACAGAAATCATGTTGATCAAGCCTTCCTCTTTCCAGGGTCACGTGTCGGCGGGAACTCACTCTTCGCAGAAATATTATTAAAGGCAGCTCTATATCTGCTTACAAAAATAATATTATGTACAATCACAATAACAATATAATAATTTTATAAAAATGTAATTAAGAATGTGAATAAAAAAAGGGAATTTAGGCCAAAAAAGGTAAATTTTTGACACTCATGAATCTGGCAAAAAAAATGTATTTTAAACACAAACTTTAATATTTGATAATTCCATAAGAAAAAATTATATTAAGGAATATGAATTTTTAACTGAATTTGTTAACTGTTTATCCACTAAAATAAAATTTTATCAGAAAGATTCATTTTCTACCAAAAAATTCTAACTTTTAATGAATTGTAATAATTTTCAGTATATATTTTAATTTATAAATGACTTTTCAACCTGACAATTGCATTTTTGTACAAAGAGATTAACTTCGTATCAATGGCAAGAAAAGTTTTTAAAAATAAATCAACTTCATACTAAAAAAAAAATAAATTTTCTACAAAAAATAGATTAGAATGTTACCACCTGGAGAAACTTTTCTTTTTCTTAATCAATAAAATAGTTCAATTCTAAAACAAACAAATGAATTCAAAACTAAAAATATCAAATAATCTAAAGGAAGTTTGAAACAAAATTAGTTTCATTTTTAGATACCAAATTAAATTTGAAAGGAACTAACTTTTAATCAAAAAGATAATTTTGAACCGAAAAGGTAAGATTTTTAACTAAATGCATTAATTTTCAAACATATTAAAAAATTTTAAATTAAAATTAAGTTTTTATGATTTAAAAAAATTTTTAAACTTGTAGTGAACTTTTAAATCTAATAATTAAATTTTCTACCAAAAAGCTTAATTTTCTATGACGATAAATAACAAATTTCAACGGTATCCTATAAAAAAGCAATAATTTTAATAAATATTTAATTGCTCTTTAAATCGTTTATCCAACAACTGAATTCGTTTATATCCAATTTTATTTTTTATAATTAAAAAAGTATCCTATCAAAATATGATTTGTATCAACTTTGTAGATTTTTGGAGTGAATAACTTTTGTCTGTTTATTATTTTGGATGGATAATTTTTAAGCAATCTTTTTTTTCGTGTTTAAGATTATTTTTAGGTCTTTTTAAACATATTTTGCAGATTGATGCAAAGAAATCGGCATTTAATAAAAACCAAAAAGACGGGGCATTTTCTTAATACTTTTATGGGGTTGGATATTAAATAAAAAAAATATGAAGAAAAAATCATTAAAGGAAGTGTTTAAATTTATTTTAAGAGTTCATTTGAAATCTCTTAATTATTCAAAGAAAGAAATCGACATTTCGCAACAATCACAATCACTGGAGATTTTTTAGTATACCTATAATGTCGGAAATTACATTAAAATAAATTTAGAACATTTATCCTAACAGTAAAAGTCGTTAAATTTATTTTTATGTTTCTTTAAAAATCACAGGAAAAATTTAAATTAATACCTTAACTCTACAAATTGCTATGGTTACATGATAATAGAAAAAAAATTATTTAAAGAGCGAATAGAGCAAGGTGAAATTGATAAGGTGTCCAAATAATTCTTGTGTTTTCGTTTCAAGACAGGAACTTGTGAAAACTTTTTGTTTTTCGAAATTTTATTTAAAAAGTGCTTAACTTATTTTTATATCATTTTTAGAGAATATTTTGTAGTAATACAATATTTCGTACAACTCATTTATTCTGTCCAATATGATTTTTCCTCAGGCTACTTTGCAGATACACAAAATTCCATGTTCCCGGTCAGTAGCTTCCCTGAATTAAAAATCACTACTATTTATAAACAAAAATGACCCTGTGCGACTATATTATAAATTTAATAACAATTTTTGTGGCTTTGAAATCAAAAATTTTTTAGGTGTAAGGCTTCCAAAGTCTTTAACTTATATTTTTAAATCAATTTTTTTTCTAAAAAAAAAATTTCCTTCCCTCTGCTGGGAATCGAACCACAGGTCCAGCGATTGCCGGTCGGCTGCTCTTACCACTATGCTACTAAAGAAATCAAAAGAAATTTTTTTTTAGAAACACGCTGTCTCTTCCAAAGTTTTATGTTTTTAATTAAAGAGAATTTTGCAAGGAATCTGCATTATCATCGGAGATAGTAACAGCTGATCAGTGATAAGAGTGGCTCACACCGCTCGAATAATAATGATAGCGTCCCTCACGTTTCTCTTTTTCTTTTATCCATTCATGATGCTCTGATTTTGTAGAACACTGATAGCCAAGGACTGTTAGGGGGGATACGCAGTTAGCTGCAAAAAGGGATAATTTTTTTTTAATTTTAACGTCACAAGCTTTGAAATTAAAAAAAAGAGATGAAGAGAATTATTAATAAGTATCTAGTGATCAATCCGATTTTTTAAATAACAACATCATAATTTGTCAGATATTTTTTTGTCATTTCTAATAGAAAATTAAAATATTAAAATTTCTTTAAAAACTAACAGAAATAAATTTACTTACTTATGGCCGCCGATTCCATCGCGAAGCAACAAAAATAGGTAGGCAAAGCAGCCGTGAGAGTGCACTCGAAAGGTAAACGAAACCCACATTTCGATGGAAATGCAACACACGCTTCTGTAAATAAATTTATTGATAAATGAATAAATTTCTATTTTTTAAATATTATGTAAATATATTTATTTTTCACTATTTTTAAAAAATAAATTTTATATTTATTTTAGATTGGACAAAACATAATTTTAAATATCCCGAAAATTCTAAATGGTTGAAAACAGCAAATTTTTTAATTCTTCTTAGCGTATAAGTTTTTTAATTTTTACAGATTTACAAAAATATTTAATATTTTAATAAGTTTCCAAACATTTAAATGAATCCCCAAAAATTTGCGTAATTTCATAAATTGCAAAAAGCTGATGAATTTTTTAAATTTTAAATTTAGGAAATGTCAAATTTTCAAGTTGGATGATGAATGAAAAGAATTTTCAATTTTTTTTTAAATTATAGAATTGTATAATTTCTAAAAATGTTGCTAAATTTCCCCAAGTTTAATCAATTTCCAGAATATTAATAATTTGTACGAATTTTGATAAACTTTCAAGTTTTTGATAATTTTACAGACATTTTAAAAAAAAATTTACTTTGATAACTTACAATGTTCTGGAAATATGTCGAAATTATAAAATTTTTTAAAGAATCTGCAAATAGTTCAACTTTAATCATTTTTTTTAAATTTAAAGTAATTTGCTTTACGAAATTTTGAAATTTTTGTAAATTCATTCAAATTTAATAAATTTTGAGTTTTCTACATTTTGAAATTTTTTAAGGGAATCAAAATTTTGAAAATTTCTGAAATAAAGAAAAAATTTAACGAAGAAAACTGACATTCTTAAAATTTTTGATGCATTTCCCAAATTTTTCTAAAATTATAATATATTTCCAAAATTTCAATAAAATCGAAAAAGTTTGAAAATTTTTTAAATTGTTACAAATTCAAAAAATAGTATGAATTTTAAACACTGGAAATTTAGAAAAAAGAGTTTTTAGAATTTGGATAAAAATTTTTTAAAAAATTTTAAAAATTTGATGTTTTCCCAAAATTTGGATAAAATTCAAAAATTTTCATCAATTTTCAGAATAGTTCTTGATAATAATTTTAGTTTACAAAATTTTGAACTTTTTTTTAATTTATCAAAGTTTTCAGTTTTCAAAATTTTGTGATATTTGAAAGTTTTTTTGGAATTTTCCAAATTTATCACAATTTAAGGAAATTTTCCAAATTTATAAAACTAAATTGTTTTGGAATTTTGATGAATATATTGAAAATTTAGAAATTAAAAAAAAATTAATTTTTAGATTGTTTAAAATTTCTAAATATTTGAAATTTTTGCAAAATAAAATTTTTTTCATTTAGATAAATTTCTAAAAAATTTGTGTTCCAAGAATTTCCAAATTTAGGAGGCTAAAATTATTTAAGAATTTAGCAAATGTGCAAGAATTTAATTATTTTTTCTAAAATTTTCAAAATTTGGATAAAGTTGCAAGAATTTTCTTAATTCTGATAAATTAAAAAAATAGTGGCATTCCTAACCAGAGTAGGTTAATTATGACTTAAGAAGCAGCACTTTTAACCAGAAAAGATTCTACTAGAAGATATTACTTTTAAATCCATAAAACTAGCACCTTCACAATCGTAAGTCCCTTTCTTTTATCAAAATTTTTGGCTTTTTTGGGCTAAATTTTTTGATTTTTTGATCCCTTGAAGGTGTTAATAACCAATTTGAAAAAACTGCTCCTAATAATAAAAAAGCTACCCCTCTATGTAAAAACTCAAACTCAGAAAAAACAAAGTTAACCACAATTTTTGTGCTAATATTATACTCTTGAATGCATGATATAACAGTTTTAAAAACCACCCTATTTATGTAAGAAACCCACCCCCTTACTAAAAAAAAAATCTGATTTTTTTTCTGCATTAAGGTTTAAAGACCAAAATCGAAGTTGGCAGTTTCGAGGAACCCAAAACTCAAAGATTCTATTTAAAATGTAAAATTAAAAAAAGATTATTTTTTGGAAAATTAATATCTGTGTGGTATCAGGAGTTCGTTCTTTAACGCGAAAATTTGGAACACAAAAATCAAAGTTGGTATTCTTGGTTTCATCTTCAGGAATTCTGAATATTAACTTGATTATTAGACACTAACTAGGATTTTAAACGAGATGTTAATCTCATTTAAATTTCTTAAAATTTGAAATCTATTCTTTAACTCACTTATAGCATCTCTTTTCTCCCAATAATATTTTCTACCAGCAGGAACAGGATCATCACTACTAGAAACATTATAAATAAGGTAGAGGAAAAGGGCACAAATAAATAATCACATTTCTGCTAGTGTTAAGAAATTTTGGTAATTTCACTTTAAAACTGATGCGTTTATTAACTGAATATTTCTTTTGTTTTTCTTCCTTTATAAGAAAAAACTTACCCCTACTTTTTTACTGGGTTTTGAAATGTGCCTATTTAAAAAAAAATTTGAAACGCAACGAACATTTCCTGTTCTAAATTAAAATAACAGTGTCATAGTTTTCCAAAAAATATTTACAATAAAAATTCCGAGTTGGTTCTATAAATGCTGTTTTATGTACGTTTGCAATCACGCGTTTGTATAGCATTTAGGCAACGAAACGAAAACAAGAATTAACTCTGTTTCCGGGATGATAATGTACTTTTTTATCTTCACCTTAATTTACATTAGAAATATACGAAACGAATTTTTCAAGATTTTTCTATTTTTCACCGATTTTCTTTATTCTGTGATATTTTGTAGTACATACAAAATTAAGGGGTGAAATCTAATCTTAAAATTTTCCCAAAGAACCGTTTTTCTTAATTATCTTAAAAAAGATTTTGAATTTTTTTACCAAACAAATGCACACTGGGACTAAAAAACGTCCGCGGAAAAATTAATGTTAAGGAGACAATAAGAATCCGATTTTACCTTTTTTTTAAATGAAAGCTAATAAAATTTTGCATCTGACTCTCTTGAACGATTTTATAATTTTTGTACATTTTTTAGTTTTTCTCATTAACAAAAGAAATTTTTTTTACCTTTAAAGTATACCGATTTAAAATGAAATTATTTAATTCAATCAAAAATACCTATAAAATTTATAGCAACTATTGAAAAAAGATGTCCAGTAGCAATACTGCAGAAATTTCAGTTAAAATAATAAAGGTTAATAAATAATTTGTTTTTTAAAAGGCAATTTTTGTAAACAAATATCAAGACATTTATTTTTGATGGAACGAATGAAGTTTTTTTCTATGAGATCAATCACGTCTTACTTTAAAATAAAACCTAATTATCACATTTTGTCAGCGAATAAAAGTTAATAATTCTTTAAACTACCTTAATTAACAAATGCACTGTTTGGCTACTTTTGGAGGTACAAGCTTAATTTTTTCAATGGTATTAACTGTAAGTAACTAACTTCCAAATTTTTAAGGAAATTTTGATGACAGTAAACAATTTATTATTGTAAACAACAATTGTATTTCTAACGAAATACATGAATTATCAAATAAATTTTTAATGTTCAAGTTAAAATTTACAAAAGTGTAATTGAAAGAATTAAAAAACTTTTAATGAACTTTTCGAGATAATAATTGAACTTTCTACTAAAAAGCTGAATTTGGTTATACTTTAATGGGGTTGTATATTAATATAAAAATAAATGTGAAGAAAAAATCATTTAAGATAGTGTTCACATTTATTTTTAAAGTTGGTTTAAAATCTCTTAATTGCTTAAACAAAGAAATGCACATTTTCCTATAATCAAAATCACTAGAGATATTGTTAGCATACCATTAATGTCGGAAAGGACTTTACAATTAATTTGGAACATATATGATGACAGTAAAAATCGTTAAATTTTTAAAAATGTTTGTTTCAAAATCATGTCATACCTTAAATCTAATGTTTGTTTCGAAATTAGGAACTTGTAAAAACTTTTTTTTTGCTGGAGACTTTTTTTGAAAAGAGATTTACCTATGTTTATTTAATAATTAAAGAATAGTTTGTAGTAATACAATATTTTTTATAACATATTTTTTCTGTCGAATAAGATTTTTCCTCTGGCTACTTAGCAGGTACACAAAATCACATAGTCCCGGTCAGTAGCTGACCTGAATTGAAAATCACTAATATTTATGAATACAAATAACCCTGGGCGGCCAGTATTATAAATTTTATAACAATTTTCGTGGCTTTGAAATCGAAAAATCTTTTTGACTCTGAAGCTTCAAAAGTTCTTATTACTTATATTTATATATTTTGTTATTTAGGACTTTCTGATCAGAAAATAAATTATTTACAATGCTTTTAGTCTGAAAATTTTTTATTTTCCAATAAAGAATTTTATACAGATCTAGTATGCAAAATAAATTATGATAATGTTGAAATTGTTCAAAAATATTTTTTAAATTAATCATTTTTCTGAAAAAAAATTCTTCACTCTGCTGGGAATCGAACCACAGGTCCAGGGATTGCCGGTTGGATGCTATTACTACTAAGCTACTGGAACGATAAAAAGAATTTTTTTTCAGAAACGCGCTGTCTTTTCCAAGATCTTATATTTTGTATTCAAGCCAACTTCACACGGAATCTGCATTCTCATCGGAGATGGTAACAGCCGATCAGTGGGAAGAGTAGCTGTTACCGCACGAATAACAACGGTTGCTTCTCTCATGTTCCTCTTTTTCTCTTATCCATTTGTCACGCTCTGGTTTTGTAATACAGTAATAGCCACGGGATGTTAGAGGGGATACACAGTTAGCTGAAAAAAGGTAAATTTTAAAAAAATCTAGAGCGCCAGAAGCTTCCAATTTGAAAAACGAAGAGAAGAAAATGAAGAGAATTATCCATAAGTGTCTAGTGATCATTCAGATTTTTCAAATAACAAAATGATGCTTTTTTAAATATTTCTTTATATTTATTAATATAGAATTAAAATATTAAAATTTCTTTAAATACTAACAGAAATAAATTTACTTACTTATGGCCATTGAATAGCTCTCAAAGTAATCATGAAGGCCTGGTAAATCCACCGTTAGAGCGCATTCAAATGGAAGATTCATTCCCGCTAATTTCGATGGAAATGCAACACACTTAGCTGTAAATCAATTTAATGATAAATGAATAAATTTTAATCTTAAAAATATCATGCAAATATATTTATTTTTATTATTTATTCTTTATTTTTTAACATAATTGTAGATTAATTTTCATTAAACAAAAAGTAATTTTTAATAGAATAGACAGTTCATCCTGAAGGCACATAATCATTTGTGCCAATTTTAATGTATTTCCAAAAACATTGACAACTCTCTAGACAATTTTTAAATTTGAAAAACAGATTTTTTTAATTTTCCAAACTTATAATTTTTACAATTATTACAGATTTCCAAAAATATTTTAAATACTAATTAATTTCCAGAAATTTTATAAATTTTGAGAATTGTATAATTTCTAGAAACTTTGCTAAATTTGTAAGAATTTCAAAATTGGATAACTGAAAATTTTCTAGTAGTATATCCAAATTTTCGACATTTAAAAAAATTTTATATATTGATAAACTTTTTAAAAATTTTTCAAAATTTTAAGTAATTTTAGTTTACGAAACATTGAGTTTTTTGAAAATTCATGAAAATTTCAAAAATTTTCAGTTTTCTAAATTTTGAAATATTTTATAGTAATCAAAATTTGGAAAATTTCCGAAATATAAAAAAAAAATATTTAGGAAACAGAAAATTTTAAATTTTGGATGATTTTTCAAACAATTAAAAAAAACATTGAGAATTTTTATAATTTGAAAATTTTTTCAATTTTCGCAAACTAAACACTTTGTAAATTTCGGTAAATTTAAAAAGAATGTATCGTATCAGAATTTCCATTTAGTAAACTAAAATTCTCTAAAATTTTCGTAAATTTGCAAAAATTTAATTAATTATCAAAATTTTGATTTATTTGCAAAATTTTCAAAAATTATAATATATTTCCAAAACCACTTTAAATTTGCAAAAGTTTACAAATTATCTAAAATTGTTACAAATTTCAAAAATCTAATGAATTTTAAAAACTGGAAGTTTAGACAACTAAGAATTTTTAGAATTTGGATGAAAATTATTTTAAAAATTCAAAAAATTTAGAATTTTCTAATTTCCAAAAATTTGGAAAAACTTTGAAAAATCTGATCAATTTCCAAAATTATTCCACAAAATAATTTTAGTTTACAAAATTTGGAACTTTTTTGAAATTGATCAAAATTTTTAGTTTTTTAAATATTATGATATTTTAAAGTTTATCGAAATTCTGCAAATTTATCACAATTCAAGATAAATTTTCAAAATTTTCCAAAATGAGATAACTACATTTTTTTGCAGTTTCGGTTAATATATTTTGAAATTTATAAATTTGAAAAATTATCAGAATTTCCAAATTTTTTGCATTTTTCAAGAATTTTAAATTTTAGCAAACTAAAATCTTTTCAAATTTCAATAAGTGACCAGAAATTTTTTCTTAAGAATTTATTAATTTAGGAAATTGAAATTATTTCAAATATACCCTTTATAACAAAAAAGTTACCCCTATTAACAAAAAGTACCCCCTTTGTAAAATTTCAACCCCGGAAAGAACAAAGTACACAAAAATGTTGGGCTAATATTGTACGCCCGAATGCACTATAGAAAAAGTTTAAAAACCACCCTATTTGTGCAATAAACACACCCCCTTGCCAAAATAAAATTTGCATTTTTCTACATTAAGGTTTAGAGGCCAAAATCAAAGTTTCTAGTTTTGGTTTCACTTTTAAGAATTCTGCACATTAACTTGATTATTGGACACCAATTAGGATTTTAAATTTTATTTTAATCTCATTTAAATTTCTTAAATTTTGAAATATATTTTTTAACTCACCTATAGCATCTTGCTTCTGCCAATAAACTTTTCTTCCAGCAGGAACAGGATCATGAGTACTAGAAACATTGTAAATAAGGCACAAAAAAAGTGCACAAATAAAAACTTGCATTGCTGCTAGCGTTAAGAACTTTGTGTGATTTTCCTTTAAATCTGAGGCGCTTATTAACTGAATACTCCTTTAGTTTTTCTTACTTTATATAAACGAAATTTATCCCTACTTTTTTAACGGTTTTGAAATGTGGCCATTATAAGCAAATTTGAGAGTCAACGAATATTTCCTCGTCTAGATAACAATATCCCCATCTTAGTCTTCCAGAAAAATATTAAAAAGAAAAATTTCGAGTTTGGTTTCTAAATACGTTTTTGAGTACATTTACAATCACGCGTTTGTACAGAATTTTAGTAATTCACTGAAAATAGGAATTAACTCTCTTACCGGGATAACAATCTACTTTTTTTAAAATTCACCTTAATTGACATTACAAATAATTGAAACTAATTTTTCGAGATTTTTCGATATTTCACCGATTTTCTTTATTCTGTGATGTTTTCTAGCACAGAAAAATTTGAGGGGTAAAAACCAACCTTAAACTTTTCCTCCAAAAACCATTTTTCTTAATTATCCCAAAAAACATTTGGAATTTGTTTACTAAACAAACGCACAGTGGGACAAAAAAACATCCGTGGAAAAATTACTTTGATTTCAATTTTTTTTTTACTTAGAGCCAATCAAATTTTGCATCGAAATCTCATGGCCAATTTTTAAAATTTGGTTTATTTTTTAGTTTATTTAATAAAAAATGAAAATTAATGTTTTTAGACTTTTGAAGTATACCTGTTTTAAACAAAAATTTAAAATATCTTGAAAACTTAAAGCAGCTATCTATAAAAGATGTCCAGATGCAATACAAATCTTGAAACATTTATTGAATTTGTTATAAACAAATGGGTGAATGGCAGTTATTTCTTAGGGATTAGCGCCAATTCGTCACTTAGCTTGCATTCAGTTGAACGATTTATTGACAAAAAGAGTTTGTTAGTTGAATTGATAAAAGTTAATAAATAAATTGTTACTTCAGAGCCAATTTTTATTAACAAATATTATACCAGTTATTTTTGATAGAATAAATCACGCTTTTCTATGAAATCCATCAAATGCTACTTCGAAATGAAACCTAAGTATCACATTTTGTGACAAAATAAAATTTAATAATTCTTGAAACTATCTTGATTAACAAATGCATTATTTGGCTATTTTTGGAACTACAAACTTAATTTTTACGATGCATTTAACTGTAAAAAAATAACTTCTACGATTTCAAGAACATTTTGATGACAGTAAGCAATTTATTATTATAAACAACAATTGTTTAAACGAACTTTCATTATTGGATGCATTTATAAATAAAATACCGCTTTCCACGGAATCAACAGCCAGTTATTTGGCATTTACTTTTTCTAAGAATCGATAACAATTACGAATTATAGTAAACAAATTTTTTTCGGCTAATGCATTTGTAAACTCAAATTTTTCCCGGGAAAACATTTTCTGGGACTATACTGCTTCCAATTGTAAAAATAAGTAATTAATCTTGAAATATAATTATTTTTCAACAAATTCTGTCTTTAAAAAATTGTTTTAACGATTTAGAGCCACAGGAAAATTTAATTTAAAAATTGGAAACAGTAGAGTTATAGAGAACGTTTTCCCCGAAAAAAATAAATCCTTATTTATTAAAATGCGAACATTAAAAAAATAGTAAGAAACGATGGTCAGAAAGAATGCAATTGATTGCAATTGAATTAAAGAAAAAAAAATAGTTTAAACAAACAAGTTATCTTTAACAAAAAAAAACAAGTTTATATGCTCAAAAATTGCCAAAAAATACATAAAATGATAAAAATTTGTTTAAACAATTCTTTTTACAATAATAAATTGTTTATAATTCCGAATTCATTGATATGCAGCAAATTGCATCGAAAAAATTAGGTATATACCAATCCTCACGAAACCATTTTCATTCACTTATTTATAAATAACAAAGTCAATAAATTTTTTAACATTCAAATCGCTTTTGAACATCTTTTTTGGATAGTTGCTTTCAGTTTTCTTGATATTTATAAAAGAATCAAGGCATTTTTTGAAAACCGGTATACTTCAAACGTCAATTAAAATAAAATTTATTTAATAAAAAAAATTTTTTTTATTAGCCAAGACATTTCGGTGCGAATATTTATTAGCTTTCATTAAAAAAAAGTTAAAATCGGATTTTCTACAGAAGCTATAATACGTCAATTTTCTACTATGATACAATCATCTAGTTCAGAGTATTTGAAACTGCCCTATTTTCCATTTTCCAACCCTGAAATTACTGTTTTTGTTTAAATAAAACGATATATGATTTATTTAAAAACCCTTTAAAGTTTTATATCGTACTTAATAGAAAAATCGGAACCATAACATATTTGTAGGAATTTAATCATTTCAGAGGTGAAAACCACCCTCAAACCTAAACACCAAAAACAATTTTTTTAAATTTCTCACCAGCGAATCGGAATTTTCCAATTGAACAAACCGTAATTTATTCCTTACAAAAATTTCTGAAATTGGTTAAAAATTCAAATATTTCATTTTGTTGAAAGATAACTTTTTTTTGTAGAAAAATCATATTTTTAATTTAAAAATGTAGCTGTTTTGTAGAAAAAGAGTTTTTTTTTTAATTTTCGAAATTCAACAATTTAGAGGGAGACTAAAAATTATGTTTCGTGACTAGAAATTTGTTATTTTAGTTGAAAATTCATCTCTCAATGAAAATTGAACTTTTTCTTTCACATTATGTTTTATTTTCAGTGGGTGGAAAATTCAAATATTCTGTTAAAAAATTCATCTATTTTGTGGAAATTAAATTTTTTAAAAGATTTAACTCCTTTATAAAAATTGTTTTCCTTTGGCTTGAAAATGCTAGAAAATTCAACATTTGGTTGAACATGAACTCTTTTGTCGGAAATTCAACTCCTTTGTTGGAAATTAATCTTTCGCGTTGAAAAAGGTATAAAATTCAACTAATTGGTGAAAAATTCCCTTTGTTGATGGAAATGAAAATTTTTCTTATGAAAATTCAAATATTTTTCGTTAATAAAGAGAAATTTTTAACTATAAGGAATAACTTTAAACAAATCAAGATATCTCAGGGAATAAAAAAAAAGTTTATCAAAATTTTCGAACGTTCAAGACGAAAAAAGTAAAATTTTCAACCCGCAAATCTGGATTTTCCGCAAGCAGGTCAATATTTATCAAAAAATGTAAATTTTTGACGAACAAATAAATAAATTTTAAATGAAAAGGATTATTTTTATGAAAAAAAAAGTTTTTTTGACTCAAAACAAATTACGAACCAAAGAAGAAAAATTTACACTTTCAGTTGACGGAATATATCGAAAAAATCAATTTCAGAAAAATAGTTAAATTTTTTACTAAATCGATAACATGTATACAAAAATAGTAGTAGAATTTGACCAAAATCGTTTAATTTCAATTAAAGAAGATCAACTTTTATAAAAATAGTTCAACTTTCTACCAAAGGAAGTAATTTTAAAATAAAATAATGAGACTTGAACTGAAATTCTTGAATCATCAGTTTATAGAAATATTCTTTAACAAGAAGATTGATTTTTATAAAATAATTGTAGAAAATTCATAAATGCCGGAAAACATCATTAAATATTTTTGAAAGATTTCTGTGCGGTTTTTAAAATAAAAATTGTTTCCAATATACTGAATTCTACTTTATATTGATAATCAGAACTTTGCATAAATTATTTAAACAATTTATTATGGTGTTTAGCAATTTTCTTTAAAAAAAGAGTAATAAAGTCGCGCTTTTGAAAAAAATTAAACTTTTTGACCAATTTTCAATTACAGAGAGATAAGAGTTAATTAATTTTAACAAACAAATTGGTTAAACAAATTTATTCTTATTGTTGATAATATTCTCTTTAAATAATGCTAAAAATTGCGTTCCCACAAAAATATTAAATTTTAAACAAAATGTTATTGTTTATATATTACTTATTTTATATTATTCCTAGATAGTTGCCGTTCTTTTCCGGATCTTCTAATTTTTTCTTTACTTTTGAATTAGACTGAAGTAAAAATTATGTTGTATAATTATTTTTGTTTAATTGAATAAATACAAGATTAGAAGTATTAAAATTTTAGAAGTGAGTTGTATATAAAAATGAAAAAATAATTAGAAACATGAAAAAAGTAAAAACTAGTCATGTTTAATAAAACAACGTGTTGGTATCCTGTTCTTATCTCTATTGAAATAATAAGGAGGTCATGTGGTGACATTGTAAACTAGATTAAGCCTTTGTTTTTTTTTTTTATTAAATTGCTTTTTCATTGTTTAAAGAAAATTTCCATAGGAACATTTTACTAATTTTTAATTGCAATGTCTCAACGAATTCGAAATTAATTATTCATATTAAGGTTATTCATGCACTAACAATAATTATTTAATTAATTTAGTTATTTGATTTCAATAAGCATTGGCTTGAACGTTTTTGTAAATTTTATTCACATTTAACCATGAAATAGGAATAAAATATAAATTTAAAAATATCATATACATAAAACTGTTAAATTTTTGTTAAATTTTTCACTTTTTTCTAAATTTCAATTATAGCAGGGTATTGCATAATCAATCTTAACAAACATAATTGTAAAAAATTTCTGATTATTGTTGTTAATGATATCCTCGTAGAATTATGTTAGAAAATAGCCGTTAAAAAAAATCAGTTTTTGTTCAATTTTTCATTGAAGTAAGTTAAATAGCTAATTAAATTAAACATTATTTTTTAAAACGATTTATTATTATTGTCCATAATATGCCATTTGAATAATAATAATTTTAGATCGTTACAGTTTCTTCTGATATCTTGAACTTTTTCCCACTATTTAATTTGTGAAGTAATAAATAATTCGTATTAACATAGTTTTTCAGACAAATTATAATTTTTCTAACTATCTTCTCTAAAATAAGTTCTAAAAAGTTGCGTTTTTTTCTGAAAAATTTGCCAAAGTTCGATAACTTTAAAAATATTGCAAAACTGCTATAAACTTCTTAATATTGCAAACTTTAGAAAACCGAAATTTCTTAAAATTTTGTAAAATAAAATTAATAAAAATTTTGACTAATTTCTAAAAACTTGATTAATTTAAAAAACTACTTTGTTAAAATTTTTAATTATTTTGTTAATAATTCGTTTTTTTTTTTGTATAAGTTGATCTTTTTGTTTAAAAATCTATTTTATATCTGCAAATTCAACTTCTTGGTTGAGACTTCCAGAATTTTCTAAAAAAATTCGTCATTTTCTTAATAAATTAATTTTTGGTTAAAAATTATTATTATTAGTTGCAAATTAAACTTCTTGTTTGAGAATTCTTAAACTTTGTTAAAAATTCTTGTTTTTTGTGGTAAATTAATATTTTTGTTTGAAAATTCATCTTTTTTAGTTAAAACTTCAACATTTTGGTTGTGAACTTCCGGATTTTATTGACGAAAATCTTCGTTTTTGGTGGCAAATTAATTTTCCTGTTTAGAATTTAATTTAGTTATAAACAATATTAAATTGTTTAAACAAATATTTTTATGAATGAGCATTTTTTACTACCTTTCTAAGTGAAAAAAGTGTGCAAAATTTAAAAACTTGAAAAGAAACGGCAACTATCCATCCTGAATGCAGTTGAAGATTTATATTAACAATTTATTATTATTGTTGATAATATTATCTTTAGGCAATACCAGAAATGGACGTATTTTCAAAAATTTTCAACTTTTCGTAGACTTTCCACTTGATGTGACTTAATAATTAATAACATTGAGCCAAAATGATTGTTCAAACTAATTCTAATTGTTTGTAGTTATCTTCTTCTACATTAATAATAGATAGTTGGGGTCTTCTTCTGCATTTTAAAAAATTTCCCCCACTTTTCAATTGAAGTAAAATAATAATTGCATCGCATTGACAAAACTATTGTTTTGAACTTCTTTTCTATTTAAAATTCAAACATTTTTGATTCCGAATTCTAGAATTTTGTTAACAATTCGTAATTTTTTGTGGCAAATTTAACTATTTGTTTAAAAATTTAACTTTTTGGTTGAGACTTCTAAAATTTTGTTCAAAAATCGTCATTTTTGTTAGTGAGTTAGACTTTTTGTTTGAAAATTAATGTTATTCGTTGCAAATTAAACTTTTTGGTTAATAATTCTTGAGCTTTGTTAAAAATTCTTCTTTTTTGTAGTAAATTGATCTTTTTGTGTGAAAATTCCTCTATTTTAGTTGAAACTTCCACTTTGTGGTTTAGAATTGTTAAATTTGGTTGAAAATTCGTTTCTTGGTATAAAATTAATCTTTTTGTTTAAAAATTTATCTTTTTCGTTAAAAAATTAACTAGGTTTCAAAATTGAATTACTTTCTTAAAATTTATAAAAAAAGATTTTTTCCTTAAAAATTTAACTTTTTAGTAAAGAAGTAAAGAAGTTAATGCTTTTAAAAATTCGTCTTTTTTGGTATTTAATTAATCTTTTGGTTTAAAAATTTTTGTTCTTTGGTTGAAAATGCAATTTTTTGGTTCATAATTTTTGAATTTTGTTAAAAATTTCGTCATTTTTGTTATTTCTGAAATATTCAAATATTTGACTGTTTTGCACTTTGAATAACTGAAAATTATTTGAATGGATCAAAGATAATTGTTTAAACAATTGATTATCGTCAATAACTATCTTCATCTATATTAATGCCAGGTAGTTGCGGATTTTTAAACAATTTTTTTGATTTCTTGTTCGCTCTTCATTCAGTGAGGTAATGATTGCTTCAACTTTAAAAGCATAGTTCTTCATTCATAATGTATCCCTAAGGGTTTAAATGACTTCAATTCGTTGCAATCTTTCCGTTTAAATCTATATTTTTGTACACTCTTATCCTTTCTATATATACAATTATCTACAGCTATTTACATAAAGTCTTATATCTAGTTTCTTATTTCTATTTCCTGCGATAGCGCAATTTAGGACTTATTAGCAAGTGAGTGAGCGAGCGAACGAAAGCGAGAGTGCAAGCGAGAGAGAGCATGAGAACGCAAAGGCATCTTAGTCTACTTAACTTTTACTTTACCATTACTTACAATTTTCACGCTTCTAATCTAAGCGAGTTCCGTTTCCTTTTTCTTTCACTTTTTTATACCTTCATTTACCTTTTTCACGTGCATTCTTTCATTCTCCCTCATTCGCTCTTCTAGAAACCTCCAACTCCTTCAACCATTCTTCTCCTAATGCATCTTCCCCTAGAATCTTAACCACATTTTCTTGCCAGCCTCCTTTATCTTCCATTCCTCTCCTACATCCTTCCCATACATGCTCCCATGTTTTCTCCTCCCATTCATATATTCTACACTTTCTGTTCTCTTCTTTTTCCCAGTACATCCCCTCCCTGACCTCGTTTCCCAATCTAAATCTTGCTATTCTGGTCCACCTGCTCTCTCCCCATCCCTTTTCTAAATACTTTGGCACCCCTTCCTTTTTTATCATCTTATACCATTTATTGTATTTTGATTCTTCAACCGCCCCCATCTTTCTATTATTTGTCTTTCCCACTCCCTCTTTCCAATTCTTCATAGTTTATTCCAGTCCCGTCTTCTATTTCTCTATCATTAAAGAACTCCCTCCTTTCTTCTTCCCATCTCGTTAATTCGATCGCCCTCCCTCTCCTCTCTTCTACCTCCATCAAACACTTTCTCGCCAACTCCCCTCCCTTTCCCTCCCTCAGCTTTGTCTCAAATTTCCATGCCCTCTTACCCGCTCTAATACTTAACTTATCCCTTTGCGCTTCTTCTCTCACCATATATCCTGGCGTCCTCCAGTCTGCCCCTAGTGTGCACCTTATATACCTTTCTTGTAAACTCTCAATATCTTTCCTTTATTTCCATCCCCATATCTCTGCTCCATAACCTAAAACCGGCCATACGAGCGTATTAAATAACCACATTCTCCTTCTCCAATTTTTTTTTAACCTCCGTTTTCCTATTCCCCATATCTGTTTCATTACCCCTGCTGCTTTTTTTATCCTTTCTCTTACATGAGCTGTATGATCTCCATTCGTCTGCAAGATATATCCCAAATATTTATACTCTCTGACTTCTTCTAACTTTATTCCTTTCAATCTCCCAGTCCATTCATTCTTCCTTTCCCCTCCTTTTCTAAACCTAATTATCTTTGTGTTTTTTACATTTACATTTAGCTTTTTCCCATTTAAGGATTTCTCTAATCCTGTAATTAATCCCGCCATCCCTTCTTCATCCTCTGCCATCAACACTATGTCGTCTGCGTATGCCAGTGTATATATCTTTTCCTTCCCTATCCTAACTCCTCCCCAACCCTTTTTCCTCATTTCTTCTTCCAAGTCTGATATTAATAAATTAAATAAAAGTGGGCTTAGAGCACACCATTGTCTCACACCTCTCACCAACCAGAAACTATCTCCTACTTGCTCTCCTACCTTTACCCTGCTTCTTGTCTCTCTAAAATTTTCTGATACTCTCTTTATTAATCCCTCTCTTATCCCCCTTTTTATCATAACCTTTTCTATTTCTTCTCGGTTTAATGAGTCAAACGCCGCATTTAAGTCCACGAACATTCCTATCATTGTCCCATTTTCCCTTTTAATTCTCTTATTTACTAGATAGTTCAGAACATATATGTTGTCCATTACCCCCATTCCTTTTCTAAGCCCTATCTGATTCGGTGACTCGATCTTTTTTTCTTCAAATTCTATCTTCAATCTCTCTGACAAAATAGTTACATATACTTTATACAGTGTTGTCATAAACGTCACCCCCCTATAATCTTTAACCACCTCTCCCTTGCCTTTCTTTACTATTGGTATAACTATTCCTTCTTTCCATAACTCTGGCCACCCCTCTCCACTCCGTACTCTATTAGACATTATCCATGCTCATTCCTCTAGCTCCTCCCCTCCATATTTCCATACTTCATCTGGAATCTCATCTATATCAGGTGCTTTTCCATCCTTCATTATTCTTAAAACTTTAACTATTTCTTCCCTTGAAATTTCCTTTTCCTTATCTCTTTTTACTACCTACTATACCTCTTCTTCCGTCCTAACCTCCTGCGCCTTTTCCTCGAACCTTTTATTCCCTTCTTATTTCTTTTGATAACACAACTCAGTATACTCTTTCTTTTTTTTCCTATATTCTTCTCCATTACTTTTTTCTTTTATCCACTTTCTTAATTCCTTTCTGACCTCCTATTTTTCTCTTTGCATTCCACATCCCAGTCACTTCTATTCCCCACTTTACTAACTTTATTTTTGTTTAGGCACTCTAATCCTATTTTTATTTCTCCTTTCATTTTTTGCATCTCCTCGTCCACATTTCCCTCTCCCATTTCGGTATTTCTTATTTTTTCTCTAAACTGTTCTTTTCCTTCCCTCGATTAATCCCCTTTTCCTACTATTTTCACATTTGCTCCCCTTTTACTCATATTGCTATTCCTTTTTTGTCCCTCTAATGTCACTATTAAGGGAAAGTGATCCGAATCAATATATTCTCGTACTTCTAGTTTCTTAACCTTCTCTCTTACCTCATCATCCACTATCACATAATCATGTACCGTTCCCCTTTCACTTCCTAAGCGTGTATATTCTCCTTTTCCATCCCCTTCTATATTCTCGTTTAATATATACCATCCCAACTCCTCCAAGCTCTTCAACAACTTTTTTCCCTCCACATTTACTACCTTATGTTTAGATTTTCTTCTTCTCTCTTCTTCCCAGTCCCTTCCTCCTCTGTCCCCTGTTCTAGCATTGAAATCCCCACCTATTATCATCCTAATCTTTTCTATATTTTCTTCAATCATTTCTTTAATCTCCTCTGTTTTTTGCTGCATATCACCGTTCACATAAATCTCCACTACCTGCCACTTTTCCCCTTCCATCATAGCCTCTTCTACTATTACTCCTTCTTTTTGTTCATTTATGTCTTTCTTATCTTTCCCTGTTATACACTCATTCCTTACTCCCATTACCATTCCTCTCATTGCTCTGCCCTTTTTATTCTTCTTCTTTGCATTTTGCACTTGGCATTTGTAACCTCTTGGTCACCTTCCCCTTACTCTTTCCCATCCTTTTTCATCTAGCCAAGTCTGCATCATTATGATTACATCCCATTGTGTCAAATTTTTCATAAACTCCTTATCCTTTCTCTCCAATCCTGCTATATTCCAGTAACAAATCTTTCATTATTCCCCACTTTCGTTTCTCATCTTTTTTTCCTTCTTACTATTTCTAGTTTTCCTATCTCCCGTTCCTTCCTCTTCTAGTTTCCCTGCACCTCATTTCTTACTATCTGTTCCCTTTCTTTATCCCAATCCCACCATACTCCATCTATCTAAATTCTCCCATACTTAACCCATGTTCTCTTTCCTCTTCTGCTATCTTTCTTAATTTATACTGCATCTTCCTTTCTACCTATGTCAAATCATCCTCTATTCTCTCTGGACTACCATATAATAACCGCTTCTTTGTCATCACCTCCCTCTTATGTTCCCATTTCTTTAGTTTCACCAGTACCGTTATCTCCCCTCTTCTCACTTCCCTTCCTACATTTCGCATTTCCTCTATCTCTACCTTAGCACCAATCCTTTTTAGTACTTCGTCCATAGCTTTCTTCAGCTCCTTCCCCTCTAATCTTACACCCTTTATCACTATGTTTAATTTTCTTTCTTCCCTCTCTTTCATTTCTATTCTTTGTTCTATTTTTCTCAGCCTTTCCATCTCCTTATTCCCATTCTCGCCCCCACCGCAATCCCCGTTCGATCTTTCAAGTTTCTACATCCTACCTCTTATCTCCTCTACCTTTGTATTGTTAACTTCTTCCTGCTTCTCTAGTTTTTCCTCCAATTACTCTATCCTTTTTTCTAACTTTTTCCTGATTTCTTCACATTTTTTTATTTATTTCTTATCAAAAGATTGTCAATTCCAAATTTTTCCATCACGCTTTGCAATAAACTAGTTGTTTTTATTTAAAACAAAGTTCTCAAAAACATTATTGGTTTTTTTGTAATGTGTAAGATAGAGTTTATGTTTAAATTAATTTCTTTTGAAGAACGGAAAAATTGCTAATATAATTTCTTAGAAAACGTAAAATAGTATTTAGAAAGGATTCTTATTAAAGTTCACTTATTATTTGTACATCTCTCCCAACAAAGTTTTTAAGTAGTTCTAAAGATGGCAAAACTGCGACAAGTCTCTCCAGCGGCATCTCTCCCCCAAGAAAATTTTGTAAGCACTTCTAAAAGTAGCAAAAGTGCTGCAAGTCTCTCCAGCGGCATCTCTCCCCTAAAAAATTTTCGAAGTACTTCTAAATATGGCAAAACCGCGGCAAGTCTCCCTAGCGGCGTCTCTTCCCATAGAAATTTTCAAAGTAGTTTTAAAGATGGAAAAAATGCGGCAAGTCTCCTTAGTGGCATCTCTCCCCCAACAAGTTTTTTAAGTAGATTTCCGGGTAGAGATGCTACCGGGAAGACAGTCCAGCGAATTTTCCTCAGTTCAGTAATTTTTAATTGGACATAAAACATATTTTGGAAGGGAAAGATGCTACTGGGAGAATATTTACTGGAGATCGATGAAGCAAAAATGTCAATTTCACAGTGAGAAATGCCGCGTGAGAGAGAAGCCGCTGGGTAGAGCTGCCGCAGTTGTGACATGCCGCAGATGAGGCATGCCGTACATGTGACATGCCGCAGCAGTGACATGCCACAGATGCGACATGTCGCAGTTGTGACATTCTACAGAAGAGACATGCCGCAGCAAAGACATGCCGCAGATTTGACATGCCTCAGATGTGACATGGTATGGAACCCAGAAATTTCAAGAGTTTCAAAAATACTGCAACTATTTAGCACTTATCAAGAAAATTTTTTAAAAATTAAGCAAGAAAAAATTGTTTGAAAAACAGTAATAATTCACACTGTTTATTAATTCACTATAATACTTTGTTTAAATATTTATTTTTCATAAATTTAAATAATTATTAACCGACTCTATGTGAAAATTAGACAAATAGATGTATATCTCCGAAAACCCCACAATTTTCTATCATTATTTAAATTTAATATCATTAATAGCATTAAAAAATTGTTTAAAATTGGACAAAAATTGGACAATCCAGTATTCGAAGACGATGTTATCAACAACAATAATAATAAATTGTTTAAAAGATAAGTCTTGACCAACTTATCTGAACGACTTTTTTCGATAGAAACAAAATCGAAAATTCAAATGTTGATCACAGACAAAATGATGACAAAAGATGACAAAAGATACTGATTAAAATAAATTAAAGAAAGTTATTGAACGAAACAATAGCTACAAATTTGTTATTAATCATGTTTAATGGGTTGCGTAGTTTTTTTTAATCGTGAAAAGTAACATTGGAAATAAAAATTAAAAAGTTTTGAAAAAAACGGCACACTTTTTTTAGGTCCTTAAAGAAAGAACCAGATCTTTAAGCAACATTCTTTGAACAACGGTTATGGTTTTATCCACACAAAATTCTATTAAAAACTGGAATAGATAAAAGTAGAATTGAAGCACTTTAAAATATAAAAAATGCTTATTTTGGGGCATACGATAACAAAGAAGTGAAAAGTTTAAAAGAAAAGTGGTAGTTTTTGAAATTCCTATAATCTTTTCCTTTACTATTTTTGGTAAGCCATAATAATTTGTTTTCATTTTTCAAATAACTATAAGAAATCGAAAATTAGAATTTTGAAACAAACGATACGAAAAAAGAGGAAAAATCCACAGACATTTCCGTCACAACTCTTAAAAAATAATTCATAATATTAAAAAAATGTATTTTAGACCATGAAAAAAAGCAACATCATATTATTAATTTTGTTAATTAAATAATTTGTAGCACTTTAAGATTCAATATGTATAACTAATTTTAAATCCATTAACCCATTGTAATTTGTAGTGTAAAAACCTCTCATTTTTCTTAAATATTTTTAAACTATTAAAAAGCAATTTTTCCATAGAAGATGCAGGCATTTTCAATGTCAAGATATGACCTTATTGTTTCAATAGAGATAAGAGCATGATACTATCGCGTTGTTATTTTTTGTTTATAGGAAATAGAGTTTCGGGAACTCATAAAATTTAAGGCATTCAAAGGAATTCCGAGGATTCAAGGAGTTTTAAGAATTCAACCAATCCTGAGATTTCAAAGAATTCAAATAATTTAACTAGCTATGATAACTTTAGGAATTAAAAGCATTATTTACATTCTGAGGATTCTTAATTCTATGTACTAAGAGGATTTTTCGAACAACTGGAATTCTCTGAATTCCTTAAATTCTAATAATACCCTTAATTATCAGAAGTTTTTCAACTCCATAAATTTTCTGAATTTCTAAAATTCCGTGAATGACTTACGTTTCTCTATTTCTCTGAACTCCTTAAATTTCTTTAATTCCCTGAATTTGTTGGGAAAATCAGAGAATTCAAGGAATTAAAGTTATTCATTGAATTTAAGAAATTTAGAAAATTCAGGGAATTCAGAGAACTGAATGAATGCAGAGAGTTTAAAGAATGTAGAGAACTTAATGAACTCGGATAATTCATAGAAATCAAAGAATTCATAGAATTTAAAGAATTCAAGGAATTCAGAGAATACAAAGATTTTAAGAAATTCCGAGAACTCAAGCAATTCAGAGAATTTAAGGAATTTAGAGCAATTAAGGAATTTTGAGAATTAAGGAATTCAAGTTATTCATCGAATTCAAAGAATTTAAAGAATTCATGGAATTCAAGAGATTGAGAAATTTCATGGAAATAAGATTATTCAAAAAAAGCAGAGAATTGAGGGACTTTAAGTTATTCATCGGATTCCAGGAATTGAGGGAATTCAAGGAATTCAAAAATTGAGGGAAATCAAAGAATTGTGAAATTTGAACGTATTAATAGAATACAAGGAATGCAAATTATTCATTTCATTCCAGGAATTCAGCGAATTGAAGGATTTAGAAATTGTAACAAACTAAGGGAATTCAAGAAATACGGAGAATTCAAGGAATTCATAAAATACAAGGAATTCAAAGAAATCTGGGAATTTATGAATATTTTTAGAACTATTGATTTTTAAAGATTTCAAAGATGGTATTGAGGTGCTTAAAATAATTTCGAAAGTTGTCAATGGAATAAACAAATTTTCTTGACTGTTATTGAATTTTCAAAATTTTGAAAAAGATTCGATTGAGTTCAAATTTATTTTCAGGAATTTGAATCTTTTTAAGTAAATTATAAATATCTAAAAACTTGTAAACATTTTCAAAAATTTATCAAAAATTTGTAGATTTCTTCTAAACTTTCAAAAGGCTTTAACATCTTATTAAGAGCCTCAAGATGTTATAACAGTTCGTAAAATCATATAAAATAACAATGTTTCTTTAAAATATCAAAGATTCTTCTTTGATATATCTGAAATATTTGAAAATCTTTTTTTTAATTTTCTCAAGAATCTCAGAAAAAATGATATCAATACCAATTTAAATACAAGCTGATAATACTTATTTTCTTGTTGACAGTGCTTAGATATTACTATTAGTTATATTGTTATATTATGAGTAAAATTATTTTTATTCTTTATGTTTTTTTATCATCCTTTTAAGATTTAATAAAGGAAACCAAAATTCCCCAACACCCAAGTTCTAGAAATTATTTTCATTTTACTATTGGGACCGGACATCTGTTTAAAATTAACGTGAATAACATATTTTAGCAGGAAAACCCTTTGGATTTTTATGGTTGGTTAATTATCTCTTCAATATTCAGGCGAAAAAGTAGAAAATTAGAAAATACCAAACAGGCGGGAGACTTTTTTATACTCTAATGAGGTTGGATATTAATTTAAATAACTATGGGGAAAATCATTAAATTAGGTGTCCACATTTATTTTAAGAGTTTTATTAAAATCTCTTAATGATTTGAACAAGGAAGTCGACATTTCCCAACAATCAAAATCAATTCCGATTTTTTATTACACTATTAATGTCAGAAATTACTTAAAAATAAATTAGAAACACATATACTAACAGTAGAAATCGCTAGATTTATTTTAAGGTTTGCTTAAAAATCACGGGGGGGGATTTAAAGCGCTACCTTGACTCTACTTTTTTACGACTTCACTTCAATTTTAAATTTTTTGTTGAAATAATAATGTCAATCGCCAAATTTTCATGGGTACTTGACGAGCAGGAAAGAAATAATTCGAGAAGTAAATAGAGCAAGGTGAAATTAATCAGGTGTTTAAATAATTCTTGCGTTTTCATTTTGAACCAGGAACTTTTAGAAATTTGCATCTCATAGTGTAGGATTCAAGAGGCATGTTATGGAAAATTGACATTTTTGTCAACTAATCATTTATTTTATCATCTTGATTGTCATCTTTCCAGTTCAAGAAGCGTGAAGGAAAATAAACAGAGACTTGTATGGAAAAGAATTTTATTTATGTGTATTCAATGTTAAACTACTTGTTTGTAATAACAAAATATTTCGTACCACTTACTTGTTCGGTCGGATAAGATTATTCTCCAGGCTACTTTCCAGATACTCCAAATCCCATGATAATCTCTGGTCAGTAGGAAATAGATGCCTGAAAAACGGAATCGAGCCATGTACAAGAGCAGATAGTTTATCAGATGGTAGCCAATGAGTCTCTTTGAATATGAATGAAAGAGCGAAGCAGCATCTCGAAGATCATGATTTTGTATCTCGCAGATTGTTGTGCATTAGAATGAAAATAGAAATCAGAAAAAATCATGCTACTAAGAAATATTAATGGATAGGCTTTTTGTGGCTAATGACAGACTTCCCGCTCAGTAGCCGCTCTGAATTTATATTCACTAATATTTATAAACATATAGTTTTTGATACTCCGGACTTGCGGCTTAGAACATAAATGCTTTATAAAGCTGTTAGTCTGAAGACGATTTTTTATTGTCCGATTAGTAATTGTATGCAATTCAGGTTTATAGAATTCACATGTGATAGTAGTACAATTGCATGAAGTTGTTTTGAAAATTAAATTTTTTTTCCATTTAACGTATGTGGGTTGTTTCCCTGAAGTTTTTTTATTTTTTGCAAGAATGCGTCACGGTCTCCTTTTGTAAAACAGTACCAGCCCCTAGGTGTTCTGGGAGATACACAGTTTTCTGCAAAGAAAGTATATTTTTGTCAAATCTATAAAATTAAAAATTAAAATTCTCTTAACGATATTTAACAATAGAAATTTACTTACCCTCGGCTTCAAGAGAGCTATAGAATTCAAAAATCCAGCCACGTGCAACCGAGAGAGTACATTGCCAAGAAAGCTTTAACGACGAAATCATCGCTGGACCTACCATGCATGCCGCTGAAAATCAATGGGATGACAAATAAATAAATTGTTATTTTTAAAATAGTGAAAAAATATATTTATTGTCTATTTGTTTAAATATTTTCCCCATCATATTTTTTATATTTATTTTATATTGGACAAATTAATTTCACATCGAGCAGACAGTTTAGCATCCAGACACACATTCATTTATCACTTAAATATGTTGTTAATTTTCAGAATTGAAAAGATTTTCAAAAATTCTAATAAATTTCCAAAAATTTACGAAATTTCGATTAACTTCAAGAAATTTGGAACTTCCTGAAATTAAAAAGAAAAAACTCAAAATTTAGAAGCCCAATAATTTAAAAAATTCATCCTTTTCAAAATTTTAATATACATTTTTTTATTAAAATGAAAAATTTTCAAAAGTTTGAAAATAATTTTTACAGTTTCGATGGATGTAAAAAATGCTTGGAATTTTTAATAAATTCTAGAATTTTAATAATTATAAAAATTTGACAATTTTGAAAACTGAAGATTTAGATAATTTAACATTTTCAAAGTTTTGAATAAGAATATGTAAAATTTTATAAATTTCAATTATTTAGAAAAAATTTGTTCAAAACGTTGCTAAATTTCAAAAAATTTTCAAAATTTCGTATTTTGAAAACAGAATTTTAACAAATTTTCAGAATGTTCAATTTTTATCAACTCTAACAAATTGATGAATTTCGAGGCAAAGTTTGTTATCTTAAAAACAGAATTTTAATAAAATATCAAACTTCTGATAACTTTCCAAACATTTATAAAAGTCCTAAAAACTCTTAAAACATTCAAAATCTTGATAAACTTGAAATATTTTCAAAATTTAGGAGCCTGCAAATTTATAAAATTAAAAATGTACAAAATATTGATGAAAAATATGTAAATATTCCAAAGTTTAACAAAATTTTCTGAATTTTGGTAATTTTCGAAAACTTTTGTTCAAAATTTTAATGAATCTGTACAAATTAAAAATTTTTATAAACTTTTAGAATTTTGATAAATTTTTTTAAAAAGAAAAATCTGGAAATTTTTGAAAATTCATCATTTTTTCAATTATGGTAGATGTGAAAAATGTTCGAATTTTTTATAAAATTCCAGAATTTTAATACTTAAAAAATTCAAAAATTTAGAAAACCTGAGATATAGATATTAAAAAATTTTGATGTATAATATGAAAAATTTTAACACTTTCTAAATCTTAATGATCTAAAAAAAATTTTGTTTAAATTGTTGGTGAATTTCCTAAAATTTAATCAATTTTCAAAATTTTGATCAGCTGGGAAGCATTTGTAATTTTTATAAACTTTAACAGTAATAATATTTAAAGTTTTAATAAACTTCAAAAATTCAACTTATTCTAAAATTTAGAAAAAAATTGAAAATGTTTAAAAATTTTCTAAAATTTTAAAGTTTTCAAAATACCTAAAAAAAATTCAAATTTTGATAAAGTTCCAAAATTCTTTTTATTAATATTTTCGGCTTCTTAGGGCCTCATGGCCGATTCTTGGGCTTGATTACTTTTTAAATAAAACTACACCCAATGTAAAACTTTAAACTCGAAAAGGACAAATTACACCACAATTTTGGGTTTATTTTTGTCTATCAAATGCAACCCCCCCCCCTCCCCCCATCTAAAAAACCAAACACCTATCGATGAATGTGAATTTAAATTTTGGAAGAGAATTTGTTACAAAATATTTAAATTTTCCACAAAAAGTGAATTTTTAAAACAAATAGTTAAATAATCTGCCTAAATAATGATTATTAAATAAGCTGTTGCGTTTGCAAGCTAAAAGCATTTGCTTATAAACAAGGTTTTTGCATTTTCAAGAAAATAATGACATTTTTAACCAAAAAAATTGAATGATAAAAAAAATTTTGATTGAATCCCAGAAAATATATTCTTAAACTGACCTATAGCGTCGCTCCTTAAAGCATAATATTTTCTATCAGAAACAGGATGACTAGCGCCATTGTAGATAAGGTAGCAAAAAATTACACTAATGAAAAATCGCATTGCCGTTAGTGTTGACAAACTTTTGAGTGATTTCCCTTTCAAACTGCTTCTTTAATTAAGTGATTATTCTTTTAGTTTTCTGGTTTTATAAAAAAACATTTCCTCTACTTTTTTATAAAGGTAGTGATAGGCCGCGAATATTTCCTCGTCGAGATGAAAAATTCCTCATCATAGACTTCCAAAAAATATTTCGAATAAAAATACAGAGTTGATTCCATAAAAACATTTTTATTTACATTTACCATCACGCGTTTGTATAGCGTTTAGGCAATTCACCAAAAAGAGGAATTTACTTAGTTATCGCCATGATAATGTAATTTTTTATCTTGACCTGAATTTGAACTAAAAATAATTTACAAGAGAATTTTTCGAAGTGTAACTTAACGATTTTTTTAATTCTGTAATATGTTATTGTTCGTAGAAAATAGCAGAAATTAAATTTTTACGTGCTATTTCTTTGGCTTAAGGGTTCAAAACTACCCTTAAAGTTGCCCTCAAAAACAGTTTTCCTCAAATTTCTGAAACTTTCCATTCGGATCTTTTTTTAATGTAAATAAACAAAGAGGGAAAGTAAGATATTTTTAAATTCTTATTTTTTTCCGAAAATTAATATCGAAAAACCAATGTCAAAGTATCTAAAGCATATTAATAATTAACAAGGTACCAACACGAATTGTTATAAAGAGATTATTTTATCAAAATAACAACAGCTTTAACATTTTACTTTCAGAGTATATTTTTAAGTAAGGGTTGGCTCATTTTATTGTTTGGTATAATCGGTTTACTTTATAAAAAAATTATATAAAAAATGGATTGTTTTGTCATTTATAGAAAGAAAGTAATCGATTTTCTCTATAACCGTCTTAAAATATATCAGTAATAATTTTTAGAGACGAAAAATTGTCAATCCCTATTATTTGTTTATTATTAATATGTTTCAGTACATAAAAGATAGCAGACATGTATTTTTTAAGTTGATAAATTTTTGATACATTTTTTCAGATTATTAAAATAACATACATAGCCAAATATTTTTTATACCGAGGGGTTGCATCCCTTTTTTCACAAGGGTGAATATGATTTCTTTGGCATTTTTTTGTGCAGAAGCTTTCAAATAATTTGAATTTCACTTTATATTGCACTGTTGTTCAGAGAATTAAAAATTAAAGTTGACTTGTTTTTGGGTTTTTAAAAAGAATTCATCGCAAGAGATGAATTACCCCTACAGGGTTCTAAATACTTTTTAGTAATATCGAAAATGAATCATGACATATTTTTTAAGTTAAATCATGAAATGTTTAATCTAACATGTATTTTGCAATAAAAATAAAATAACATTAGCCCCCTTATTTCCAGGGGTTGACTACTCCCATGATATTGATCGTTATTAAATAGTTAAGAAAAACAGGTTTCTACATTTAATTGTTGAGCCATTTGTTTTAGTTCTCACCTATAAAATTGATGTTTCTGTTTGAATGTGAAAAAATATTATTTATAGAACAAAGATTTAAGATTTGATACAGCACTGAAAATATTTTCATTTTAACCGCTCCTTCGAATTCGGTCATGTAAGGGGAGAAATCCGCTTTCAAATTGATTTTTATGTAACTCGCATTTTTTTAGTTGAAAATTCCACAATTTAGTGACTAAACAAAACTCTTGGATGTAAAATTCTGTTTTGGTTTAAAAATACAATAAAATTCAACCATTTGGTTGGAAATTAACCTTTTTGTTGGAAATTTCACTCTTTTGTTGAAAATTAGAATTTTTCCTTGAGAATGGTATAAAATTAAACTATTTGGTCAAAAATTAACTTTTATTATGCAAATTAATATTTTTGGTATAAATATTAAAGTACTTCGTTGAAAGCTCATGCATTTTGTTATTAATTTATGTATTTTGTAACAAGTTCAGTTTTTGAGTAGAAAATATAAATATTATAAAATGATATTTTTTGTTCGAATTTTAACACCTTTGTTTAAAATAAGTCTTTTTGGCTTGAGAATAGTAGAAAATCCAAGTATTTAGTTAAAAATTGAATTTTTGCTTGAAAGTGAATATTCTTGATATAAAAATTCAATCATTTGTTTGAAAATTCTTGTATTCATTTAAAGATTTTAGTATTTTGGTAGAAAGTCCGAATTAAAAAAAAAAATTTTGGTTGGAAATTCGTCCTTTTAGCTTGAAAACTCATTTTTTGACGTGGAAAAATTTCATATTTTTTAATATAAAAGTACAAATATTGAGTAACAATATGTGACTAAAATTCTTAGTTTAAATAATGACTACTTCTTCTTTAATTAAGCTTTTATGAAAAAGTGACATAATCGGAGGAAATCAGTTTCAGTATAATTTTAAAAATTTATGTTTTCACAATAAAAAATTATTTTTTAATAATAACGGATTAATGTTAAGACAAACAAACAAATAAAGTTGAATTTTAGCAGAAAACAAGACGAATTTTTAAAACAGTTAGAAGACATTTGCATTTAAAAAAAACAACATGAATTCTTAACAAAAAAGTGCGATAATAGTCGAAATTCTAAACAGCAATTAACATGAAAATTATTATATTTTGCTCCAAGTTAATATTTAGATGAAAAAGTAAAATAATGGATTAAATAGTTAAAGTTTCAATTAAACCGTTAAATTTTAAACCAAAAAAGTTAATTTTCTTTCAAAAAGTGAGAATTTTCAACTGAATAGGCAAATTTTCAACGAAAGAGACAAAATGTTAAATATAATGATTAATTTAAAAGTTTAACTTTGTAGCAACAAAAGAAGATTTTTCAAATAAAAAAAGTTTTCACTTAATAGGAAAAAGTTGCATTTCTAGTTAAAAAAGTTAATTAAAAAAACGAGTTTTCGGCAAAATTGTAAATTCTTTAGCCAAATAGGTAAATTTAATACAACAATAAGTTGCAGAACTTTTACCAAAATAGTTGAAATTCTATAAAAGAAGATTAACTTTTATCAAAATAGTTCAACTGTAGAACAAAGTGATGGATTTTTAACTAAAATTATGAATTTTAAACTGAATCTCTTAAATTATCAATAACAACAATTAGTTTATACCCAGAAATTTGATTAAATCATTAACAAAAGAAGATCAATTATTTCCAAACGAGTGGTTATCTTTTCATCCAAAAAAGATTAAGTTTGTACTACAACTGTTAAAGTTGTAAACCAAATTAGTGAATTATAAAAAAAAGTGTAATTTTCAATGACTAAAGTTGAAATATAGCCCCACTTTGATGCCCTTTGCCCTTTTATTTTGGCGCCTTAATGCAAAAAATATAATTATTTGCATAAAAATCTGCAAAAGTAGAGCAAGATGAAAATATAGTGACATTTGAGTAATGTTACACGTTATTTCGTATAACCAGTTAACAACAATTTCTGATCAAGTGTTGAAAAAACATATACAATTTCTTGAATAAATAAAGATACAAAATAATTTTGGTTTTTCATTTGTCAACAAATCTTACGTGTTATGCCAATCAAAATGAAAATTAACATTTTTTGTTAAATTAAAATGCAAAACGTTATGAAATATGTACAAAATTTTACAATGTCCTCATGTCACTTAACTTTGGTTCTTCGATCTGACACATACTTTGTTTATAACAATAGCAGAAATATAAAGAATAGCGTAATTGTTTAACAAATTGTTAAAAAAATGCACACCGAAATATTTCCGGGACGAATTCAAAGCTGTTTGTACTTTTTCGATATGAGACTAAGTTTTAAAAAATTTTATTTTGAAATCCATATCTTTGAAAAATTTGAACGTCGCAAAAAATTTTAGAATTCTCAGTTAGAAAACAAATAAATTCTAAAGTGTTTATAATAATTAAAATTTAAAGGATCACAAGGTTTCACTTTTTGAATGTCACTTAATAATACGTGATATATATTTTTAATAATATATTTATCATCTTTAAAATTTCTGTAATTTTAATTCAAAAATATGGCTTTGAATCCACTATTCTAAAAAAATTCAATCTGCAGCCTTAAAACTAAAGTTTTTTTTTAAATTAATTTTTAGATTATTTTTTGGAGGTTTTGAACTAAAAACTTCAGAATATTTTAGTTTAAATTCAAATAAGCGTGCAAAATCACAAGACCAATTTGGCTATTAAATACAGTAAAACTCTTCTATAATGCCGATTTGAGGGCTGACGGTGAGTGCGAACTAACTCATTACAGCCCGTTATAAAAGGAAGGGATATTACAGAGTTTCACTGTATTACAAAATTTCATATTAAAAGTTCTGATAGTCAATTTTGAACTTAATAACTTTAGTTGTAAATATAAAGAAATTTCGAACTGCAGAACTTAAAATTGTACAATTTCAAAAAATGGAATCACATTACAGCAATATAGTTTTCTATTTAAGTGTTATACCTGTGCCGATTCAGAAACCGCTACTTAGTTACAGCTGATATCGACAGATGGCGCCACCGGTAAGTTCCTGTAACACGCGGAGCCGAATTTGGCGCGGAATTATCCCGAATTTAAAAGTTCAAAAATTTCACGTTGATTTATTAAAATAGATCCTGTTCGGCTCCGTT
>NC_046666.1:16025216-16068684 GCF_010883055.1 Belonocnema kinseyi | reverse complement strand
TTCGCACGAATATTTTATAATTTCGAATCGAAACCGCGCATTCTATGGAAGCGACGGTGCTGTTCCTAGCGGATGGAATGTAAATTTATGCGATCGTTACATTCCAAGCAGTCAGTAACTCCGTGACCACGCCGGCAAGATAGATATCTGTTTAACAGTATGAGTGAGGTACAAGCTTTTTTTGTTAGATGGCGCTCGTGGGTTTTTTCAAAGTTCATAAAATTTCTAGAAGGATAGTTGGTCAAAGTGAGCTAGGTGATTCTCGAGGGATCTAGAAACATCAACCTAATATAATAGAGGCAGAGAGAGGGAGAGAAAGAGAGATATAGATAAAATGATCATTTATCTAGTGCTGATGGAAACGAGATCGGCCGCGAAATTTAAAAATGCTTCCCAACGTTGTATGTATCTCCAGTGCTGAAATTGATTGCAACACAACGATGATAGAATAAAGTCCAACGTTGAAAATGTAGCCCGACGACGACGCCTGCAATTGTTTACCACTTAGAATAGGCGATATAGGGATTTAGAATTCAACCCAACTAATTCTTGACTAACTGAATAGGTTTTTAAAATAAATCTTTAAGTGGATTTTAAAGTAATTTTGTTGGTTTTGTTTATTAAAAAGACTAAGCCTAATTTTACAACAGAAAATCTTAACCTATATAATGTGATAAAATTAATTATAGTTAGAACATAAATTCACAATGGTTATAAAAGTCTTTTAGCGTTGTGTTCCTCAATGAACTATCAATAGTATCAATAGCTTAAGTTGCATCTTTTTCAAGGGCTCCGCTTTTCAAGTACTGCCGGACAGTTGGCTGATCCTGAGGATACAAGAACGAAGGCTTGAGAGCTAGAGCAATTCAAACTGCACAATTTGCATTCTAGCATTGAAGTTGATGATTGCATCTTGTTGAAACTGTGCTATACAATTTTTTAAGCGAGGGACGGGCTAGATCTCCAAGATTGCTCATATTCTGCACGGACTAAGCCAACCATTTTTTCTTTTCGAGTCCTTTGACGTAGATTGTACGAGCACCACCTAGTGTATCTCAGATTATAAGCAGCAACAGCAACAGCAAGTCACAAAATTAGGGTGATTCAAAGAGATACACCACAGGTTGCGCATCTTTCGGAAGAGGAATGATAGCCAACTTATTGGAAGAGACCTGTTTGATTGCTTTCTGACAGCCTTTTAAGTCCACGATGAACTGCATATCGATGAAAACTCAAGTCTGTTGCTGAAATCATCGCTCTTTTATATCTATCATCCCCACCACCAATGTCGACGTTACCCCCACAACTGTTATCTCAAATCAATTTATTTACGGTGCCACTAAGGGGCTGGTATTGAATCATGCGGTCAGGTATATTTAGACCGTAGGCTCCAGTTTAAACAGGGCAATTTTTTGCAGATTCAGATTCCAAACGAACGTCCACGGAAGTCTGTTTGAGAAACTCATTTTGTGATGAGCAATCAATTACAGTAAGTGGTGCATATTTTTTTAAATGACTTTATTCAAAATTGGTTTAGGCTGTTTACCGCAGTATTCTCTCTGAAAGTTTGCATACATCTGACTCAGTAGTGCAAACTGATTATGGTTAAAGTTTAGATGAAAATTACCATACGGATAGTACTGTGAATTAAGGAATTCCTTGACATTGGTTGTATTACAGTGATCGAAGTGATTAGCATATCTGACTAGTTAATCCTTTCTGCCTGTCTGGAAACCCAGTATAATGTACTGTGGTTTTTTCAACTGAGTTAATGTTTTTACAATCCATATATATCTTGAGGTGGTGGGGAGCAGAGATTATTCATACAATTCCCATGAGTGAAAACTCACGGTTGTGAGAAAATATTTTTCAATAAAATAAGCTACTTTACCTTTTGCTGATCTGAAGCCACTACATATGGTATCATCCATTCCACTTTATAGATCGAGATTTAAAATTGCTCTTCGTTTCCTGGCTTTTGTCGTCCCTGAACAACAGCATTTAAGTCGCTTCACGATCTTGTCAGGACAAGCTCATGCTTTGCATTTACAATGATTTTTCGATAGTCTTCAACAAATCCTAAGCTCATACTGAGTGGAAAAGTTACAACAAAGTATTCCGTATCATTAGTAAGACTTTTTGTTGCTTTCGGAATGTCGAGTCGACCTGCATTTTCCATAAAATTAATTTGTCCAGGTGTAAGTGAGGCGTAGTTTTTCATGGTACTAGTGAGACAGGCATTCTTTTAACGGTCAATTTTTATACCAAAGAGTTTACAGCGAATCTCATCAAACAGCTAGCAGATGACACTGATCACTATTAGTGTTGTACCGGTAATAGCTGTAACTCCATCAGGTTATATTACCCTTCTATACACGTGTAGTAAACTCTTGCTCGTTAGCATACACAAATTTCGATGCTGAATAGCAATTCGAGTTTCACCGCTGTTGTTATATGTCGATGAGTCATCAGGCTGATATGCATGAATCTCATAGTGAGCTATAGACTCATTCAAGCCCATTGATGTTTGAATGTTCATTATTTCTTCTATCTTTGTTGTTTAAACACAAGGACATAATATTTATTCTTAATGGATACTTCAGTTTCTTTTTCCACGAGCTTTGATCTTCAGACCAAGCTGTGTCAGAATGAGCGCGCTCTAAGGGGTTTCCTTATTTAAAGCCAAAAACTTTACTTTTTCATCAAGCTGAGTTGCATTGTCACGAATGATAAAGTGAGCATCGTACCCACTCAAGTTGTGAAAAACAACAAATACGGTCTTTGCAGCCTTATAAGCAAGGTTGCATTGTTTATGCACAAGGCCACGATATACGCCTGTGAGATGTCAGTCGTATCGAACTTTTTTCGTTAGTGGATGTAGTGGCTTTTTTACAAATGTGAATTTGCGAGTCCTTAGCCGGTTTCAGAAGAAGTGATTCACAGTCGGCGTAAATAATCAACGGTAATATTTCCATGTATTTAAAGTTTCTAAATTGAATGATTTTCTGACCTGGTTTTGGTAGCACTACTTTGGAGTCATTCATCTTCTTGTAGTCTTCAGTGTGGGGAACTAGATTTTCCATACTTATAAAGAAGTGCAAGCAGCGACCGCGGATAAATTCTTTGGTTTTGTGTTTTGATAGTTGGCTGTTGACTAAACGTAACAGATCCTGTCTCGATAGAAGGTGATTGTCTCATGCTGTGATCACTGCTATTTTTTCATAGCTGCTATCCTCGTTGACGTAATTGTCCTCTTCTTCTACACGAAGAAGGTTTACATGTTGGTATTTTTTATTGCTGTCAGGTGAAGAGGAACGACCAAGAACTTATTCTTTTTCTTGATGAGGCCATACACATTTACCGAAGTGTTATTTTGTTTTTGAAATTTAGGTGCATCTTTTATTGCCACGGGAAACTTTATGCCGGAATAATTTGGCTGTGCTTTGTACTGTAGGTAGCTGGATACTCGTTTCGGCAAGTACTGATTTTTGTTAACCGAATGGCTCCCTGACGATATTACCCCCTTGAAATATTCATTGTCATCTGTGTTTTAAACATTAATACATGCTTTTCTTTCTTAAATGATCTTTGGTGGTTTGATATATAAAAACTACTTCTTCGTTCTGGAATTAAAAATTTTTTTCCTCTGGCTTATTTTGACCAATCTTGACGTAGTATGCTGTGTGCTAATTTTTAAAGCCTTATTTTCACGCAATGCCTCACCAACCTTTGCTACAAATAGATCTAGCGCGTCTTCGAGGAAGGCAAAAATGTCCTTCAGATTGTCTACAATACATGCTTTTATTTGAAACGCTCAAACAAAAAACTTTTACCGCTTCCCACTTATCTATGTTTTCACGGTTCTCTGTTCACTATTCACTTCTCTCGGCTTTCACTATTCACTATTCAGTCTACTTTCATTACATTCGATGTTAGTCACTCGATGATTGAAAACTGAATAACTGAATAACTGAATAATAGCTGCAGTCCGTATTTTATAGTTTACATTTCCTCTTTAGTTCAGGTTTCTCGAAGAAAAAGTGAAAGTAAAAAGTGAAAGTAAAATGGAATGTAAAAAGTGAAAGTAAAAAAAAAGTTTAAGTTAAAGTGAAAGAGAAAAACAATGGACCTTACAATCTATTTGAATTCATATATATATATATATATATTCACTGCTACACTTTTTATGTAAACATACTGCAATGATTTATGAACAATATATACTAAAACTTAAATAAAAATAAACTTTGTGTTGATTTCCAGATTTTGAACGATATTTTCTTTTGTTAGATTTTTATTACAATTTTAAAGACGTCTTCTTCTTTCTGTCTCTTGGGTCGTATGATATCTCCAGTTTTCTTTTAAAAATGATAGGTGGCAATGACGGTGGCCAGATCATTTTTCTTGAAACCTGAAACAAGCACAAAATTTAATTAATATTTTTTAAATTTGTAATAATATGATATGTAACGAAATATATAATTATTGTATAAATTAAAATATTATATAAATGTACCTCAGAAAGTATTTTTTTTATTTCTGTGGTGACAGCAGCAGCAACAGTGGTGGCAGGACTTATAATAGTTCAATATTTCAGGGGTAAAGAAAACTTACCTTTCAACAAATTTTAGAATTGTATTTGTTTCTTACAAGTGATGCGTCAGGATAACACTATCGACGTGTAGTATTGGACCGCTGGCTGCGGTTGTCGAAAGTCGACCAGGGAATGGAAAGAGAGGACAAATCGAGAAAGTCGATCTGTTACTTTCTAACGATTGCCAGTTGATCTTTTTCTAATGAAAGCAAGTGAAAGATAAGTAGAACCAATCACATTCCTTAAAAAAGGACAGGTCCACTTCCTCGATTTGTTCTCCCTTTTTATTCCCAGTACTATCCAGTACTATGCGTCGATGGATAACACTGACTGTCATATGTACATTCCTGAAAAGTGCATTGTTTATATAGATAAATTTTAGATGATGATAGATACCATTTTCTTACCCCTCAGGCATTGAACTATTATCGGTGCTAGTTAGGTTAACTCGATGAGAGGTATCTATTTACCCCCCCCCCCATTTTTTTCTAGACTCCACGAATTTCATAAAATGTTCATTGATTGAATGAAGAAAAATTTCGAATGTATTAAGTATCAACAAAATTCGAAATTATTGCCTAAAAACGAAAACATATTAAGACCGTCATTTTTTGACAAAAATTACAAAATTGTACTGGAACTAAAAAAAAAAGTTTTGCTTAGTGCGAGATATCACATTTTATAGATTTTCTAATGCTGCATCAAAATCTGCTAGAAAAAATAGCGTAGCTTATTTTCTTCTTGAGAAAATTCCAGGTAACTGTGTAAAATCCAATTTGGAGAGACACAAGTCGAAAAATGATGGTAACTTAACGAAGCTATTAGTCTTAGGTTTTTAGGGTCGCTGAATCCAAATCTAACGTCAGAATTTCAATATAAAGAATTGCGAATTCAATAAAGCGCAACAAAAGTTTTAAAAAATTTTGGAAAATTGATCAAATTGTCCATATTTTTGTTCTTGAGGTCGCTGAATCCAAATCCAAAAATCGAAATTAAAATTGATAGGTTGGACTTATTAAAACGAAAATAAAAAAAATAAGATGCATTCAATACATTATTTCTTGAAGTTTGTCGCCAAAGATTATGTTCGCGGTAACAGAATTATGAATGAAGCAAAATAAAGCCTTTTTAACCTTCACAACTATAATTTTATCACTTGCCGTGTTTGGAGATTATATTGATAATTACACGGTTTAAATGAAAAAATATTGTGCATAAATTATTCCTGAAGTTATTTAAGATAAGTTCTATTAAAGCTTTAATATGATTTTCACATGTTTTTTACAACATAATTTATTAAGAATCTCAAAATTAGGAAAAAATTTTATTAAATTTTTACTCTTTTTTTTTGTTTCTTGGGCTTCTTGTTTATAATTTTTTACATTCTTGTCAAGAAATTGTAATTTTTTCAGAATAAAAGGAGAAAAGTTGGTGAAGCAGAATTTTTATGTGAAGAAAAAAATTGGGTCGAATATAATAAAGAAAGACATTCGGGAGAAAGTGCCTTAACTTTCTACTCAGAAAATAATTTAGATAAGAACTCCTATAAAGGTTTTCTAAAGAATTGTCTATCCAAAAAGTGCAAATTGTATCCATGCTGTGATAAACTTCGCGAAGCTATGGTAGAGTGTAAACTGAAAAAAGCAATGAATTGAACATTTCTGAAATTAAAATTGTAGCTCCCTTACAAAGAATCTTAAACAAAACCGCTGAACGATTATGTGATGCTGCTTCTCCGGAGTAAAAAAATTTGTGGAATTTGCAATTGCTCATTAAGTTGGGTTTTGATAGTTCCTCGGTACATCTTAACCCAATATATTTTCTTTTTTTTTGTAATATACCGAGCATTTAAACGAACTAAAAAATTAAATTTCAATTAGCAATATAAATCTTGTAGAACCATATGAATTGCAAAATGCCATAATCCAGAAAAATCTGCATGACGCCGTTGGTGTAAGAGCTGATCAGGTTTTACAAGGCCAAGTTACGGCTAATACTGAAAGGTTGGCAAGAAAGTGATTTTAACAGCCTCAAAAATTTGCAGAAAGCTTAGTACTCGATGTTCAATTTGTCCAAGATGTTTCAACCATATTATCGTTATTTAAATGCAAGACAGAACTTGATTTGGATTTATTATTGAACTTTTGCAGACAAACTTATTGTAAGCATTACGAGCTGTTTCCTTGAGCGCGAATGAATCCGTCTTTGCATAAAATGTTGCAGCATGGATGCAAATAGCCCGATAATTTTCTTTACTAATGGCTTATTATTCCGGACATACCGGCGAGTCATAGCACAAGTTTTATTGGAAAAATATGACGTCACATGAACGTCAAGTAAGTAGAGAAACTCGTCTTGTGGATGTCTTTAATCAAGGTCAAATCTACAAAGTTCATCGCTCACTAACTAAATTAGGGATACGTTCAGGTTTAAGTAATCACTGAATTGGAATCCGGTGTCTGTTTGGCGCAATCAAGTCAGTCACAAGGTCAGTTCAAGGTCAAAATAATAAATAATAATAAATTAATTTAATTTAAACTCGCTTAATACAGCGTGAGAAACGCTTTTAATTCAGTTGAAGTGGTTTCAGCGTTACCCATTCTGAACCACGTAGAAGTACCACTTTTTTAGAACTCACTTGTTACAGAAACAGTGGTGTCAACGCCAGGTCTATATGATGTATAAAGTATGATTTCATGACATTAAGATTCACGCCAAATCATGGGCAGAGAGATACGAAGTTTTTTTCCGTCTTTGAAATGTCTGCTAATGTCACTCAGACATGTACTAGAGAGAAGATGGTTTAAAGGGATATTTCTAAAAAATGAAACTGATTAAAATTCATACCGAATAGATGGTCACTTAGAATAAAATTATTACTTTCTAATACAACTTCCAAATGTTAGGTTAATCATGGCAGTCGACATTTAAACTAAAACAGGGGATAGAAAAAGTCGTGACCGTCTACATATACAAGTGGGTATTTTCACTTCGACCACCAGCTAACTTCACTTTGTTGAGTACAGAAAATCTAGAGGTAATTTCTTTGAACGCCCAGGCATCAATTTCGATGCAGACTGTCATGACTTAGTTTATACATCTCGGCTTTGGTGGTTTGTATGTCATTTAGGTTTTGACTAACCTTTGGTGTTATTAATATTAAACATCACTGGTAAAGTTTTAGACAGTATTCATCGTAGAAACATATTTGCGTAGTAAGAATTCATCATCTAGAGAAAATTTTCTTAGGTTTGTATATAGGTTAAGACTAGTCTCAGTAATAGCTTTATATTTGCGTTTAATCTTTTTAGAATTAAATTTGCTCATAAGTAGGTTTACTGAAAATTTTATCTTGTATAAATTTTAATCAGGTTCATTATTTGGAAATATCCCTTTAAACCACCTTGTATCCTTTACCATGCCACCTTGTGATGGTCGAGACACTTTTTGTGTCGTATATTGTAGAAACATTATACTAAAAAATAAAAGGTCGCTATCAGATGCTGTAAGAACTATGTACATTAATTGTTATTGTAGTGCAAAAGAAAACCCCGAACATTCCTAGATTTCTCATATCCTTTGTTCTACTTGTCTGAGTGACATTAGCACACATTCCAAAGGCAATGGAAAAAACTTTGTATCTCTCTGCCTGTGATTTGGCGTTAACCTTCAAGTCATGAAACAGATTGTTACTTATGCCTATGTAGGACTGAAGATTTTAATTCAAAGAATTTACATGCGTTGATTTACCCTGTTATTGATTCAGTTACGTATACAGTGTATAACAGCAACATTGAAAGATATAGTTCTATGGTAACAAATAAATGCAACAATTAGGACAATTTAAACAATAAAAGGGTATGGAAGAGTCAGAAAATCAAGAAGATAGAGAAGATGATCTACAGAAAGAGTCCGCATCGGATAGTGAAATGAAAAAAGGTTACTTTAACTAGGAAGAACTAAGCGACCTAATTTGAGATTCTAAGGAAAGTTTAGAACTCCTAGTATCAAGACTAACAAAAAAATGTTTAGCGCACCTTATATTGCTAACAAGTGGCGACTAATAATATATTCGTCATCAAGAAGTTTAAAAGATGTTTTGTGGCATAATAGTAAGAAAATTGCACCTCTGCTGGTTGCACATTCTGTTACACTCGGCGAAAAATACAAGACTCTTCAGTTTCTTCTAAATAAATTGACTTACAATAGCCGCAAGTGGCAACTCTGTGGAGATTTAAAAATCGTAACAATAATTCTGGGACTACAGACTGGATTTACAAAACAACAGTATTTTATATGCGAATGTGATAGCTAACCTTGTGAACAGCATTATTTAACAAAAAAACTTTAGTAGTTCCAATGAAAGTGCTGTTGCCACCATTGCATATAAAACGCGGCTTATTGAAACATGTTGTTAAGGTAATAGGAAAAACAGAAAGTTATGCTCATAATTATGTTTTTGAGAAACTTCCTAAACTTTCTGATTCTTAAATAAAAAAGGGAGTATTTGACGTTCCGCAAATTAGAGCTCTGCTAAAAAATGATGACTTGGAGTGAAGAATAACTAGTGACGAAAAAAAAGCATGACAAAGCTTTAGGTAAGTTCTTGCTTGCAAACTAAAAACATACATAAGTGAAATTGCCGCTTAGGTCGACTTTTTCATTATCAAGTTTACGAATAGAACCTTAAGCGACAATGTCACTTATGTATCCTTTTAGTTTGTACGGCAAAATTTGTTCCAACTTTTTAGGAAAACATAAACACTCTGGTTTTCGGATTTTCATATCGATTGGTTCCCTCGAAATTCAGGTGATATGAGTGAAGAGCAAGGAGAGAGGTTCCGTTAGGACTTTAAAGACATGCAGCATAGATATCAAAGTATAAGTGTTTCTCACGCTGTATTAAGCTAGTTCAAATTAAATGTATTCAAAAAACACCTGATACTATGGCATTGTTAAAAGGCGACAAGGTTACAAATTCTAAACAGCACACAACCCACATGAAAACTCTTCAGGTATTCCATAGTTGACCATTAAAATCTCTTAACATTCATCTCAAGATGTCAGCTTGAAACCGAAAATTACCCTGACTTAGTTGTTTAGCGATTAATTTTGTGGGCTTGATTTTGAACTGACCTAGATATTGACCTAATTTTATCAAGTGGACAACGGATTAGAATTCAGCAACCAATGAGACCTTAAGGAACCCTTAATAAGTTGGTTAGCGATAAATTGTGTAGGATTGGCGTTGAACTGACGTTTATACTCACTTGTCAGTTTTAAACGGACAACAGAATCGAATTCAACGACCACTTGAACATAAAGGTACCCTGGTTTATTTGGTAAGCGACGGGTTTTGTAGGTTTCATCTTAATTTAACATTGATACTGACCTCAAGGCGTCAAACAGGCCGCGGACTCGAATTCAGTGACCACTTACACCTGAAGGTACCCTGATTCAGTTGGCGAGCAATGAATTTTGTAAGTTTGACCTTGAACTAACCTTGATACTGACCTGATGGCGTCGAACGGATACGGGATTTTGATTCAGTAACCTCAAAAATATGAGGTAGACCAAGTTTCTTTTATTTTTCAGACTTAGGCAGTTTGTGGTCCTGTGTTACCTGTCTGTGGATAAAATAAATACTTTAAAATAATAAAAAAGAATTATGGACATTTCATTGACATTCACTTTGCGATAATTCCTAAAAAATATTTTTTCAGTAAAAATGTAGTAGAAGAGAATGACGAAAGTGATGCGAGTTCCCTGAGTAATGGAAATTTATGCGATGATATAAATTTAAGTGATGAAGATTGATTATTGGAGAAAATAGGTAATTCAGATTGGGACATATGTCGATTTTATATAACGTCTCTCTAACTACAATTTTATTTATGCAATAATTGTTGAAATAAAACTTTCTGAATATTTCTTACGCCATATTGAATACGCCATTTTTAACTTGTTAATAATAATGCCAGATTTGGATTCAGCGACCTCAAAAACGTAAATATGGACAATGTTGTAAAGTTGCCTAAAATTTTCCAACTTTAGTTCCTTTAAATTGAATCAGCCATTTTTTGCTTTGAAATTCTGACTTCATGTTTAGATTCAGCAATACTGGAAACCTAAAGATAATAAAATTTGTTAAGTTACAATCATTTTTCCGTTTTGTGTCTCTGCTTACTGAATTTTTCATATTAAACAGCATTCTTTCGGAAAAAGAAATATGCTACGCTATTTTTTCTGGCAGATTTAAATTCACCATTAAAAAATCTGTGAAATATGATGTCCTGCACTAAAAAAAACTTTTTTTTTGCACCCTACAAAAACAATAGTCAGTAAAACAAAAACCCTTCTTCAAGGCTCTAAACTTAACAGCCAAACAATATCTGAATCAATAACTACTTATATCATCTCTCCAAGACTTTTACGGGCTCCCAAAAATCCACAAAGATAACATTCCACTCAGATCAATCGTCAGCGCTATAAACTCATCAAGATACAACCTAACACGCTTCCTCGCTACAAAATGTAATCCCTTTACAAGAAACTCTTCTCACTCACGTCCAAAACTCATTTGACTTTATCAAAAAGACACAACAGATTCACATTCAACCCCAAAACATAATAGTGAGTTTCGACATTGTATCTGTCTCTACAAAAGTACCAATCTCTAATACAATTGATACTATTCAATCTCATACAAACTTCCCTTCCCGGCTCGTACATTTGATAGAACATTGTCTCAATTATACTTACTTCTCTTTCAAGAAACAATTTTACGAACGGACTTAAGGGGCAGCCATTGGATCCCTAGTCTCATCTTTAATAGCCAATGTCTTCACGTTACATTAATGTCACTTTTGTCATCTGGTCAAATGGACTAGATGAACTAAATAAGTTTTTCAATTTTATCAATCGATTACATCCTAATATTCAGTTCAACATAGAAATTGAATAAAACGGAAAATTGCCTTTCTTGGACCTTTTAGTTTACAAAAAATCTGATAACATATTAGGACATAAGGTTCATAGAAAACCCACTGATACAAACCGATACCTACATGCCTTCTCCCAACATCAACCATATCAAAAACAATTGGTCATGAAATTCCTTATATACAAATAAATCTCCATAACATATAAAGATAACTTACAAAACGAACGACAAAACGTTAAAAAAATCCTGATACAGAAAGATTATACAAAGAATCAAACTGATAAAGGAATAAGAAAATAAACATAAAACAGCAAGTCAACACAACAAACTAAAAATAAGAGAAAAACGACCACCACCCTTACCTACATGCAAGTTATCACAGAAGAAATAGGAAAAATTCTGAATAAACATAATATCCAAACCGTGCATAAACCACCTTCTAAAACAGCACAATTACTAAATAATCTTAGGTAGGAAAAGACACCCCTAGGTGATCCGAGAGTATATAAAATCCTTTGTTCTTCTTGCAAAGTCTACATTGGAGAAACCGGAAGAGCGATGAACCAACGTACACAGAAACATTAGAGTAAAGGCAGGCTGAAATAAAACCATCAAGAGGGACAATGGACATACTACAAATACGATTTGGATGTCCGTCAGACTTGATTGGCCAATCAGTTTCCACCAATCCCCACGGTGAGGCGCTCTGGCCAATCACAGGCATCGCAGAGAGTGTACATGAGAACGACACAACTTGATACCTCAGTTTCAGGATTGGAACCCGTAATATCTTTTTTCATTAATTTGCGAATTTGTTGTTCAGCATAATGCTGCTGCATGTATGTAGAAATCGGCTTGAATTTTGTATAACTATTTGCCATTTTAAGCATATAAGACTGTGAGCTGAGCGAAAAATGCGCTAATTGTACAAAAAATGGGTAAAAAATAAGTCTAGATATTTTCGAAAGGAATGCAATGGTGCACTTGGTTTATTAATTTTACGTATACTTTGTTTATAACAATTAGAGAAAGCTGAGAAAAAGTGTAATTTTTTAACAAATTGTTCAAACAAAAAAACGCACACTGAGATATTTCCGAAACGAATCCAGAGATGATTTCACTTGTTCGATGACTCTTAGTTTTTTAAAATTAATTACACAAAATTTAAATCTATATCTACAGACACATAGCAACAATACCTTGAGCAACAAAGGCGCTATTTATTTAAAAAATAAGTTTTAAAAAAAGAAATAAAATTGTTTGAAACTAAAATTAAATTGGCTGAATTTGACAAAGTTTAATTAGCAATTTAAGATATATTATTTTTCAAATGATTTAAATTCACTTCGAATAATTGAAATGTTAAAGGGTTTTATTTTTAAAAGTTTCAATATCACAATTTTTGGTGAATATAAATTTTTGGAGTAGCATTTTTTTTCCGTTTTAATGTTTTCCATTTGTTGAATATGATTCAGTACATTTTCTTATTTAAAAAAATGAATCTAATAAACTTTAATGTCAAATTATTATTTCGTTATGTAATAACAATTTAAAAGTCTAGAATTTTAGAAACTTTTACTTCAAAAGATTGAATTTATTTTTTAATATTAAATTGTCAAAACTTCACCGCTTTAAATTTAGAATTGTTCAAATTTTCAACGAACTAGTCTTAAAATATTCGTAATATAAAAATTTGACTTTGTCTTATTTTCTAAATTTTTAATTTAAAATCAAATAATTTCTTGGTTCTTCAATTAAAAATAAAATTTTTACTTTGCAGATATTCGATTTTAAAATTACATAATTGTATTTCTTTTTCTTACTAAATTGTCAAAAATCAATAACTTTTTTAAATTTTAGCAGCCCTAAATTCCAAATTATTAGTTATTCTTAAAAAATTTAAAAACATAATATTAAAAAACTGATTGCAAAATTGATTATCAAATTTCCCTATTTTTCATGTTAGGAAACAAAAATCAAAAGACATATTTCGTATAGAAACAAATGTGAATGAAAATGTAAATGTGAATGAATTAGATTTCAACCTATTATTGCGACAAAATGTAGTTATATAGGACAACGTAAGATAAAATAATTTACTTATGGCAATAGCTAGCACTTTAGTAATTTTTTAAGGTAACCCGAGCCCCATGCATTTTAAAATGTATTTCCCTTGAGAAAGAAGATGTTTTTGTAAATTTTATTTAGAATCGTCGATATCGCCCTAGAACACAAATGAAATATTCATATATATTAAATGGTACTTTATACCAATAATTAGATGTTTAGATAAATTATTTTAAAAAATTGATTATTGTTATAGTAATCTCCTTTTATATTAAAGTTAGAAAGTCGCGCTATCTCTTAAAAATTTTATTAAAATGAACTTTTAACCTAGTAGATACATTTTCAACAACAAAATATGTTAAACTTTACTAACAAATAATTTAATTTTTCTAACAGAAATGACTTATGCAGCAAATAGTTGATTTTTATATCAAATACTAGAATTTTTTACCAAAATAATTTAATCTTCAACTTAAAAGGACGAGTTACAAAAAAATGGGTTCATTATAAACCAACAAAATAAAGTCTCAACAACAAATTTTATTTCTGGTACTTTATTCAAAAAATATTTTCCAATCAATTAAATAAAATTGAACTAAATTCCTTACCTTACTCTTGAAGAAGTTAGAAAAGATTTTTAAATATTTCAAACATGTCCAAGCAAAATCTAGAAGATTATGCAAAATTCATTTTACATGAATTCACACATTATTATTCTGGAAAATTTGGTACTCGAATTTTTAAGTGCAGAATTACAGAAGGTTTTGAAGTTCATTTTAAAGGTTGTTTAAAAATCTCTTGAAAGTTGAAACAAAGAATTCGACTGATATAATATTGTCAATCACCAAATCTCCAAGTCTACATGACAACCAAAAAAAGAGATTTTTGAAAAGTGAATAGTGCAAGGTGAAATTGATCAGCTGTCTCAATAATTTTTGTGTCTTCATTTTGAGCCGGGAAGTTATTAAAACATTTTGTTTGTTGAGTTAAAGAAATATTGTTCATAAATTTCCTCTGGATGCATCAAAGATTACAATTGATTCCAGAGACTAATAAAAGCCAAATTTTTAAATTAGGGAGAAACATTTTTTAAAAAATACTGAAAACTAATTTCAGTTCCCAACATAAACATTTTTGCAACAAAAAAAACGTTGTTCTGATGACTTACAAAAAATAGTTGTGAATAATCCAGCATTTTAGAAAGGATTTGAAATCTATTTGGAAACATAAATATCCGTAGGCGCGGATATTCTAAACTTTATAAGAGCTTTTGCGGCTTTGTGCCTAACAATGAATTTCGACAGCAAACTCAGATGGTAGCCAATGAGTCTGTTTGATCATTAATGAAAGAGCGAAGCAGCATCTCGAAGATCATGATTCTGTATCTCGAAGATTGTTGTGGGTTAATATAAAAATAGAAATCAGAGAAAATCATGCTACTAAGAAATATGAATGGATGGGTTGGTGTGTCCACTGTCTGATTTCCCGCTCAGTAGCCACCCTGATTTGAAAATCACTAATATTCATAAAAATATAGTTTGTAGTTCTCCGGAATTGCTGATTAGAACATAAATACTTAACAAAATTATTCGCCTAAAGATTTTTTATTTTCCTGTTGAAAAATTTATACAAATCAGGTTCACTGAATGCACATCTGATAGAAGTAAAATTGCTTAATGTTGTTAAAATTAAATTTTTTCTCCACTCCACAAGTGTGGGCCGTCTCCCTGACGTAATTTTATTTTTAGCAAGAATGCGTCATAATCTTTTCTTGTAAAACAGTACCAGCCCTTAAGTGTTCTGAGGGATACACAATTCTCTGCAAAGGAAGTAGTTTTTGTCAAATCTAATATTACTTAATATAAGCTTGAAAATTAACATTTCTTTAACAATATTTGTCCAAAGAAGTTTATTTACTCTCTGCTTCATACGAGTTATAGCATTCATACCTCCAGCCACGTTCAACCGAGAGAGTATATTTCCAAGTATTCCTTAAAGTCACACCAATCTCTGGACCTACAACGCATGCCCCTGAAAATAAATTTAACGATAAATTATTACATTTTTATTTTTAAAATAGTTCAAAAACACACTAGTTTTTTTAATAATTTAAAAAAAAAATTTATTTGTTTTTATATTTATATTTCAAAATGAGAATGATCAAAAAATGGCCAAATTTTGATCTGAAGTGTAATATATTTAAATCTAATATACATATTTACAATTTTCCTTGTGATTCTAAAAAAATTTCACATTTTATTTCTAAATCTGTTATGACAACAGAAAACTAGACTACGTTCCAAGGTGAGAAAGAAAGCGATTTCTGACAAGTGTTTGAAACGCGAAATTTTTACAATTTTGATAGATGTCCAAAAATATTAAAATTTTTTATTAATTTCCAGATTTTTAATAAATTTTAAAAAATTCCGATAAATTTCTAAAAATGAACAAAATTCGAAAAACTTAAAAAAAATTTTTAAATGTTGATAAGATTAACAAAAATTTAAAAATATAGTGGACGAAAAATTTAGAATTTTGTTTTAAATTTCGATAAAAAATATGTGAAATTTCTAGTTTAAATTTTTTTTTGAAGTTTGATCATTTACAAAAAATGTTGATAAATTTCGAAAAATTTGATCAATTTCCAAAATACAAATTATTCTCCCTAAATTTTAATTGTTTAAAAATTTGCAATTTTTATAAACTCTAAAAAGTTGATAAATTTTCAGAATTTTTTAAATTTAACAAACGGAAAATTTTAAAAAATTTTCAATTTTCATAGATATTTAGAATAATTGAAATTGTTATTCATTTCCAGGATATCAATGAACTTTCAAAATTTCTAATTTATAAAATTAAATATTTTTAAAATTCGAATAAATTTTCCAAATTCGAATAAATTTCAATTTTTTTTTAATTTCAAAATTTAGAAAACTGAAAATGTATGCAAATTTTGGAATCGATTGAAACATATCAAAATTTGGACAGTTTTCGGAAATTCATAAAATTCTTAAAATGACAGCAAATTTTATAATTTTTGAATTTTTTGGAAATTATTGAAAATGTTCTGTCGTTTAAATTTTGAAATGTTTTGAATTTTATCAAAATTTTGTGAATTTATCAATATTTTGAACATTTTATTAATTTTATCTAGACTCTAAACATTTAATGTTTTTAAAATTTTGCAAATTTATTTAGATTTTCAGAGGTTTTGAAAAATCCTGTAAATTGATGATAAATTAACAAATGTTTAAAAACTATCGAATTTTTCTTACATTTTTATCATTCTCAAAAATTCTCGGATTTTTCCAATTTTAATAATTTTGAAATTTTCATAAACTAGAAATGATTGAAATTTCCATAATTTTCAAAAATTCTTGTATATTCCAGATGCTTCCGGAAACCAACCTTAATAACAATGAAACTACCCCATATGTAAAAAATAAGACCAAAAAGGACAAAGTACACCACAATTGAGGGCTTATTTTGGTCTTCAAAAAGCAAAAAAAAATCAAAAGAACACCTTCTATTCGAAAACAAGGAACACCTATCTATGAATTCGAATTTAAATTTTCAAAGTGAATTTTCTACAAAACATTTGCATTTTCAAAAAAAAAGTTTGTTTTTAAACAAATAGTTGAACTATCTTTGAAAATAATTAAATTATCAAAAAATCAGTTATGCTTGCAGGTAAAGGCAAACATTTTCAACAAAGTTGTTGAATTTGCAAAGAAATAATTAAACTTTTAAATGAAAAAGATGAATAATCTGAAAAATTATAATTGACTCTCATAAAATATACGACTAAACTCACCTATAGCATCGCTATTTGCGAAATAATATTTTCTACCATCAACAGGATGGCTATCACCATTGTAAATAAGGCAGCAAAAAAGTACACAAATAAAAAATCAAATTTCTTTTGGTGTTGAAAAATTTTCAGTGATTTCACTTTTAAGCAGCTTCGCTATTTAACTGATTATTTCATTAATGTTCTTGCTTTATAAAAAAAATTCAACCCCACTTTCTTTATAAAGGTTGTGAAATGAGGTCATTATAACTATATTTGATAGCTAATGAGTATTTCCTCTTCAAGATGAAAATTTCCTTATCATGGTCTCTCGAAGAATATTTAGAATAAAAATATCAAATTGGCCTAAAAAAGAGCAATTCACCGAAAACAAGAATTAACTCAGCTACCGCGATAAAAGTGAACTTTTTTTTTACATTTACCTTAGTTTAAATTACAAATAGTTTTAAAGAGAATTTGTCAAGGTGCACCTCACTGATTTTCATTATGTATTTTTTACGTACTGATTCATCGATTTAAAGAGATGCAACAGGCCTCTAAAGTTTTCCCTGAACATATTTTTTCCTAATCATCTTAAAAAGTTGTAAAAATTTTGAAACTAAACAAGCGTCAGGTTATTTGTTTCAAAAACAAGTTTTTGTGACATATTTTTTGCACTGAGGTGCTGCAACTCTTATTTTTGAACAAAGTGAATGTAAGAAAAAAAATAATATAAAAAAGAAAAATTTTCAAGTCAGCTGCATTTTCTTGTATATTGTACTGTTTAAAAAAAATTTTAATTAAACTGGAAATGTCTCGGCGTTTTTGGAAAAAATTCATTACAAGGGGCCCTACTAATAATTTATTACTTTCCCAGGGGCACTGTACAGATTAACTTTATTTTTTAATATATTTCAGTTTATAAAAAATAGCAGACATGTACTTTTTAAAATTCTGATTCTTCTGTTCATGGGTGAAAAGCACCCTTAAAGTTCAACCCCAAATACAATTTTTGTGGATTACCTCAAAAACGATTTGGAATTTTTTAAACAAACGTAAAATTATTTTTAAAAAAATAGTCATGCCAAATATTGTTTATAACGAGGGGCAGCAGCCTTTAGTTCTACAAGGGTAAATGTAAGTAAATTTTTTTTTATACGAGCTCTTTTAACTCAGCTAAATTTTTCTACATATTGTACTATTGACATGAAAATTGAAAATTAAAGTTGATTTGTTTCAGCTCTAGTTATGAAGAAATATAACTCGAAAAGCTAAACGACGCGTATTTTTTATCTGCAGAAAAACATTTTATGGGGGTGGAACAGCCCCTCAAATATAGTAGCCTTAAATGTGGTGATGATGAGCTGCGAGATGCTCGGGCAGATTTCACTAATCAAGCAGCTGGCCAGAAAGAACTTCCGTGATAAACGTTAAGTAGTGGAACATCAACTGTGCCTGCTGAGGATGCTTTGGCTAGCGTTAGCTATTTGCAGCTAACCACCTCGACAGAAATACCCTGGGGGAGAATTAATTGGGATACCACAAAAAAAGAGGAATTGGTGCGTCTCTATTACGAAAGTGCGAAGTTTGAAACGAAAATAAAAAGATACAATTTAAGAACAAAATTTGCATCAGGACTAATCTTCACGTGACAGTAGACCAAGTAATAGAGACTAAACAAAAGGTTGATTTGGCGTGGAAAAACGATGACAATGAACATCAGTTAGAGGAAGCCGCGTCAAACGGTCAAGCTGGAGTATTCGATGTTCTTCCTCAAATATTGATGATCCAACACCACCACATCCTCCAAAAGGTCGATGGTCTTATACAATCAGAGGGAGAAGCAGAGGTTCAGCAACTAAAAAGCGACGAAAATAGACATACCATATATACAGAGATGTTATGCGCCTTTATTTTTTAGAAAAGAATGTGGAAAAAATGTGTGAATCATTAGAACCACATCCGGATATTAAAACGATTATGTGCATAAGCAAATCCCAGAAAACCACAGCACCTTGAAAGGATGTTTGGTCATGCTTTACTAGACTTCAGATTTGTAGGATTAACATTAAGGCATTCTCTGCCCAAAAGGAACATCACAAATTACCTGCGTGCATTAATAGCACATCTCGACAGCAAGGTTTAACACATATATTTGAACGTAGCACAAACTGCGTCAGAGGTGCAAACTCTTGTACATTGTGCAACTGTGGAAACCGTTAGAACGTTGGGCCGGAAAACTAGGCCTGTAAATGCAGTTTTTGTCCCAGCAAGAAAACGAGATATATCATGGAAGATCAAGTTGGATATGGATATCAGCAAAGTATGGTACAAATTAGGTCGACTTTCTGAATATAAAAAAGGCAATAGATCCAGAAAGCTGATAAAGCATGTTCCTAAAATTATCCAGTCTGGGCACATCGAGACATTAACACCAGCAATATTGGAGAGAGTATAGACTCCCAACGACAGAGACTTGATGCTCTCACTGCCAGACTGGAAGATATGACTAACTACTGGTCGGGTCTTTGGGGAAAAATAAACAGATGTAGTTTGGACTCTGCGTGGTTTAAACTAGAGGAAGAAAGGGCAAGCAATAGCCCTGACATGAAACTGACAAACATCATAGCTTTAGATGTTTCAGTAGTCTTGAAAAGGGCAAGTAATTGGAAAGCTCCAGGTCCAGACATGGTGCACAACTTCTGGCACAAGTACCTGAATACCATTTAGTAAATAGTATCTTGCGTTGGCAAGGTGTTTTCAGAAGATCTATGAACACTGAGGTCTGATGCCAGGCTTTATGCTTTAGGGCACTACGTATACATTATCAAAAAAACCTATGCAGATAAGGTATATTGTCATTGCGACGTAAATGAAATTCTTACAGAAGAACAAAAAGGATGTTGTAAAAACTCCCGAGGCTGTTATGATCTAGTCACTATAGACGCTGTTGCCATGACTCAGGCACGTAAGAATCAAAGGAACTTACACATGGCATATATTAACTACAAGCAAGCGTTTCCTTCCGTGCCGAATGCCTATTTGATTGAAGTCTTAATACTTTAAAAAATCCGCCCATGCATTATTGACTTTCTAAGCCTTGCGATGAGACTCTGGGGCACAAAAATCAAGTATTTTGATCATGGACAACCAAGGATGACTAGATCAATACGCTTTACGAGGCGTATATTTCAAGGAGACTCCTTCAGCGCACTATGATTCTATTTAGCGTTAAATCCATTGGGCAAAACACTTTACGGCATGTCTTATGGGTTCAAAATTTATGATAATGAGAATGTTCATCAAGTAACTGATCTTCTTTACATGGATGACCTGAAGCTGAACGCTAGTTCAGCCCAGTAACTGCAGCAAGTGATCGATGTCACAAAGCAGTTTTCCAATGATATCCACATTGAGTTCGGACTAGATAAATGCAGAACAGTGCATTTAATGAGAGGGGGATACTGGACTGCAGAGTTAGAAAACGAGTTCGAAAATGACATCGAGGCAATGGCTGCAGGCACATCATATGAATATTTGGGCATTCTTGAATCTAAGGGTATTCAGCATACGATAGTTACGACAAGCCTAACGACTGCCTTCACTACGCTTTAAATTAGCATCTGTAAAGCGGATCTAGATTATACACCTTTAAATTTGTCCTCGGATGGGGCCTTGATTATCTGTCTAGAAACCATCAAGGAATTAGAAATAGATTGAAGAAAGAAAGCCATTCATGGCGAGCACCCCAAAACGTTAGATAAAAATGAAGTGGATAGTGAGGCATCCAATATTTGGTTGGAAATGGCTGCTCTGTATCCAGAGACGGAAGGAGTCGTCATTGCGATACAGGAAAAGGTTGTCAACACCAGAAATTATCGCAAACACGTGTTAAATCAAGAAACGGTTGACCAGTGCCGATTGTGTGGAGATACCAACGAATTAATCGACCACATTATTGATAGCTGTCGCGTAATAGCTCAGAGAGAATATACAGACATAATGATGTAGCGAAAATGATACACCAACAACTTGCCCTAAACCTAGGACTCTTGAAAGAATGGATGTCTTTTTATAGATACATTCCAATGCCCTTTTTAGAAAGCGAAGATTTCTTCTTATATTGTGATGTTCCTATCCAAACGGTTCATTAAATCCAGGGCAATCGACCTCACATCGTCATGCAAGGAAAAAAAGGTGGAAGAGTCTACATCATAGATATGGCTTGTCCGCTCAACCGAAATATACAGCCAACATATACAACTAAGTTCACAAGGCGGTTTTCTTGAAAACCTGTCACAATGTAAGAAATTTTCTTGACAATTAGGAAATAAGCGACTAAAAATCTGTGGAGTGGCAAATGGTAGCTCTAAGAAAGCATCCAAAGGTGACTGTTGTTATCTCCAACGCTCGTGGTCGCTCGTAATTGTATACCTACAACATCATCGCAAGAGGTTTCAAGCATCGCATTGAATTAGTTGGATTAACTTATTACATTCTTATTTCATCAGTCACTCAACTTGTTCTGTGGCTATGATGTATAACCGGCTTTATCCCAGTTAAATTTTAATAGAAAATATAATAATAAGCCTCGCTGGCTCAGTTGGTTAGACACTCGGACTTGGCCTCAGAGGTCCGGGGTTCGATCCTTGAGCCGGTACCTTTGGAAATTTTTTATGTACCTTTAACGAGGTTCTGGTGGTTCGGAACCCACCTCAAGCGGTAGGTCCCCTCATCGTGTACTTGACTCTAAACCAGTCCGTTGATGTTAGGGTAAAAACCAGGCTTTCTCCAATATGTCGGGGCACAAATAAAAATAAAAATCCAACTCTAACCAAAAATGCCTTCGACATGTTACGCAGTAACCATCTTATTAAGCCCGTGACAACGTTTCATTTAATATATACTTTTCATACGCCAAAAAATTGCGATTGAAAAATCAAGTTTTTGTTAAAAAGTCATCAGTTTTAGAAGAATTAAATAATTTTTTATGAATGATTAAGAAATTTTGCCGTTGAAAATGTATCTGCTCATTTAAAAATGTATTTTCGCTTAAGATTCATTCATTACTATGTATACTTTTTAATGATTTTTAGTTTTTTGGTATAAAATTAGTTTAGGGGAAAGGGTTATCCTCTTAAGTGTTATTTTTTCCTTGAAAAAATAATAATATCTTCATCCTCTTTTTTGTGTGCAACATTTATGTTCTTCGGATTTTTTTCCTCGATCTTAGACTTAATTTAAAATTTTATACATAACTAAGAGGTGTTTAACCATCGCTTTTTTTTACGTTGGATGGACTTTATGTTACTTAATTTATTATGAAGCTATCTTTCAAATTTTCTTCGTGGAAAGTGCATGGAAAGTATATGTTACACTAGCCACAGAATAAAAAGTGTTTAGGGGCAGCTCCCCTTATTAATTTTTTTTGTTGAAAGACGCACTCATTTTTGTCTCAAGTGTAAAATATATATTTAAAAAAATTTTCTAAAATAAATTTAGGAATTTTCATCACTTTTAAAATCATAGAGAAGCGGATTATCAAAAAGAAAAATGTTTGAAGAAAAATTGCTTAGGTATAATTACCCCCATTACTTAAACTTTTTTTTGTCGAAACACAACTTTATTTATGTCTCGAATGCAAAATACGTATTTCTTTAAATTTTATCCTGTTGGTTTAATATTTTAGCATTACTTTAAATATATGCAGGGGTGACTTACTACCTTAATTTTTTTTTAGAAAATTACGTTATCCATCTGTCATCACCAGGAAACTTTTCCAGTAGGTTTATCGAAATTAATTTGGTTTTACTATAAACACAACTATAAAATCGACAATTAAGACCCATATCCTTAGATACTATCTGGAATTATTATAGATGAAGACAGTTATAAACAATAATAATTTGTTCAAACAATTATATTTGTGCCATTAAATTATTATTTAGTCACTCCAAGTGTATAATAGACAAATATTTTGAAACTGTAGAAATGACTACAATTTTCTGGAATTAAGAAAACAATATATTGTTAGCAATAACAATAAATTGTTTTAACCGTGATTTTTTTTTAAAAATAATTATTACTTTACTCTAATCGAAAAGTGGATAAAAAGTTTAAAAATATCATAAAAAGACCGGAAATGTCTGGTATTAATACAGAAGCAGATATCTATAAACAATAGCAGTTTGTTGAAATAGTTATCTGCGCTATTTTAAATTATATATTAACACATTCTTAGTAAAAAGTGGACAAGTTAAATATTTCAGCAAAAAACGAACAAATTGTAGCATAATTAAAAGATAATATTATTAAAAATAATGATAAACTGTTTAGACAAAAATAATTTTGGTAACATCAAGATATTTTAACTGACTATAATTAAGAATTTAAGTAAAACTGAAAATTTTTGAAAATTCCCTGACTTATGGGGCTTTTTGGGACCCTATAGAAAATACTTATGGGAGTGCTATTTAAAAAGTAATATTCTGTTCGCATTTAATGGTTAATTGTAAACAGAAATGTTGAGTTTCATCATTTTAAAAACGCCTTATATTTGAAACTAAAAATATAAATTAAAAAATTAAAATTTCTGAAAAAACGACACATATTTAAGAAAGAAGATGACCTTTTAACCCAATAGATGAATTATTATTCTAAAAAATGAATTTTCGACAATTAATATGAATTTTGATAAAAATTATGAATTTCTTCTTCAAAGCACTGAATTTTCAACCAATTGGTTCAATTTATAGCCAAGCAGAACAATTTTTTTATGAAAAAAGACGTATCTTTAACAAAATTTATGCATTTTTAAGAAGAAAGATCAATTTTTTACCCAAAAAGACACATTTTTAATGAAAATGATAGATCTTTACCTCAAAAGGTGGATTTTTAACCAAATAGTTCGATTAGCAAAGAAAGTGAAATTAAAATGACGACATTTGTTTGAAAAGTGATTTTTTATAGATGCATATTCAATTATTTTATTAAAAGTGCGTGTCGATTGATTTATATTGTTGAAAATTTGTCATTTTGATCGAAAACATTTTTTTAACTAATTTTAAAACTATTTCATGTCTGATTTAAAACTTAAATTTTAGAAAGGTTTGAAAAGATTTTAAACCATTTCAAAATGTTACAAAAGGTTCAAAATATTTCAAAGAGTTTCACAACATTTCTAAGTAATTCAAAAGATTTTTAAAAGATTTCAAAGTTTTTTCAAGATATCAAAAATTTTATGAAATTATTGTTAAAAAATAATGGTCTAAACATTGTATGTGACTTTTAAATTTTAATTTAAAGTTCAACATCATCATTTGCGGGCAAGTGACAATTTTTTATTATAATGATGTTTATGTGACGAACCAAAATTCCACGCTTTTAAGGATTTCGAAAGGTTTCAAGAAATTTGAAGGATTTAACAGTAATTTAAAAGATCCCACAAAGATTTAAAAGATTTAAAAAAATTTCCGGGATTTCGAAGATTTCACACAAAATTTACGAAGGATTTCATAAAGGCATGGTGAATCAGACTTTTAAGAATTCACATGCAAAATTTATTTTAAATCTCTACATCATCAGTTTAGGTTTGCCAATCAATAATTTTATAATATTTTATTATTGAAGTATATATTTAAATGCAATAGTAAATAATTTGTTGACAAAGAAAAATTGCGACATTTCATTTTTTACATGTATAGGAAATCGTTTTTGTACCGTTTGAAAAAAAATGGTACCTGAAAAAACTTCATTTATGGACCTGTAAAACGTGAAAAAGATCTAAAAATTTCGCTCCTACGACTGGCCCCGATAAACTGGTAAAATTTAAGATCAAAGGCGAGTCAAGAAAAACGCGAGCGGTCACCCATCCGAGCATTCACCCCGCCTGTCCGTGCTTAACATTAAAGATCAGGAAGTATTGATCATCACCACCCAGTCACTGCCATCAGTACATTTATATTGATGTTTTATTTAGTTTTATTGTCTGCGTGGTTTGAATCGTGGAGTATTTGGTGGGCATGGTGGTACGGTTTGTGAAGATTCGCGCTGTTCTCTAGGTGGCGATGGCACTTTCTTGTTTAAATGAAGAACTCCACCTTCTGGAAGCTCTATAAACACGTGTTTTCTAATCTCTCGGTCAGTTTTCGGATCTGTTTCCATAAGTGTAAGAGGTTTCTCGCCCTTGGTAAGAAAACGACGTCGAAGTTGTTCATAGGGTGAAGGTGAAGAAAGTGGATTACCACTATTTATCTGTTTACTGCTATAATTTTGATTATTTCTTTCAGAAATACTTGGCCTTGATCCTGTGAAAAAATCAATTTTTTATTTAAAAAAAATAAGTAAGCATAATTCGAAAGATTATCGAATTTTATTCGAAACCACGAAAATAATGAAAAAAGAAAAGAAAAAAGTGGATTCTTCAATAATCATTAATAATTTGTAATATATTTTCATACTAATAATTAATAATAAATAATACTTAATTATTACTAATGATTAATTATCAATTTATTAATAATCAGTAAATATAATTTCAAAAATTAATATATCTAAAACTAGTTTCTAACTACAAAAAAAGCGTGACACCTGTTGAATGAAATACTATAATTTTTCTAATTATGGTCACGCGACCTCGATTCAAATTATCCGGAACTCGCAGTAATCTTAACGAAACATTGTGAATCTTCATAAAAATTATTTTTATATTTCTGCATTCACAGTTTTTAAATTTTAGGATTTCGCAGTGAGTTTTTTTCTCTGGTTGAAAATTTTAATATTTCACTAAAAATTATCTTCTTTGGTAGCAAATTCATGTATCATGACTTTTTTTGATCGGCAGAATTAGCAAAGTCCTAGCACTTAAATAATGAATTTTTTTTAATTTTAAGCCGAATAACGCACGCTATTAAAAAACTAAAAAATGTTGCTTTTTAAAAGCACTTCAATAATATGATAAAAAGTTTTTGAATTTGTTTAAAAAATCGAAAATTCAAATTTTAAGATAACAAAAAATAATACAAAATTCAATTTTATAATCTAGCAATGCAAGATATAACAAATGACACAATGATATAGAAAAAATTAATTAACAAATGTTGCCCTCACAAAAAAGATCTACGAATTTGTCTTTAAAAATTTTTTTACGGAATGCGTTGTTTTTGTTTCAAACGCAGAAAGATAATTAAAAATTAAAAATTAAAAATAGAAAAATTCATTTTTAGAAAAACGATGCAACGGACGAAGTAAATTTTCTTTCAATCGTAAAAAATAAGATTATAAATAAAAAAATAACATTTTTGGAGAAACGACGCTAGAGACGAAAAAGATAATAAGACATGTTATTTAACTGAAAAAGTTCCACAAATTTGTTGTAAAAATAAAGAAAAGATAAAAAAGCTACCATTTGGAAAAACGATACAAGGTGCAATAAGATTTTATTTCATAATATTTTTCGCCTAAATTATATCTACAAATTTGCTTGAAACCGCTTTACGATAGTATGCTTATTTTTAGTTTGAATGGTTAAAAATGAATAATTCAAATGCACATTTTCAAATTATAAGAATAAGTTAATGAGAATACGTATGTTTCAATACCAATTCATTTTATGAATTCTAATAATGTAAATTTATTAAAATGTTTGATTTTTCAGAATAGCTCAAAATAAAGATTAGTGTAAAATAAGGAGCAAATTTGTGCATTATTTTACAATATCTGAATAAGCAGTAGCAGTCCGACGTACAGCAATAAATTTAATATACAATTGATATGAAAATATTAAACATGATATGAAAAAGTTTACATTTTTGAAAACATCAAATGTGAAGCATGATATATGTGATGAAAAAGAATTGGTTAAAACAGGAGGAGCTTTAACAAAAGAGAATTCACAATTACTCAATTACAGTCTTTAATGCTTTGACTTTTACTTTTAAAATGCTTGTGCACGATTGTGGGTGAAATACAAAAATCAAGCGCGCAGCGCGAGGAAAATATATTATCGAGCGCTCAGCGCGAGTAAAAACAGTCGCGCGCGCTTAAACAATCAACCGGAAATTAATATCTGAATAATATTGGTATTTTTTTATTTGTTTTAAAGTTAAACTGCTGTACAAAGAAATCATTTTTTGTTCGAGGATATCTCCTTTTAGATTATAATTCAAATTTTTGATTGAAAATTTCCTTTTTTTTAATTCATATTTTTGGTTACAAAATAAACTACTTTGGTTTAAAATTAATATATTTAGTTAAAAATGAAAATATTTATTTAAAAATTTCGCTATTATGTTGGAAATTATTTGTTTAAAAACAATTAGTCTTAAAACTTATCTCTCCTACTTGAGAATTTATTTTAAAAATATATTGTTTTTATAAGAAAAATTTAGATATCCCTATTTTGGCCTAAAGTTTTTCCTTTTTAAATTGATAATTTATATATTTATAAATATTCGTTTTGCTTTTATAAGAGTATGATTTTTACTTCTCTAAAAATATAAAAAGTTAATTTTTGGAATGGAAATTAAAGTTTTTAATTTAAAATCGTTATATTCTGGTTACAAATTTATATATTATGTTAAAGATTTATCTTTTTTTGGTAAAAATTTTATTTCCTCGGTTAAAAATGCATCCTTTTAGGCTGGAAATGCAATTGTTGGTTGAAATATCAACTGTTACATACTTAGTTGATAATACATGTTTTTCGGTTTTCATTTTTCTTTCGTCATAAATTCTAAAATTAAAGAAAAAAAGTTGTAATGATCTTACCGCCATGCATAGAAAGTTGGTGTCCATCACTTGGGCGTCCACTGTTAAAAATACTATTATTTTTAACAAAACGAATCAGACTTCTCTCTGTAAAATAAATATAGAAATTTTACCAGGGTCTCTCGCAGGAATTTAAGGAAAATAATTACAAAATTAAAATTTACAATTAAAATGAACCCAAATCCTGAATTAAAATTTTAATTTTCAGGCTACTTTTGTGAAAAATGTAATCTGCTGGATATCCGGGTATTCAGGTGTTCATTGGAATTGTCCAAGAAGGTATTTAATTTTTTTTCGAATTTCCATGTATATCACCATGGAATTTGTTAGAATTTATAAAAATGTAAACGGATTTTTTGTTTTTGAAAAAAGCAGTTTTTTCAACAAAAATTATTTCTGAAACATAAATACTACTTTATAATGATAATTAGACGTTAAAATAAATTGTTCATACAATATGTTACAGTTTTTAGTAGTCTTCTCTTAGAAAAGAGAAAGCAAGTCGCGGTTTTTTTTCAAAAAGGTTTCCCCTTTTGTCTAATTTTTAATTAGATAAGGTAACAGTTTAATAATTGTAGAAAACATAATTTTCTATAAATTTATTATTTTTGTTGACAATCATCTCATAATGCTAGACATTTTGGTGTTTTTTCGGAAAGTTTTTACTTATTTCCGACTTTTTACTAGAGGTGAATTAATATTTAATATAATGTATGAAAAATAACTGTTTAGACAAACTATTATTGTTAATAGTCATCTTTTTCTATGTTAATACTAGATGCGTTTGTTTCTGGATTTCTTTACTTTTGATGTATTTTTCAATTAGATTCTGGAAACGACTAAATATTTAATCAGGTTTAGCAAAATTAATTGTTTAAGGAAATTAATATTGTTAATAATTATCTTCGTATACATAAATGCCAGAATATTACCGTTTTCTTTCGAAATTTTTGAATTTGGCTTGACTTTAGGTTGGAGCAAAGCAATAATCAATTTAAGTTTAAACAAATTATTTAAAGAATTTATTACTGTTGCTAATAATATTTTCTAGGCCTAATGGTTAGTGAGATGATAATTAATGAAAGTTAACTAAAATAGTTATTTGAATAATTTGTTATTGTTTATAACTGTCTTCTTGTAGATAAATGATAGGAATTTGCACTTTTTTCTGAAATGTTTTACTTTGCTTTGTTGTTTAAATTATAAACAAATAATAAATAAAGAGCTTTCAAACAATCTCCTTTTTTGTAGACTTTACAATAAACTTTTTGTTCTATTAAGAAAAAACTTCTACAACTCATTTAAGGACCTACCTTTTCCACCTATTTTTTCAAAATTGGGAAAGGTGGGAAAATATTTCACTTAAGAAAGGGGCAATACTATTTTCAAAGTGCTTCTTGTGGAGGTTTACTTATTATTTTTTTATAACTAAAAATTAAAGAAAAACTAATGATTTCGGAAAAAAGAAATTTTTTTCTATTACTTTAAGGAAAGGTATTCATAAACAATAATTAGATGTTTAAATAAGTATGTTTGTTTAAATAATTACCTTCGCTAAAAGAAAATAAGTACTTACTCACTTTGAGTGAAAAGTAGATAAGTAGTTGTCAATATCAGAAAAAACCACAGTTTTCTATCATTATTTAAATTGACTATTGTGATAATTAATAAGAAACTGCTTAAACAGTTAGGTTGCTTAATTTGAAGTAATAATTTAACTCGATTCAATTGAAAATTGTACAAAAAATTAAAGTTATGGGTTTTATATTGAAAACTTAATATTTTTTTCGCATTATTTGGGTAATCTTGAAGAGAAGTTTTGAGTTTTTACTTGATTCACATAATATTGACGTTCCTGAATGAAATTTACAAAAGCGTCTATTTTTAATGGGAAATAGGTGTTTAACTTCAGGGGCTTGTACCGAATGTTAATAAAATTTCTACCAAATATGCGCGAAAATTTGGGGAAAATTTTTTTTAAACAGTCTCATTTCTGACTCATCACGTTATATTTGAGCCCATGTCTGACCTAAGAAGGTTGCTACCACTTTAGGAGCCGCCACTAACGAGTTGGTGGTAATTACTTTTTATTTGATATTTCATCCAATTTCAAAGTCCAAACTTTAAAGGTGAGTTTCAAAACATTGCCAAACGATGCTCAAACGATTTCATTAAGCAAAAGTAAACTATTTTATGGTTGTTGTTCGTCCGGGGCTAAACTGACAGTTGTCCAGTGGAATAACCCCCTGGCGATGATGATGATGATGATGAATACGAGCTTCCCGAACTCACTACTCAGTACGGAGCAGTTTGAGCTCTTGAAGTAGGCTAACTGGAGGTCGTTCGAAAGAGATTTTCCAAATCAATGGCCGAAATTCAAGACACCCTTCTGTAGGAGAGGGGTCTACATATTTGTGCCAACTGACCTAGCGGCTAAATCTTGTCTCCACAATGCAGTAGTCGAAACACAGCCTTGGGATGGTGCAGATATTAAGGTAGGAGGAGTTGAGTTATCTCGATAATCCAAGAACCTTGGTTAGTTCGAGATAACATAAGGCAAATAGGTGGGGGAGGGGGGAGGGGCTAGTTCTTGTTTTATGTGCTACAAGGCAGTTAAGCCAAGGGCTTGTATACTCGCGAAGAGATTCAACGCTGTCACGCTGCTAGAGCTATTTTTGAGAGCCATGGTGATTATAGGCCCAGATCTTAAAGGAATTAGACAACTGGTCATGGGATCGGTCCACTTTCCATATCAGAGCGATACCAATCCACCATGGATAGTACGTGCACTGGTGGAGTACTGCAAGGTAAGGGGGTTTTCTCTTCTTCTAAGTTCCAATGTCAACGCCTACGACATTCTGTGGGAGAGCACAGACATCAATTTAAGATTTAATTTTCCACTAAAATACATAATCACTACTGATCTAGATATTCTTAACACGGGAAACACCCCGACTTTTCGCAATTTAACCACTTAGGAATTCATTGACATCAATCTCTGTATCATTGCATCCGCGAGCCCTAAATTAACCAGAAAGTCACGATTAACAAACTATCAGTTATCGACGATTCTAAGGAGCGCACTCTTAGATGTGGTCAGATCAATCAGAGATGTAGGTAACCTTGAGATGGCAACCAAGATTTTGTACGGAGGCCATTAAACCTATAATTAAGAAATTAAATCTCGACCTGCAAGGATCTGAAAGGCTGGCTGGACACAATGGTGAAATATGAAACTCGATGAGCTTCTGAAGAAAATCAGAGAATGTTTCAGACCTTTCAGTACTGGCGAAACGGATAAACTATTCACCTAATTAAAGAGGGTGTGTGATGAACCCGAAGATGCATTACGTAAGGCAAATCACGAATTCTATAACAACTTTTGTACAAAGATTGTGCAAGGATTAGAGGCCACTAGGCAGGATAAGATGCTTTCTCGAAACCAGCACATATTCCGGACTGAACAAGAACTGGAGAAAAGGGGACCAGGATAAGGAAAAGGATAAGGAAAAGGATAAGGAAAAGGATAAGGAAAAGGGGAAGAGGCAAACAAATCCCCTTGTGGCCCAACTACGCAAAGATATTCGAGGGTATGAAGAAAACCTAGAGAGTATTGGGAAATTCTCAGGGATTGAACGAACTCGACTATATGTTAATAACGGAGAAAACTCTCTGTGACAATTTACATCTGTGTGTTGGAAGCACGAGTCTGGTATCTGATATGGAAAAAAGGGAAAAAAGGTTAGTAGAAAGCTTTGATAAAATGGGTTTCATTGTCCTGCATAGGATACCTAAAACCAACTACGCAGCTCTCAAAGTACAGTTCTAAGTGATAAAACTTCTTCAATTATGGTTGCTGCCTCTTCTATTCACCTATAACTTCCTATTTCGTTAGATTGATTAAACCATTCGACTTTAAATTATGCGAACTATTCAATCATCTCTTTTTTAAAATGAAATAATGACCTTGCTGATAAATCAAAAGATATCATTTAGTATCCACTAAATGTTAACTCTGCAACATTGTTGATGGATGATCTGTCAAACAATTTAATTAATGCGATTAAAGAGGCAGCGACAGAACTTAACATGACTGAAAAATTGAATAAATAATGAAGTCTTTCGAATTCATGGCTTGATGCGCAATGCAGGAAAAGTTAAAGAGAGCTAAAACCAAAACTTAAGAAATGCAAAGAACAATCATTCAAGAATAAGTTTCCAAGAAGAAAGATTATTAAAATTCCTGATTAGATTCTCTCGTGAATTACATCAACTCTAAAAAATTCTGGAAGACAGTAAATACCTATAATTTACCTATTATTAATATTTAATATTATTTCTAATATTTACCTATAATTTTCAAATTCTTATCTTGATGAAACTTTGTCAAGCTTAAACAGTCAAAGAATGACATGGTCTCTGATCCCGATGATATTAGCTATGACTGTTTGAAAAACTTGTCTCGCAATCTCATCCTTTACTTAAACTCGTTATTCAATAAAATAATTGATAAAAAAGGTACCAAAATCGTGGTCTCGAACATTCATTAGCATGACACACACGACAGGTGATATCACTGATCCTTTTAATAACCACCATTTTTCCTTATTTAACTGTATTAGAAAGACATTTACGCAGATTTTCTATGAAAGGCTGACATCTTAGGCTGAACAAATGCAACTGCTTCAAGAGTGGTAGGCAGGTTTAAGGACAGGGAGAGTTTGCACTGATCGGAAAAACATGAATGGAGGCAAACTTTTTGTTCCCTATTCAGACTTTGCATAAACCTTTTCTTTAGTTAGCCATAATATCTTATAAAACAAATTAATCTCGAAAGTTTGTGAGTCAAAATTGATTAGATCAGTGATGGATTTTTATTCCAATGCTAATCTTGCAATTAATGGAAATAGGGGAATTTCTGGATCGGTAGATGTAACAAAAGGAGTCGTCGAGCGGCAGGTTCTGGTCCAACAATGTTTTTACTTTTAATTCATGATTTACAGGAATTAATGTATGCTAGAGGTATTAGATGTGTACCAATAGACGATTTGTTCGCAATATTGCTCTTAGCTTATGCCGACGATTTGATTTTCTTTGGGGACTCCCTGGTTGGAATGCGTAAGGTTCTTGTAGTTATATTAGATTACTGTAGGATAAATGAGCTAGAATTTAGCATAGACAAAAAAAAGTAATCTACCCAAAGGGAAGTTATTATTTAAATTTTACAAAAAAAGTTTAAACAACTTTTTGTGAGAGAATTCTGCATTTTCCAAAAAATACTGCTGGATATGTTATTAAAATAGGAATAGGTCCACCTCAACTTGCAGTAAAGTTTGTGGGTCAATTTCTAATTGGATAGAGAAAAATTTTAATATGTCTGATGATCGAAATCGAAAGAAATGTTAATTAGGATTGAGAGGACTTAATAGACTGAAAGATGAGTTGTCAACACCAGAGAAATAAAACTCAGCCCGCTAGAATAGAAGTATTTTTAAAAGAATTGTGATGTAAAATGATTGGGACTTTCTACCTCTAGCCTATCTACAAAAAAATAATTCAGCCTGAATTAGTGCTGACAATGAAATATTGTATCTAGAAGATTTACAAAGAACCTACATGTCCTCTGCTCTAATACTTTATCCTGTATTAATCTTGCAAGAAAGACTTCACTACTCGGTTTTATCTAAATTATAACGCAGTTGTTGTTAAGAATTAATTTTATATCTAGAATTATATAATCAAGAATAAAACTTGGAATTGGAATGTTGATGAGTAATGTATCTATTTCCATGAGAATATTTTTGATACAAAACCTGTGTACAATCCTTTAGTAGAATGTCAATTTTTTAAACATTAAGATTATCATTTATAAGTAAAATTAGCGATTATTATTTGATTTTGTTGCAAGTACGGCTTATCTTCTCAAGGGTAATTTGGACCATCACATCTTAGTTTAGTTTGGTTTTAATTCTTGAAATAAGCTTCGGTTTTAGAATTGAGCTGTAACCTATTTGTGGGAATCAGATGATTTCGAAACACATACAGCACTACCAAAAATCAAATAAAAAGGAAAAAATCTCGGACCAAGGTGCTTTCTGAAATTGAACGCACCTAAATTTAGAAAAATAATGTTTGAAAATCTGGGCAACATTGAAGGGTGTCGACTTTTTATGAACGAAAAAAATGTATTTCCTCCCCCTATATGGTCCACTCTTCAGTGGTAGTGACCTGCCTTGGTCCGCCCTGTCCTTAAATCTAATATGATTTAGACATCCGATAAAAGTAACTTTGTTAAATATTAAATTTTTAAAAGGCATTTATAATTTAATACTGTTTTGGTTCCAATGAAGTGGGGTCTATGTTCTATTTTGCAGGAGTGAAAAGTCACCTCATACTTTGGAATATCAAAATTTTCCTATATTTTAAAATTTTTCTAAGATATTTAAAATATCTAAAATGTTTAAAATTTCCGAGATTTTTAAAATATTTAAAATATTTAAAATTCTTATACTTTTAAAAATGTCTAAAATTATCATAATATCTTAATTTTTCGAGAAATTTTAAATTATCTTACCGTCATCTGCAGGAGGTTGATTTGCATCACTTAAGCGTTCACTGGTACTGTACGCATTACTCAGGCGTCCACTGTTACCAAGCGCATTACTTAACCGTCCATTGGTACTATGCGCATTATTTAGCAGTCCACTGTTACTATAAGCATTACTTGGACGTCCACTGTTAATATCATCATTACTTGGGTGTCTAATGTTACTATACACATTACTTAGCCGGCCACTGTTACTATGCTCATAATTTAGCCACCCACTGTTACTATGCTCATAATTTAGCCACCCACTGTTACTATGCGCATTATTTAGCAGTCCACTGTCACTGTACGCATTGCTTGGCCTTCCACTGTTACTATACGCATTACTAAGCCGCCCACTGTTACTAGGCGTATTATTTATCCGACCACTGTTACTATGCGCATTACTTAGCCGTCCACTGTTACCACGCGCACTATTTAGCAGTCCACTGTTACTATACGCATAACTTGGTCGTCCACTGTTAATATCCTCATTACTTGGGTGTCTAATAGTACTATCCGCATTACTTGGCCGTCCACTGTCACTGTAGGCATTACTCAGGCGTCCACTGGTACTATGGGCATTACTTAGCAGTCCACTGTTACTATGCTCATTATTAGGCCGTCCACTATTACTATGCGTATTACTTGGGCGTGGAATCTCGTTGCTGCTATTATTTCTCTCAGAAGGAATGGGTCTTGATTCTGTAAAAAAAAAAATTATGGAACTTTTTCAGATATATTAGGAAACTAGATGTATTTCAAATCTTACATGCCACAAAGGTCTAACCCAACTCTTCACGATTCTACAGAAAAAACAAAAAGGGTCCAACAAAATCAAAAGATATTGATATTGATGTATTGCAAAATGGTGTACAAATTTTATTTTTTATGATAACTTCCACATTTGCTCCTTTTTCTGCTAATTTTTATTGTCAACAACATTAAAAACTCTATTATTTTAATAATTGTATATTATTACAATTTATATTATACATTCGTATTCAACCAATAGTATTTTCATTGTGTCATTTTTATTATTAAAAACCGCGCATGCTTTAAAATAAATTAATAAACATTTGATTGCAACTTGATTTGTTTTTCCAAACATTTAATTTTTAATTTTTAATGCTATTTTTTACAATTAAAACAAAAATTAAGCCCCTGATAAAAAATTATTCGTAACAACAAATTTGTAGCTTTTTTGGAAGAGCGACTTTTGTCCATTTATTTTTTTATCAAATTTTTGATTTTTTATGAAAAATCAAAAAGTTGTTATGATAATATTATAGAATCTTTAAAAAGCAACATTGTTTCTCTGAAATTTCTTCATATTGTGCGTTATTTTCCTTAAAATTTTCATTCTCGTGTTTCTTTAAAGTTGTAAATGCTAAAACAGTGGTGTTTTTTTATAGAAAAAAGTCATTGCGACAAAATGTTTGTATTATTAAATACTATGAACAGCCGTGAAGATCATTTTTAATTCTTGAAAAAGCGGTCTAAAAAATTTTCAAAATGCGCTTGCTTTTTGAATTTTTATTCAAAATGGCTGGCTAATGAACTTGACGTTTAGTTTAGGACGGTACAAGAGTATACTAAAGGCCAATCGAATCTGTTAATTTTTTTGAAAGTCATTGTCCCAAAAAACAACAAACCTACAGATTCAGAGTTAAAAAGGCCGACAGATGGATGGGGGGAGGATGCGGTCAAATTTTACACAAATATAATACCTTCTTCGACGAGAATTTAAAAAAAATAAATAAAAAATCACTTTTGATATCACTCAGCGACGAATTAAACTCTTAAGAGTTTGGTTAAAAAATGTTAAAACTTTATTTTCCTTCTCATACACCTAGGATATTTGGGAAGTTTAGCTCTTATTTTCAATAAGAAAAAAAGCGTTTTTGCGAATAAATAAACTTTCTAACTATATTCTAAGAGAAAATTGTTTAAAACAATAATTAATTGTTTAAACATTCAATGTTGAAATATAATTACCAGGAAAAAATAGTATTTTATGTTTTAGAAACAATCTTCATGGGGCTTGTTTTAACTCTAATATCTTTTATTTTTAATGTATTTATTGTGTTGTGGCTTTAAACAACTTTCCAGGCAGTATGCATGGAAATACGGAAAAAATGGACCACCCTTTTTGCCTGACTCATTATACTGTATTTAAGGAACTGGCTGATTAAAGAAGGCCACTACTACTTAAGACCAAGACATATTGGGCAATATAAGCCTGTCACAACATTTCGCCACAGAAATGTTTTTTTTTTAATAATAAAAATGTTTGTTATGCTAACTTCACGAATATGATGTCCATGAAATTAGCACAAAAACAAAAAAAAAATTCAACTTTTGTTTAATAGAATCATTTGGTCACCGTTTGGTTATGTTTGGTGGCCGAATTTCATCTTCTGGTCGGAACAACTTAAAAAGCTATTGCGATTTCACAATTTGATTGCTTTGCAGTTGGGAAGTCGAAATTGTGTGAATTTTTAAATTAAAGTCATTAACAGCATGCTCACGAGTAGCTTCTTCTCAAGTGGTAGTAACCTTCTTCGGTCAGCCATATCCTTTAATATGATATTATAAGTCAAACATCCTGACAGAAAATTGTTAGAAAAATCAATTAAAAAAAAATGCGTGATTTCAGCCCTTTTTTATTATAATAAAGCGACTTTACACGCAAATGATAAAACAATATGCATTTGTTGGCACGCATTTTTCGATAATGGAAACCCTCACTGCAAAAACTTTCGAACTAAAAATATTCAATTATTTAGAAACATTTTAGATAATCTTAATTTCAGTTTATCTTTAAAAATTCTAAAATCTACTCTATGTTTAAAATTTATAGATTAATACACAATTAAAAAATTATACAAATTTGGTACACAAATAATTTTACACATCTCTGCCCAAGAAAAAAATGTTTAGCAGCTTGAGCGCTGAAATCATGTGTATCATTCTTATGTGTACAATAAGTTGGTACAAAAATGCATGGAAAATTTTTTTTGGAAGCTAGAGTGCAACGATTACTCTATTTTATTCCGAATCCAACAAAATAAATTTCTAATTTTTTATTTTTTATTTATACACATGCCGGTTTTGACTTGAAGTTTTCCATGTAAAATGCATGGAGAAAAGTCACTTTTATGAGTTTTTAAAATAATTTTTAAGGGTTTGAAAAAATGTGTCGGAAAAGTATGGTGGCCTGTAGATAATTATCCAACAAAGAATTCCATTTATCAGACATATGGGTTTCGGACCCCTTAAACCCCCCCACGATTACCTGAAAACTACCCTTAAAACCAAAAATGTCAATTTTTCATAAAATTAACCTTTTGAACACTGTATTCTGGCATTTTTTCACTTAAAATTATTAATATTGTTCTAGTGGTTATATTTATTATAATTGGTTAATCAATTATTAATTATTTAAACAAATGGAATTTGCTTAAATAATTTTTTTTGCTTGAAAAATCTTTTTTTCCCCTTAAACTTATTACTATTAGTCTAGTAGAATATTTATTAACATTGGTTAATTAATGTTTTATTAATTAAACAAATGGAATTTGGTTTAAATAATTTTTTTAGAAATTTTACTTTTTTTCTTGAAAATTATTACTATTGGTCTAGTGGAATATTTATTAACATTAGTTCATTAATTTTTAATTGTTTAAGAAAATGGAATAGCTGTAAATGATATTTTTATCAAAAAATATAATTATTACTTCAGTGTAATACTTATCAACATTGTTTGATTAATTGTATTAAATAAAAAATTTTAATAAAAATTATTACTTAAATATTACTGATAACTAAATTATTATTAAATTAGTTATTAATAAGTTAATAATTATTACTGATGAACATTACACTAGACTAGCAGTAATAATTTTTATTTAAAAAAGCATCGAAACGAAATTATTTAAACAAATTCCTTTTGTTTAAATGATTGAAAATAAATGACCTTATGTAAATAAATATTCCACTAGACCAATAGTATGTAATTATTTTTAGGGAAAAAACGAATTTAAAAAAATTATTTAAACAAATGCTATTTGTTTAAATGATTTAAAATTAATTAACCAATGATAATATATATTCCATTGGACCAATATTAATAATTTTAAGTGAGAAAAGACCAGAATATAGTGCTTAAAATGTCGATTTCATGAAGAATTGACATTTTTTGTTTTAAGGGTATTTTTCAGGTAATCGTGGGGGTGTGTCAGGTGTGTCAAACCTATACATGTGATACATGGAATTCTTTTTTTGGATAATTCTCTATAGGCTTTCATACTTATACGTCACATTTCTTCAAACCATAAAAAAATATTCCCAAAACTCGAAAAAGTGATCTGTTAAAAATTAGACCTGTTAAAAATTAGAGTTTTAAACAAATTATAGAAATTATAAAAATTTTGGATTTTAGAAAACCTTGCAAACCTTTGAAATTAAAAAATGTTTGAGAAAAATATAAATTTTAAAAAATTAAAAATTTTGATAATTTTAAAAATTTTAGAACTTAGGATAATTTTCTAAATGCAGAACTTTTCAGAAACTCTTTAATTAAGATTGTTTTAAATATAAAAATTTGAGATGTTTCAGATATTTCCGAAATTTCAGTAATTTCAGAAATTAAGGTATTTTCATAAATTTCAAACATTTTAATCGTTGTCATCATTTGAGAAATTATACACAGATTTAAATTTTTTATAAATATGCTAATTTTTTTCATTTTTGAAATTTAGAAGATTTGAGATGCTTAAAATATTTCACAAATTTTAGAAATCTTTGAAATTTTGATAATTTTATAAATTTTCATTTGAGATATTTTTATAATATTGGAAATTTTTAACAATTGGAAAGTTTTCATAATTTAACAAATTCCGAACATTCCAGACATTTTAAAAATTTTAGAAATTAATTCCTTTTTTGGAATTTTCAGCATTTCAGAAATTTTGAAAATCTTAATTATTTAAACGTTTTTATCAAATTTAGAAATTAGGATAATTTTATAAATTTGAATAGTGTCAGCAATTTTAAACATTTGATAAATTTTAGTAAAGTTAGAAATTTTAAACGTTTCACACATCTTTATCATTTTAGAAATTCTTAAAATTTTGAAAATAAATGGCAATTTAGATATTATAAAAATTTTCGCTGTGATAAGGTTGATTCGCTCAAATCGCGTGCTCACAGATCCCAGCTGCATATAAATAAAAAAGGGCTGAAATTGGGAATGTCTTTTAAAAATTTAAGTTTTTGAAAAATCTTCTTGTGCGAATTTCTGACTCATCATATTGCATGAACGTTCACGGCTGACAAAGACAGGTAATTACCACTTAAGAAGGCGCCGCTCGAGTTTATGATACTAATTACTTTTTTAATTCCATAGCTTAACAAATTTTAATATCGAAGCGTGAAAAGTGAGCTTTGAAACATGAAAAAACGACATCTTGAAGATTTCTAAAAGAATAAAAAAAAATCAGAATGGTTGTGCAGTGTGAATCGAAAAATCAAATTCTGAAACCTCAAGAACTTTTTTAATCTTTATGTCCAAAGGACAGGTCTCCAAAAATAACCAAATTTTATTTCCAATTTTATGGTTGCTGCGCTACCTTTAGGGTGTGGTGTGGTAAATTTGGGGTGAAAAAATAAAATTTATAGCAAAGAAAAGTAATTTTCAGAAAAAGAGTACTATTGGATAATACAGTTTTTAGCCTAAACTAATCGTCGTATTTCAAGTTTCTTTGTATAAAATCTTTTGAAATTTTAAGAAGATTTCTGGGATTACATTTTTTTATTGCTTAAAAATTTTTTATTTGATAACAAAGCTTGAAAAAAATTTTTCTAAACTTTTTTCAAAGTCCATTTTGTTTCATAAATTCAGAATGGTCAACTTCAAACAGTGTTGAAACTATGTAAGAATAATTTTCAGTTGGGTAAGATAATTTGAAAAAAATTGTTATTGTGTTATAATCAAATTAATAAAAAAGACATTTTCTGGTATGGGCAATATTTAGCTTATTGAAATGAATAGATTTTGTATAGAATGTGAGAAATGAATATTCCATTGCCATTAATTGAAAATGTATGCTTTTTGGTAATTGCTAAAACAATTTTCATGAACAAATTCACAGCTTGGAGACTTTTTAATGAATATGCTTAATTTTTGGTTACGAAATCAACTAGATATGTCTTTTTTATGACTTTCAACTATAAAACTTTGCAAATTGACAACAATTATTTCTTATTTAAACAATTTTTGTAAACTTTTTCAAAGTTTGGCGATTATTAAAGGAATCGATTAAATTTTTATTTACAGAATCTACTAGGGATGTCCTTTCGATGACACTTCGCTATGATACGTAGCAAATTAAAAACAATGATTGATTATTTAAACAATTTTGGTAAACAAAGTATGGAAATAACAATAATTATTTATTATTTGAAAAATTTTTATAATTAATTTTACAGTTGCAATGAATGGGCTAAATTTTTATATATGAAGTCAAATAAGAATGTCTTTCTGGTGAATATTTTCTATCGGACTTTGCGAATAAACAACAGTTATTTATTATTTGAACAATTATTTCAAACAAATGAATTTTGCGCATTTTTGGTCAAATTTTTTGAAAAATGAGCAATTGATTTCAATTTGCAAAGTTCTATAGTAAAGGGCGATTGCACTGACACATCGAGTTAATTTTGTGAAAAATCGAGACCATTCATTAAAAAATCGCCAAACTGTGAATTTTGTTTATAAAAATGGTTTAAATAATAAACGAATTTTTTAATTTTGCAATGTCTTATAGTGTAGAGTAATCGGAAAGACATACCTAGATAATTTCGTGACCAAAAATTGAGCGCATTCATTTAAAAATCGTCAAACTGTGTATTTTTTGATTCCATGAAAAATTGAGCCTCTTCAATAAAAAATCGCCAAACTGTCAATTTTGTATAAAAATTGTTTAAAAAGAATGAATAATTGTTGCTAATTTTTAAAGTTTCGTATTGAGGGGACATTACAAAGAAATACCTAGTTAGTTACGTGAACAAAAATTGAGCCCATTGATTTAAAAATTGCCAAATTGTGATTTTTTATTCAAATTATTTAAGTATTGAATAATTGTTGTCAATTTGCAAAGTTTTATAGTGAAAAGTCATAGAAAAGACATATCTAGTTGATTCCGTAAACAAAAATTAAGCCTATGCATTGAAAAGTCTCCAAACTGTGAATTTGTTCATAAAAATTGTTTAAATAATTATCAAAAAACATTTATGCCTAATTAATGGTAATCGAATACTCATGTATCTTACACTTTATACAAAATCTATTCATTTTAATGAGGTAAACATTACCACTCCCAGAAAATATCGCCTTCATTCATTTGTTTCTAACACAGTTCCAATTTTTATATAAATTATCCTAACCAACTGGAAATTATTTCCATAGTTTCAACTCTATTTTAAAATCTGCTTTCACCAATCGACTAAAATACTGCCTAATATTTTATATTATTGCACTTACCAACCGAATCAAGCAGAAAAAATGCAATTGTCAGGAGTATAGTCCCTGTGGAAACCTTCATTCTCATTTTCGAAGGATTTCGTAAACCAGACTGATAAATTGTTAATAAAACCGCTGCTAATAAATGCTATTATACTGACGAATACTAAACCATCCGAAAAAGAACTTCAAGATTGTAAAGATAAGTGTAACTTTGATAAACGCAATAATATAAATTTCAACCTAAAACCAGGTTATCTGATCTTTACAGAAAGTGCTAAAGCTATTTGATATATACTGACAAGATAATTACCGTACTCTTTCCACATCTGCGCAGAAAGTAACAAAATATATATGAAAAAGGTATTTATTAGACTTTTTGATATTTGATTTAAACAAAATTTTATTTCGAAATACTCAGATATTATGTAGCAAATAAAAAAGAATTTTTTTGACCGTATGTCAAAGATAGAGTCTCAAACAAATGTTTTTAATTAAAAAGAAAACTGTTTTCTTGGATATATTGGATTCATATTCTTGGATTCATTGAATTAAATTTTGTCAGAATCAACAAAATATTTTAATGACCTAAACAAAATTGTCTGAGTTAACCAAATTTTTAACTTAACAATTTATTTGGTTAAAACCATTACAAAAATTGGCTCGGTCAAAGAAGGGTTTAGTTGTCAATCTAATAAACATATTTTATTGCTGGATCAACAAGTTCAGTTAATAAAATCTTTTAAAATAATTAAATAAATTTTTTAATAAATTGGAAAATTGGGGGGCGAAGGAAAGGAAGATACGGATTGCTAAGGAGTGGTGAAGGTGACGAGGGATAGGTACGTGTGGAGGAATGTGGTGGCAGAGGAGAGTGGGAGAAATGGGGGACCACGCGAAAACACCCGGTCGAGTTAGGGCGCTGATAGGGCAGATCTAAGTTGTGAGGTGCCGGTCGTGCACCGACGGTCTGGTTCGTACGTTGACGTGCAGCGAGCCACCGGTCAAGGCCTTGCATCCCTTGAGGTGGGTTGGTCTGACTGGTGGGTGGGTCAAGCACACACGCTTGATATCCCCCTTCATTAGCTTCTGTCAAGCGTATAGCCCGTGCATGGACGGTGCAGGGAGTTTTTTCTTAAAAGTAAGTGGTATCCGAGTGCGGCATTTGATTTTTTTCTATTTGTTTGGGGGGGGGG